>NC_092822.1:129178750-129517500 GCF_023375885.2 Dermacentor andersoni
GTTCAAGAACACAGTGGCAATACTGTGAACGACAAAACTAACTTTTATTGGGCGAACCTGTGCCCACAAAACAGGCTACACTTGTAGCACAACGATAGCGGCGAACACGGTCGGCGATCGTCTAAAATCTGATCAGCGGGTCAAGCGCGTCGGCTTTTATGCAGCAGTCGTCGAATGTTCCAGACTAATCGTTGGGACCCGCGTGCCTTCCATAAAGTTCTACACCACTCGCGTCAGGCGATGAAAGCAGATAACACAAGGTTCGGCGACAATAGACAGCCGGATAGAAGCATCGATAACTTTCCAGAAACTTCGGATACATGTAGGCGTGGCCCGGGCAGTGCGATATTTGTTAGGCGGCGAAACGTGGTCGCCCGATAAAGATAAGTATACGTGTCAATACCCCCCTCTTAAAAAAGCATCAACCCGATGCTGCAAACACACGAAAGTAATACAGAAAAGCACTCGTAGCAAAGAAAACAACAAAATAAGGAAGTTCGTCAGCGTCCGTAGAAGGGTATAAGGCGCACCACGTGGACCACTTCAGATCGTGAGCGGCGCCGCTGTGAATGCGAAATGCCGTCTGGCACGACCTCATAGTCCAGTGCGCCCATACGTCGGATGACCTTGTAGGGTCCGAAATAGCGTCGCAGTAGTTTCTTACTCAGTCCTCGTCGGCGTATCAGGGTCCATACCCAAACACGGTCGCCGGGCTGGCACCCGACGAAGCGTCATCGGAGGCTGTAGTATCGGCTGTCTGTCCTCTGCTGGTTCTTGATCCGCAGGCGGGCGAGCTGTCGGGCTTCTTCGGCGCACTGGAGATAGGTAGCGACGTCAAGATTCTCCTCGTCAGTGACATGCGGCAGCATGGTGTCGAGCGTCGTCGTCGGGTTCCTGCCGTAAACCAACTTGAATGGCGTGATCTATGTTGTTTCTTGCACCGTCGTGTTGTAAGCGAATGTTACGTACAGCAGGACCGCAGCCCACGTCTTGTGCTCGACGTCGACATACATTGCTAGCATGTCGGCGAGGGTCTTGTTCAGGCGCTCCATGAGACCATTCGTCTGCGGATGGTAGGCAGCTGTCCTCCTGTAACTTGCCTGGCTATATTGCAGAATGGCTTGCGTGAGCTCTGCTGTAGAAGCCGTTCCTCTGTCGGTGATGAGGACTTCTCGAGCACCATGTCGCAGCAGGAAGTTCTCGACGAAAAATTTCGCCACTTCGGCTGCGCTGCCTTTCGGTAGAGCTTTAGTTTCAGCGAAGCGGGTGAGATAGTCCGTCGCCACGACGATCCACTTATTACCGGAAGTTGATGTCGGAAACGGTCCCAACAAATCCATCCCAATCTGCAGGAAGGGTTGACGAGGAGGTTTGATCGGCTGTAGTAATCCTGCTCGCCTTGTCGGTGGTGTCTTGCGTCGCTGACAGTCTCGGCATGTCTTGACGTAACGGGCGACGTCGGCGGTCAGACGCGGCCTATAATACCTTTCCTGTATCCTCGAGAGCGTCCGGGAGAATCCGAAGTGCGGCGATCCTGGTCGATCCCCCCAGCGGTCGGATTGTCGTGTAGGGCGTGCAGTACTTCTGGACGCAGCACTGACGGTACAACAAGAAGGTAGCTGGCGCCGACTGGTGAGAAGTTCTTCATTGGCAGGTTGTTTTGTAGCGAGAACGAAGACAACCCGGGCTTAAATGCTCTAGGGACAACGTCGGTCTTCCCTTCCAAATACTTGACGAGGCCTTTTAGCTCCGGGTCTGCTCGCGGCTGTTTAGTGAAGTCTTCCGCGCTTATTATTCCAAGGAAGGCGTCGTCGTCCTCATCGTCTTGCGGAGGGGGATCGATGGGGGCGCGTGATAGGCAGTCGGCGTCTGAGTGTTTTCGTCCGGACTTGTATATTACGATGACGTCATATTCTTGCAGTCTGAGGCTCCACTGTGCAAGCCGTTGTGAAGGGTCCTTTAAGTTAGCTAGCCAAGAACACGCGTGATGGTCGCTGACGACTTTGAATGACCTGCCATAGAGGTAAGGGCGGAATTTTGCTGTAGCCCAAATGATGGCGAGGCATTCCTTTTCAGTCGTAGAATAATTGCCTTCCGCTTTTGACAGCGACCGGCTACCATAAGATATCACCCGTTCAAATCCGTCTTTCCTCTGGACTAGGACGGCACCGAGGCCTAGGCTACTGGCGTCAGTGTGGATTTCAGTATCGGCGTCCTCGTCGAAGTGTGCAAGTACCGGCGGCGACTGCATGCGTCGTTTGAGCTCTTGAAATACGTCGGCCTGCGGCGTTTCCCACACCCGCCGTGGTTGCTCAGTGGCTATGGTGTTAGGCTGCTGAGCACGAGGTCGCGGGATCGAATCCCGGCCACGGCGGCCGCATTTCGATGGGGGCGAAATGCGAAAACACCCGTGTACTTAGATTTAGGTGCACGTTAAAGAACCCCAGGTGGCCGAAATTTCCGGAGTCCTCCACTACGGCGTGCCTCATAATCAGAAAGTGGTTTTGGCACGTAAAACCCCATAATGGCGTTTCCCACTTGAACTCGAAATCCCATTTCGTTAGATGTGTTAGCGGCTCCGCGATGCGTGGAAAGTTCTTGACCAACCGCCTATACTAGGCACACATGCTAAGGAATCTGGGCACTGCCTTCTTGTCGATTCGCTGCGGGAACTTTGCGATGGCAGCTGTCTTCTGCGGGTCGGGTCGTACTCCAGATTCACCGATGACGTGGCCTAGGAATAGAAGCTCATCGTAAGAGAAGAGACACTTTTACGGCTTCAGAGTGAGCCTTGATGACTTGATGGCCTCTAATACTGTCGCAAGCCGCTTAAGGTGATCGTCGAAATTTCCGGCGAAGACGACGACGTCATCCAAGTAAACAAGACAAGTCTGCCACTTCAATCCTGCTAAAACTGTGTCCATCACGCGCTGGAACGTTGCAGGCGCCGAGCACAGTCCAAATGGCATAACGTTGAACTCATAGAGGCCGTCTGGTGTGATGAAGGCGGTCTTTTCGCAATCCCTTTCGTCGACTACTTTTTGCCAGTAGCCAGACTTGAGGTCCATCGATGAGAAGTATTTAGCGTTGCAGAGCCGATCCAATTTGTCGTCTCTCTGTGGGAGGGGGTATCGTGGTTTTGTTCAGTCGACGATAATCGACGCAGAAACATAGGGTTCCCTCCTTTTTCTTCACTAAAACAACTGGAGACGCCCACAGGCTTATCGACGGGTGGATGATGTCGTCGCGGAGCATGTCGTCGACTTGTTGCCTAATAGCGTCACGTTCTCGCGTCGAAACTCGGTAAGGGCTCTGGCGGAGTGGTCGAGCGCACTCTTCGATTATGATGCGATGCTTTGCGACTGGTGTTTGTCGAATCCTCGATGACGTCGAAAAGCAGTCTTTGTATCGTCGAAGCAGGCTTCTGAGCTGTTGCTGCTTAATCACGGGGAGACTTGGATTTATGTCGAAGTCTGGCTCGGAAACTACGGTCGTCGGGGTAGATGCGACAGAATCCGAAAGGACAAACGCATTGATGGTTTCCAGAATTTCTTCGATGTAGGCGATCGTCGTGCCCTTGTTGATGTGCTTGAAGTCCTGGCTGAAGTTTGTGAGCAACACTTTCGTGTTTCCTCCATGCAGTCGAGCGATCCTTCTTGCCACGCAAATTTCACGGTCGAGCAGTAGACGTTTGTCGCCTTCGATGACACCTTCTACGTCAGCGGGCGTTTCGGTGCCGGCCAAAATAACTGCTGGAGCGAGGGGGGATGCTCACTTGATCTTCGAGCACACTCAAGGCGTGGTGACTACAAGGGCTCTCCGGCGGTATCGCTTGATCTTCCGACAGCGGTATTGACTCCGACTTCAGGTCGATGATTGCGCCGTGTTGGTTCAGGAAGTCAATGCCGAGAATGACGTCTCGTGAACACTGTAGCAGGATAACGAAGGTGGCAGGGTATGTCCTGTCATGAATGGTAATTCTTGCCGTGCAGATTCCAGTCAGCGTGACGAGGTCCTCCAGCGGTCCGAATTAACGGGCCTTCCCATGCAGTGTTAACTTTCTTCAACTGGGCTGCGATGGGTCCACTCATGACGGAGTAATCGGCCCCTGTGTCGACCAAGGCGGCGACTGCTTGGCCGTCGAGAAGCACATCGAGGTCGGTTTTTTTTGTGTTGCGTTGCAGTTAGATCTTGGCGTCGGATCACGGCTGTGTCGCGTTGACCTGTGGATGGTATGGGACGTCGTCAGGTCGTCTTTCGTCGTCGTGTTCTTTGCTTCCACACTTCGCCGGGATGGCGGCGTGTCGTTATGTCGTCGAGGTAGTTTCTTCGGCGTCTTCGTCGGCGGCGGAGGATCTCCGTCAGTTCGACGAACAGCCACCGCACCTCCATCGGTTGCTGCTTTTAGTTTTCCGGATTGGGGCTCGCAGACCGGCCCCGGGCTGGGCCAGTGTATGGACGGCGCTGCGGCGACAGGTAGCGGCCTGGTGACGGCGAACGGGACGGCCGTCGAGGGCTCCATTGAGTAGCGGCGAGGTGGTCGGCGATGTCACGTGGGCGCTCCCCAAGCTGTGGACGCGGCGCGTTGACGGCGAACCCTCTCACTCCCAAGTCGCGGTATGGGCATCGGCGGTACACATGGCCGGCTTCTCCACAGTGATAGCAGAGCGGGCGGTGGTCGTGGGCTCGCCAAATGGCCGTCTTCCTCGCGTAGGTGCGCTGGGCGACGGGTGGGTGTGCTGGCGGCGGCGGACGACGGAATTGCGGCGTTACAGGGCCCTGGCGCGGTCGCGGAGGGGTGCCTTGACGGCGTGCGACGGCGGCGTAGGTTATCGCTTCCGGCTGGGGCTGCGGTGATTCTGGTCGCACCTCAGGAACTCCAAGTGATCTGTGCACCTCTTTTTTCATGATGTCGGCGATCGAGGCCAATTGAGGCTGAGACGAAGGCAAGACCGTGCGCAGTTCTTCGCGCACAATGGCCCTGATGGTCTCGCGCAGATCGTCCTTGGCCAGTGATTGAATTCCTGCGCAGTTGGTAGAATTTGTACAGTGGTTGAATTGCCGGTTCCGCATTTCGAGTGTCTTCTCGATGCTGGTGGCCTCGCGAAGGAACTCTTCTACGGTCTTCGGTGGGCTTCATATCATTGCGCCGAAAAGTTCTTCCTTCACACCACGCATGAGAAGGCGGACTTTCTTCTCCTCGGGCATATCTGGGTCGGCGTGGCGGAACAGACGGTTCATTTCTTCCGTGAAGATGGCAACGTTCACGTTAGGTAGCTGCACTTGGGCGTCCAGCATGGCTTCGGCCCTTTCCTTGCGCACGACGCTGGTAAAGGTGCGCATGAAGCCGCTACGGAAGAGATCCCATGTTGTCAAGGTCGACTCCCGTTTCTAAACCACGTTCTGGCGGTGTCTTCTAAGGTGAAGTATACATGCCGCAGTTTGTCGTCGGAGTCCCAGCTGTTAAAAGTCGCGATTCGTTCGTCGGTCTCCAGCCAGGATTCTGGGTCTTCAGTCGCTGGTGCATGGAAGGTCGGTGGGTCCCGAGGCTGTTGTAGGATAACGGGGGACGCTGGGGCAGCCATTGGTGTTGTTTTGGCCAGGATTTTCTTTGTCGACTCAGGTAGATGTCCGTGCTCTGGGGGCAGTCCTTGCAGTCTCGGCTAGCACGCTGGTCTTGGGCGATGTTGGTTTTAACGCGACAGCGTTAAGGAGCTCGTGTCGCAGAAAAGCCGGTGTCGTCGGCGTCGGTGTCCGCGGCGTTGGCTGTGAGCGATAAATCCTGGCAGGCACTTCATGAATAAAAAAGAAGTTGCAAAATGAGCTGGGTGGGAATCGAACCAGGGTCTCCAGAGTGCGAGACGGAGACGTTACCACTGAGCCACGAGTTTTTTTTTCTTTATTCACAAAATGACATACATACATAAAAACACGTTGGCCTACTTGGACCAACGTGACAAGCTAAAATTTCTTGAATTTCACTAATTCATCAAGAATACCCAACCATTCAGGCGGATCTGCCTGTACACGATATATCTCACGTATGAAAATAATGCTTTCAACAAAATTTTCTCGTGCTGAGCGCGTATTCACATCGGCGTGCGTTACCGCCATCCGTGTCTTCCAAAGACTATGGAGGCCCAGGAGCATTATCATGTCGTACGGAAAGCCCTGATGGCTGTCTACCGGCAGGAAACGTATACCCTGTGCTGTTATCGGCAGTTCCTTTTGAAGAGTTCTTTGCAAGACGTCCCAATAAAAAATTGCATCCCAGCACTCAATGAAAGCGTGCTCAATGGTCTCCGGCTTGTTACATAGCGCACAGTTTGTCGTCCATGGTACAAATATTCCTTTGTCGGCTATCCATGTTTTGACCGGAAGGGTAAATGTATGCAATTTAAATAAGAACGACTTTACGCTTGCTCTCACTGGCATCCTTTTAACTCTTTTTAAAACATCTTGTCCTGGGCCTCCATAGTATTTCATTCGGTACAATGGCACTGGCATCATCAACTAAATCCTTGTAAAGCTTCTTTCTTGTTACTGTGCTCAGGTACTGAAGGGAAAACCGAGCTTTTAATATTCGAAGGGAGTCGACTACCTCTCGCAAGTAGCCTTTAAGCCGATAGTGTACAGGCTGTGCACTAGACACAATAAATTCAGGCAAAACGCTTTTCAAACGGATCTGGATCATCGTACGCAAGAATGAATCACTTTGATCTCGCAAGAAGACAAAACGAGAAACAATCTGTCGTAAGAACAAATGCGACAATCCAAGACCACCATCTCGAACAGGACGAAACAAGTTGGTACGGCTGACCCTTTCCCAAGTTGAACCCCAGATAAAAACAGCAAATACTCTGTGTATTTTCTGTACATTGACACGGGTCATCGACAAAAATTGGAGGACATACCACACTTTGCCAATTAAAAACAAATTAGAAACAGTTGCCCTTGCAAACATTGACAAATCACGACCCTGCCATCCTCCGGTTTTTTCTTTTACGCGCGACGTCTCTTCCTCCCAGTAATGCGCGGCACTCTCGTAGTGCTCAAGCGGCACCCCCAAATATTGCAAAAGCGCCTCTAGTGAATGCGGTGTTGCCTTAGAAACGAGCCGTAGAAAGTTATACTGCGGTGTATATCGGTAATTATGAACATGTAACTTACAGAAGTCGCAGTTACACGAGTAGCGAAGTGCGTTTCCGCTACATTTCTTCAGCGCTTTCCGCACAAGCAAAGCCATCTTGCGGCAAACACAGAAGACCCCCTCCTCTCAATGTACGGCGCTGCCCCGACAGGTGGCGCGCCACGCGCGCATTGTGGTTGTACGGGGACAGGTGCGAGGCGCGTCGCGTCCCGGACTCCCTCTCCCCTGACGACGTTTGTTTAGATCACTATCTGTCTATCTCTCTGCCCGTGCCGATCCCGACGTTTGGCTGGCGTGCATCGTTTCCCCGGGGCTCCGAGACACCGAGTTCTTCGGTTCGTTCCGCTTGCTCAGGCGCACGTTTCGTTGCCACGCCGAAGGCTCCGTTGCTCGACGCTCACCGCGTCCGATGCGGGGCGCCTCGTAAGTGATCGCTGCGCCGTAGCCCATTGTCTTACACCCCTTGGCGGGTAGACGGGAACGCTGTCGCGTTCCACTCTTGAAGGCGAAGCTTAAGAGGAAGCTTTAGCTCGGGCCAAACTCCGACGCGGCCTATTCAAATACATGTAAAAACGCAAAAACGTTTTTATGAGATAACCCCTGGACCGATTTTGATCAAATTTGTTGCATTTGAAAGAGAAAGTTAAATTCTAGTGACTGTTGGAAGCGGAATTTCGATTTAGGGCTTGAATTTTCTTAAAACGATTTTCAAATATATGACCGTTTGAAAAAAATAGAAGCACGAAGTTTACAAATTCACACTATCTGTCTATCTCTCTGCCCGTGCCGATCCCGACGTTTGGCTGGCGTGCATCGTTTCCCCGGGGCTCCGAGACACCGAGTTCTTCGGTTCGTTCCGCTTGCTCAGGCGCACGTTTCGTTGCCACGCCGAACGCTCCGTTGCTCGACGCTCACCGCGTCCGATGCGGGGCGCCTCGTAAGTGATCGCTGCGCCGTAGCCCATTGTCTTACACCCCTTGGCGGGTAGACGGGAACGCTGTCGCGTTCCACTCTTGAAGGCGAAGCTTAAGAGGAAGCTTTAGCTCGGGCCAAACTCCGACGCGGCCTATTCAAATACATGTAAAAACGCAAAAACGTTTTTATGAGATAACCCCTGGACCGATTTTGATCAAATTTGTTGCATTTGAAAGAGAAAGTTAAATTCTAGTGACTGTTGGAAGCGGAATTTCGATTTAGGGCTTGAATTTTCTTAAAACGATTTTCAAATATATGACCGTTTGAAAAAAATAGAAGCACGAAGTTTACAAATTCATAGCTCTGCATCAAGAACTGATATCGCGGTTCTGTAAACGGCATCCATTAGATCATTCAAAGCGGACAAATGCAATATGTCATTTTACATCTTACGTGAATTTGTTACGTTGGTTACAACGGTTTTGCAAAAGTTGTATTTCCCTAGGATTAAATTTTTTTATATTCATGTGTAACATATCAATTTTGTCCGCTTTAGATGTACTTATAGATGCAATTCACAGAATTGTATTATCATTTTTAGTGGTTGAGTTACAGAGTTGTAAACTTGATAGTTTCGTTTTTTGAATATTTTCAATTTTTGCCAATATTTAATAAAAAATTGACGACCTACCTCAAAAATTCGAAACCGACAGTCACTAGATTTTAAGTTTTTCTTTTAAATGCAGCAAACCCCGTCAAATTTGGTGCAGTGGTTGCCGAGAAAAACGAATTCTCCTTTTACATGTATTTAGATAGGAGCACCCGAGCTAAAGCTTCCTCTTAAGCGTCCTCCAATTTTTTCTTACGTTTAGGCAGCCAGCACACTTCGAACAGCCACCTTGACAGCGGGTGTGTCAGCAGATTCCTATTGTACATATGCTCATAATAACCTTCACTAAACTTGAACTGGATAATAAACTTGAAGGCAAATGGGACATTGATGCATTGCTTTTTTGAACATGTAGTGTACACGTACAATGTATGCTATACTTTGCAGTGCTACAGAGCGTATTTTGAAGCTTCCCTCTATATTTTGTCCTTGGGCTTCGGGCTTGGATGGCCGTTTTGCGGGGGCGTTCGGTACATGAACGCACTAGCACCTCCACGAGATGTCACGTGGTGGTGACGTTGAAGAACACAGTGGCTATACTGTGAACGACAAAACTAACTTTTATTGGGCGAACCTGTGCCCACAAAACAGGCTACACTTGTAGCACAACGATAGCGGCGAACACGGTCGGCGATCGTTGAAAATCTGAGCAGCGGGTCAAGCGCGTTGGCTTTTCTGCGCCTGTGTCGTGTGGTTCTTTCTCTGTCTTGTCCTCTTTAGCGCAGTTTTTCTTTGTTCTCATAATTTATACAGCAGTCGTCGAATGTTCCAGACTAAACGTTGGGACCCGCGTGCCTTCCACAAAGATCTACACGATTCGCGTCAGGCGATGAAATCAGATAAAACAAGGTTCGGCGACAACAGACAGCGGATAGAAGCATCGATAACTTTCCAGAAACTTCGGATACATGTAGGCGCGTCCCGCGCTGTGCGATATTTGTTAGGCGGCGAAACGTGGTCGCCCGGTAAAGATAAGTACACGTGTCAATACACACTCTACGCAATTGCATACTCGAACGAACCTCTTCCTTTAAATATCTGGGCGTTATTCTTACACCTGATTTAAGCTGGGCCATGCATGTTGAGCATATTACTAACAAGGCAATAAAGAAACTTGGCTTTTTTAAGCGCGGTCTGTACCTTGCAAACAATGACACAAGACTTCGTGCATGCATCTCCCTTATCAGAATAACCCTCGATTACGCCTCAATTATTTGGAACCCTCACACAGCTAACCTTCCTGATTGCATCGAGTCAATTCAAAATAAGGCTGCCCGCTTTATTTTGCGCTCCTGCTCTCCATATCAGTGTGTCGGCGTTAAAGCAGACCCTTAATCTTTCGGATCATGATATACAACGGAAATATTTCCGTCGTGTGTCATCATTTTTTTCACACTCTTACTATTGCGGTTCATCTTTTTCATCTGCTCCCATCTTACCCGCCCATTATCTGTCCACCCGCAATGACCATGTATGCAAAGTGTCTCCAATATTTGCTTGGACAAAAAATTCCAAAATTCCCCCATGGAGACATCAGTGAATGAATGGAACGCCCTACCCCAAGATATTGTAACAATCACTGACCCGTCTGCCTTCCAATTAGCCCTGCGCACATCTTTTAAATGTATAAAATGTATATGTTCAGCTGCCACTTCTTGACTGGCCTGTGTTATATATATGTATAAATTTTTAAATGTACATTTTTCCCACACCCACCTGCCACTTGTGCCTTGTTGAAAAGTGCCATGTACAGCAAATGTGAATTGTACCATGTACTCTCACCCCAATTTCTCTTCGTTTTTTAATTCTCTTTTTTCTTTTTTACAAAGTGTTTCTTTTACCGAAATCTGTGCTTGATTGCTGCCTTCAGTTATTTTTATTACGTTGAAATATCACGTGTGAATTGTATGCCCCCCTGTGTAATGCCTCTCAGGGCCTTTAGGGTTTTGAAAATAAATAAATAAATATGCTTCAATGATGAGCCTGGTGATCTCGTTAAGGCTTTTTCCTAGGATGACTGTATATGTAAAGAGAGGCCGGCAGGGGCACTTTTCAGTTCTGTATAAGAAAACCATCGACGTGCTCTTTGTTCAGATTGCTATTATGCTCTCTCAGCCTTTAATTAAGGAATCGTCCGGTCTGACCGATGTGGCAACTCTGCAGGTTGTAGGTATCTGGTAGACAACACCTGTTATAGACCCTATGAGCTTAATCCGGTGATTCTTTTCGTAGGTCGTTTTCTTCGTACCGACTGGTATGGTCTTTCTACATTGACTGCTTAATTTGGTAGGCACAGAAAACGTCTCAGGAATGTTATTGCGTTGTGACATTTTGTTAAGTCGATGCGACAATCCATGCATGTACGGTATGACTGCTACCCTATTCTCTGTATTGGGGCACACTGGCGAGGTCAGTTTCGACTGAAGTTGCTTCAGCAATCCCTCAGTTAACGCTACGATAATGTGGCTAGGGTATTCTGAGTCACGAAGGCGTTTCACTTGTTGTGTGAAGCTTACATTGATTAGATGCTGGCACGATTACTTTACAGCATTGATCTAGAGGAAGCTTGAGCTGGGGCCCAACTCCGACGTGACCTATTTATATACATGCAAAACACAAAAACGTTTTTCTGAGATAACCCCTGGACCGAGTTTAACGACATTTGTTACATGTCAGTAAGAAAGTTAAATTCTAGTGACTGTTGGAAGCGGAATGTCTATTTAGGGCCTGAATTCTGTTGAAAAGATGTTCAAAAATGTTAAAGTTCGCAAGAATTAGCAGCATAATGTTTACAAATTATTATATCTCCATCAGGAACAGATATCGCGGTTCTGTAAACGGCATCCATTAGATCCTTCAAAGCGGAAAAATTAAATATCACAATTTATATATTAAGTGAACGTGTTATGTTGTGTACAAGGATTCTGTAAAAGCTGTATTTACATAATATTAAGTTTTTTGGGATTCATGTATAACATTTCTATTTTGCCACTCTAGATGTGCTATGAGATGCAATTACCAGAATTGTGCTATAATTTTTCATTGCTCAGTTACGGAGTTGTAAACTTGATAGTTGCGTTTTCTGAAAATTTTGCGATTTTCGCGAATTTTTAATAAAAACACATGTTATAATTTCCTGCTCGTCCTTAATTGTAAGTACCAGTATCTTGAGCAGGAATGTGACCAGGGGTTTCCCTAGGAATCGAATCAAGAGAGGGTGTGTCAATGGCTGTGGGGGGAGGCTAGGTAAACTATACAAACTGTTTCTTCTTTAGTCAATTAGTTAAAAAATAGACGTCTTTTACCCAAGTACTCATCCCCGTGACGTACGTTTCCCTTTTTCTCTATATACACCTGGGAGGCGGTGCTTTCTATTTAATCTGAAAAACACTTATTTTTTAGAAATTTAGTTTTTACTGAGAAAGGTCAGTATTCACTTTTTAAATGTCTTACCATTTTTCAGTTTATAAGGACATTTTAAAACTTATTGCCAGCGCCAATGACGATATTTAAGCTTTTGAAACAATGTTTAGGGAGTACACGAGTTATGCGGCACTTATAAAGAGGGCGCAGGGAAGAAGATCACTGCAGGAAAATATTTTAGCGATAAAACTGCGGCCGCCTACTCAGAAAAGTTAAGATGCGCCCATGTAAACCAAGCGTAAACACAGCTAAACATCAAAGACCGGAAGTTTTCTGGGGCGTCTTCTGGTGGCTGAAGCCTGTGGCGCCACCGGTAGGGATTTTTTCTTAGAAGAGTATATTGGAAGCACCAAGGCTGCACGCTGTTTTTTTTTATTTCTTTATAAAATTTGCTTTAGGTTCTATCACTTGTTTTAAGTATTGATTATTTATTTATTTAACAATACTGTAGGCCTTTGCACAGGCCGAAACAGGAAGTGGATTGTAAAACTACCCATGAGCATGGGAAAAGCAGGACAAAGATACAGAAAATAATATAAAACTACCATAAAACACTGGCATTCAACACAAGACACTTTCTTTGTTTCTCATGAATCAAGGAATAACAAAAGGTGCTCAAAAGAATTGCAATATTAGTCGTATAACATTATTGTAGTTATCGTGGTCCTATAAAACACCACTATTCAGCACATTGCACCATTTACATTTGAAATCATAAGGCAGTATACAATCACACGTGCACTAGTGTCCATCCAAGCATTCAACAAACTCATTATCATTAAACTACGCGCTCAAATACTTTCATGAGCAACGAAAATATGGCTCCAATTTCGCGACAAATCCATCTACATAAATCTGATTCTACAATTTCCTTTGGCAACGAATTCCAGATTTCAATTGCCCACGGGAAATATGAATATCTAAACGTGTCACACTGTGTCCGATACTGCCTGATGTGTTTATTATGACAGGTTATATTGGAGCGTCGGTGTGGTGGCTGCACGTAATCTCGCTTATTTATATTCATATTGTCATTACATAGCAGAAAAAGAAACTTCATGACAGCCACACGACGCCGACAAACAAGGGTAGGCAGTGCTGCTTGGTTTCTAAGAGCACTTACGCTTTCGTGTCGAAAATAAATCGCAACCCTTTATTTTGAATACCTTTTAATTTCTGGTACGGGTTCCACACTATGCTACCATACTGAAGAATTGGCCGTACTAAAGTTTTATGTGCTGTTAGTTTCACAAAGGATTGTGCTGCAGTTAATTTTCATAACAATCAACCGGTTGTTCGGAAGGCCTTCGTACATGTAATATGGATATGCGTATTCCATTTTAACGTACTTGTAAAGCTTATGCCTAAATATTTTACTGTGTCAGTTTGTATTAAATCGTTACCCATTAATGTGTAATTGAACTTCAAGATCGCCTTTCTATGAGTTATGGTCATACATTGTTTTCTTAAGATTAATCTCCATTCCACACATGTCACACCAGCGGGCTATATTGCTTAGTGTAGCATTTAGTCTAAGCTGGTCATGCATGCTTTGCACGCATAAATAAATTGCCAAGACATCGGCGAAGAGCCGCAATTTTACTCCATTGTCTGCGCAACCAGCGATGTCATTAACGTATATGGGAAACAATAATGTTACGGACCCCTGTGGTACTGCTGAAAAAACTCCGAATTGGTCCGAGTCATAATTATTTATGGTAACATCCTGAGTTCGGTTTGACAAATAGGCAGCTGTCTATTCTGCTATATTGTGTTCAATTCCGATAAACTTTATTTTCTCGATTAGTTTACAGTGCACGACGCGATCATAAGCCTTCGAAAAATCAATAAAAATAGCATCAGCTTGGAATTTGGAAGTAATAATTGATGCGAAGTCATGTGTTATCTCTAATAATTGCGGTATAGTAGACAAGCCTTTTCTAAAACCGTGTTGCATAGGATATAATACGTTATTTTCTTCTAAGTATGTCATGATGGCTTTACTTACTATGTGTTCCATTAATTTGCAGCAACAACTTGTTGGTGATATTGGTCTATATGTTTCCACGCGTAATTTATTGCCTTCTTTATGAATGGGGATTACTTTGGCGCATAGCCAATCCTTGGGAAGAGAGGCTGTACTCAGCGATTCCGAAAATATAATCTGCAAGAAGGGACACAGTTGCTGCGCGTATCGTTTCAAAAATACATTTGATATATTAACGGGCCCGACGCCTTCTTGGTGTCTATTTGCAGAAGCAAGTTTAAAATGCCCGACTCTGTTATCACAACTCCACCCATCCGGGTGTCAGCGGCTGCCACGGGCGCACTCGAGGTTGGCCAGTGCGTGAAGACGGATTGGAAATAGGTGTTAAATGTATTTGCTTCAACGCGCATGTCCTCCATGGCCAAACCTGCCACTTCTATTTTACTGCTCGCGCCTTCTGGCTTCGAGAAATAGCGCCAAAGCTTTTGCGGTTGATTCCTTATGAAATTTGTTAACTTATTTGAAATCAAATCCTCTTTTCCAGCTTTTATTTCAAATTTCAATTTGCATATGAGCTCTCCTATTCCCGCAGTATTTATCCCTTTTTTTCGACGTCTCTTTAGTTTTCATTTTAGGTGAAGGCTCCGCGGGATCCACGGTGTTTTGCGCTCAGCTCTTTTGAATTTTGTAGGTATGGAATTATTTTCCCAATGCATTATAGCCTCTTTTAGTTTTATCCAAAGGTCATTAACGCCTCCGCAGGATTGAGCGGAGAAATATCCAAGGTTTGTTCTAAGTAGTTAATAACACTCTCATCATTAGCTTGACTATAATCCTTGAAAGCTCTTAAAGATGGTTTGGCTTTACATCCAGCGCTCATACTCGAAGTAAAAAATGTTAGAACCAGCATCTTATGATCTGAAATCTCATCTACAACGCGTATATTTGGTGTTGTCGACTACGATACTAAAGCAAGATCAAGTACTGAACAGGCATTTCCTTGGGCACGCGTAGGTTCTTTAACAATCTGTGATAAAGAAAAACTAAACATTATATCAAAGTGGCGCTCTTAGTTTTTTGCACCTCTGTGGCCGATAGTTACGTTATCCCAGACTATCGCAGCTAGATTAAAATCCCCAGTTAATAACAGCTTTGCACGGTTATTCATTTGGCTGTGTAGGTAATCATGCACTTTCAAAAGGTATTCCCCAGGCGCTCCAGGGTGTCTGTAAATAGCACCTATTAACAACGACGTATTATCAAACTGAATTGTGCACCAAGCCCTTTCATGGTTAGCTTTTCCAGGCTCTTCTTGAAATGTTAAACTGCTTTTTATCATAATAGCTACGCCACCTCCGTGGCCATCACGATCTGTGCGTATCAATGAATAAGAGGCAGGCGCAATTTCAGTATCATGTATATGGGCATGTAGCCATGTTTCCTTAATTATTACAATATCTGCACAATACAGTACGATTACCTCTTCTAATTTATCTATTTTAATGATATTTCGAGCATTAGCATTGTTTGTATTTAAAAACATTCTTCATTTATAGTTTTGTGCCTCAAACCACAGTCCTTCCTTTTCCTCTTCACCTGACGCCCACTGCAGCTAAGGCTTCCTATGAGGCTTCATAATTTAAGAGAAATTTGGTGCTTGGTTGGAAGTGAAGCCCCTTAGCTTAAAGTAGACAGGTGCCTATTTTCTCTTTCTGTCTCGCTTTAGACGCTAACGTGATATTTCACTCCTACTTTTATAGACGCTTGACCAAACTGCTCAGACGTTTTATACACGAATTGACACGAGTAAAATTTAGAGCTTCAAGAGGGGGGGGGGGGGGGGAGTGTCAAGATAAACTAGGGGGGTCTACACACCCGCTAGGGGATAGGTAGGGAAATCACTGAATGTGACGGTGTACTATGCGTTGGACGTAGTAGTTCTGTGGAAACCCGCAAGGTGGAGAGAAGTAATAAAGGGAAAATCAGACATCCACCCGTTTGTAGCTACTGCTACAAAGGAAACCCATACGGGTTCCTCGAAAGAAAAGCTTCACAGTTGAAGCAATATTCGTCCGCGTCCGGGACTCGAACCCGGGACCACCACCTTACCGGGGCAGCCGCTCTACCATCTGAACTAACCAGGCGGCTAGCAGATGGCAGGGCGGCAAATTTGTCGACAGCACAAAGCAAGAGATGGTTTGGCCTTACACCCAGCGCTCATACTCAGAGTAAAAAAAATTTTAGAACCATGCGTACTGTGCGTTGTACGAGGGTGTCTTAGGCCGCTCGAGATTACGTTTGAGTTACCTAGTGACGGTGCTATATGGTTCTTAGACCTACAGATTCGTGTAAATGACCATCAAACTTGCTGGTGTTGTCATCCGTGCGCTAACAAACTAATTTTATCATTTCGTTCTTCGCATTCTATGCTTGTCAAGAGAGGCGTCGTAAAGATGTGCTCGGGTGCTCCTATATAAATGCATGTAAAAGGAGAATTCGTTTTTCTCGGCAAACACTGCACGAAACTTGATGACGTTTGTTTCATTTAAAAGAAAAAACGTAGAATCTAGTCGTTGTTGGTTTCAAATTTTCGACTGAGGTAGTAACTTTTATTGAAAATTGGCGAAAATCGCAAATTTTTAGGAAACGAAACTATGAAGTTTACAACTCCGTATCTCAGAAATGACAAACGATATCACAGTTTTAATAATTCTTAGTACATCTAAAGCAGACAAAACTGATATGTTATACATAACTCTCACAAAATTTAGTAATATGGAAATACAGCTCTTGCAGAACCCTTGTACACTAACAAATTCACGTAATATATAAATTTGTATATCGAATTTGTGTGCTTTGAATGATCTAGTGGCTACCGTTTACAGAACCACGATATCTGTTCCTGGTTGAGATATAGTAATTTGTAAACTACATGCTTCTATTATTGCAAACTTTAAAATGTTAGAAAATTCCTTCAACGAAATTTAGGCCCTAAATAGACATACCACTTTCAACAGTCACTAGAATTTAAAAATTTAACTTTCTCCCTTACATGTAACAAATTTCATTAAATTCGGTCCAGGGGTTATCTCAGAAAAACGTTTTTGCGTTTTACATGTATTTAAATAGGCCGCGTCGGAGTTGCACCCGAGCTCAAGCTTCCTCTTGAACAATGCTCTAAAGAAATCGTGCCAGCATCTAATCAATGTAAGCTTCACACAACAAGTGAAACACCTTCGTGACTCTGAATACCCTAGCCACATCTTCGCATCGGTAGCTGAAAGATTACTGAAGCAACTTCAGTAGAAACTATCCTAGCCAGTGTGCCCAAATCAAGAGAAGAATAGGGTAGCAGTCATACCGTACAAGCATGGATTGTCGCATCAAGAAAATAGCACAACGCAATAACGTTCCTGTGGCGTCTTCAGCGCCTAACAAAATGAGCAGTCTATGTAGAAAGACCACACCAGTAGGTATGAAGAAGACGATCTGCGAAAAGGATCACTGGATTAAGTTTGTAGGGTGTATGACAGGTGTCGTCAACCAGATACATACTACTTGCGGATCTTGCTACATCGGTAAGACCGGGAGATTCCGTAATGATAGGCTAAGGGAGCATAATAACAATCTAAACAAAGAGCACGTCGATGGTTTTCTTACACAGCACTGCAAAAGATGCCCCTCCCAGACTCTCTTTAAAGACACTGTCATCCTACGAAAGCCTTAACGAGATGACCAGACTCATCACTGAAGCATATCACATCGCCACCTTCAATGGGTCTTGTATCAGCAAACCATCCCTATTGCAAAAACCGGTGTCTTCAACTGCCTTCCAGTGTGAAACCAGCACGTTTTTTGAGAATAGATCGCACTGGGGGCGCTGGCGCTTGCTGGGACTCGCTTGGACACTAGTCAGAAGGCTGGATAAGAGCTGGGTCACACTGGACGAGACGCTGGTTGGTTCCACTGCCATGACGCTGGGGTGCACTGGTTTGTGCGGTACAGGCGCTGCTTTTCGCTGCAGTTCGCTGGTTCGCACTTGAAACTGCGCTGGTTGTGTTTGTGCCGCGCTGGTTCCTGTACGCAAGGACCAGCGCTGCTGAATATTAAACGCTTTATACAATTTTATCGCTTGATACTGGTGTCTTGTCGTAAATAACGCTATATCTTGGGGTCATAAAACTCTATTTCGTGTCGCAGCTTGGAATAAAGGTGCGTGAGTTCCCCTGTTTATTCATGCAGTGAAGATCACTGAAGATCACTCTCGTTTTTTGAGTTTTCCCTTTTTACTGGGTGGATAGCTAAATTCTTGAACGAAACCACGAAAACGCAGAGGACGCTGTGTTGTTTAGTATTTCGCACGTAACATATGACTGGCAATTGTTGCCATTGTCGCACTGTTGTGGAGTGAACATACAATCCAGAAGTCACTCAGACGCGCTAAAACGGACCCCGAATTCTAAGCCTATCGCTTATTGATATTATCTACACGACCTGCATTGAGGCAGTATTAGAACTGTGTAGGATGGTGCACTCTGCAATGTCCGAGGAAGACAAAGTCTGGCACATTCTAAAAGGAATTGCCGAAGATGTTTACAGTTTCCTCATCGCAAAAGACCAAGGCTTCCGTTGCCGACATCATTCAGCACTGTCGAACTTTCGAGCAACTGAAGACGAGGAGCATTACGGCGAATTTTGGCAGACTAGCCAGTGTGACGACAGTTGCAAGCGTAGATAGCATCCAGCCCCTCGATCTTGCATCAATGATCCGACAAATAGTTCGGAAGGAGCCCAGCGCGCACGCGCAAGTGACACACCCCGGCACTCATAGCTTCCGCCTACCACCAGATTTCGAACCAAACGTGGCATCCTTCTCCCCGTATCCTGCGGCAAGGGGCACTGAGGATTAGAACTCGCGCCCCGACAGCAGCCACGTCTCTACGACAGAGGCCCTACTTATGACACCCAGCCACAAATAAAACATCCATGTTTTTCCCCCCTAGGCCCGGTGACTTCTGTCAGGCCGCGACAAGAACTGCACCAACCCTACTACAATGACGGGACTTATGACCATTATAACTGATTTCAGCGAGCAGCAGAGGCACGTTATGCACATGACCACGAACTTTCTCGCCGCCCGCAGCAGCCTAGCAATCGTTTCGAGGAAAATGCTGTGAACCGCGACCCTCCCGTGTGCTACAACTGTGGTTCTACAGGCCAAATATTGTCGCCAAGGCCGTCAATCATGAAGGACACCACCGATATTCTCGTCCCCCGGAATCCGTACTTCATATGACTTGCGGACGACCGATTTGCTTTCAATGGACCGCTTCTCGCACGAGACCAGACGAAGCGATTCGCCAGCATCTGAGCGGAGTTTTACGCTACCAATAAACCGTCGCTCTCTGTCCCCTCGGCGCCGTTCTTCCCCACCGTCTCCGGCAAACTAGCATTCGTGGTCAATAGAGGTGAGGTCGCCGGACGGTCTTTGCAAGAAATACCCGTGCCGGTTGTGATGCTCAAAAAGAAAGCGAATTTGTCGATTGACGTTATACCGACCATAACGTTAGTTGATACTGGGGCGACTAAGTATGTGACGAGCTTTGCTCTCAAGAACCATCTAGGCCACAAAGTTATGGTTTCTTAGAACGACGGTATTACCTTTCGCTTCATCCCCTTGGTGTTTGTGTTGTGAGTGTTTTGTTGGCTGGGGAAGTCTTTGTGTCGGAATTCCTTGTTCTTTCTTGTTGTTCACACGATGTTATTCTCGGTATCGATTTTCTTGAACAATGCGGTGCTTCCGTGGACTATGGTTGTGACGAAATATAGTTGAACAAGTTATTTATATCAGCACATTCCGAACAAAGCTCGCGTGGCGGAGACAGCGACACAGACACACTCAGTTTTCTTGGTGAAGTGATTGCTCCATCGTGGTGCCTGACATCCATTCGTGTTCCTGCGACTACTGTTGACTCTGATTGTGTTGACCTTGTAGTTAGGCCTCTCCGCATAAACTGTGCTAGAAATTATACTTGCGCTTCTCTGGCGTGTGTATAACGAAAGGAGTCACCACATTGTAGGCGCTGAACTGTTCCGCCACGCCGGCTGTCCTTCCTCGCGGTATGAAAATCGCTCTCTTCGATGAAGCCGCATGTAGCTCAATAACAGCACTAACTGCGGACGTCTCTACAGCTTGCTCTCTTTGCGATAATCGCCATTCTGATGAGCTAATGCTTGGCATGATCAGCAAGGCCCTCTGTACATCGGAACGGCAAGCACTCGTACAGGTCCTTGCAATGCAGGAGGCTGCATTTGACTTCAGGCATGGAGATGCACACCTTCATTTACCATCGTTCCGCGCTCGCCACAGAATAGATACCGGCTCAGCACGCCCCATCCGCCAGAAGCCCTACCGAGTGTCATCCTCCAAGCGCAACGTTATTGCAGAGTAAGTCAAGGAGATAATGAAGAAAGGTGTCGTTCAAGGGTCGTGTAGTTCACGGGCAGCCCCAGTAATCCTAGTCCCAAAAGAAGATAGCTCCTGGAGATTCTCCGTGGATTACAGACGTCTAAACGCAGTGACGAGGAAGGATGTCTATCCGCTACCAAAAATTTATGATGTCATTGATTGCTTACACGCTGCTTCTTAGTGCTCAACACTTGTTTTGCGATCGGGGTATTGGGAAATACCTCTGGGCCCTGCTGACAAGGAAAATACCGCTTTCATGACTCCAGATGGCCTATTCAAATTTTTATGCATTTTGGCCATTGCAATGCTACTGCCACCATCGAAACATTCATGGGCACAGTACTATGCCGTCTAAAGTGGGAGATATGCATGTGTTACCTCGATGATGCTGTAGTCTTTGGTCGCACGTTTGAAGAAGATAACATACGCCTCAGCCTTGTTCTCGACTGCATCAAAAAAGCTGGACTGGTCCTAAACTGAAAAGAATGTCACTTTGGCGAACATTAAACACTGATCCTGGGACACTTAGTCGACAAAGATGGCGTCAGATCCAATCGTCGTAAGACTGAAGCGGTGAGCTTCTTCAAGCCACCGCAGTCTACACGAGAACTTCGGTTATACATTAGCCTATGTTCGTATTTTTGTCTTTTTGTTCCCCGGTTTGCCGACATCGGTTACCCGCTGACAAGTATTTCGCTACCAGATGCGGCCTTCAATTAGACACCAAAGTGTGACTCGTCATTCTCTGAACATGTTTATATTAACGTCAGCACCCATCTTGCGTCACTCCGATCCATTTTGCCCGACTGAAGTTCACACTTATGCTAATGGAATCGGGAGAGGAGCGGTGCTTGTACAACGTCACAGTGGCGCAGAACATGTCGCATATTCCAGCCGTTGCCTGAGCAAATCTGAACGCAACCATATGGTTAAGGAACAGGAATGCCTGGCAGCGGTTTTCGCCGTACAGAAGTTTCGGTGTTATCTTAACGGTAGACCATTCAAGGTTATCACTGACCATCAGTCTTTATGCTGGCTGGTTGGTTTGCGTGATGCCTCTGGTCGCCTCACACTTTGGGCGCTGCGCCTCCAGGAATACGACTTTGTGGTATCGCACAAGAGTGGCTATGGTCACGCTGACGCAGACTGCCTCTCTCGGATTGCTCTTGCGACTACCCACTGCGATGCTGAGAATTTTGACGACTGTCTCGCTGCTGTTACTTCGACGTTCCCTAACGCGGCGGACTTTCAGCGAGAACAATGGAATGATCTTACCCTCGATCTTCTTTTTGTCGCCGCCCGTACTTCTCAAGGCAGCGGTTGCTTTACTGTCCATGATAAGTTGCTTTCCAAAGCTAATTACTCCGCGCATGGAGCACGTGTTCTGCTTGTTGTCCCCGAGAGTCTCCGCTCCGACATTCTGCGCGCCATTCATGACGATGCCACATACGGCCATTTCGGCTTCGTACGAACGCTACACCGCACGCAGGAGCGCTTTTACTGGCCCCCAAGATATACGAAACAACCAAGTGCTGTGTCGCTAGTTGTGAAACGTGCCAACGTCACAAGCGACCGGCCACCGCAGCCCCGGATCCCATCTGACCATTCACACCGCCAGTACACCGTTCGAGTAAGTAGGCATTGACCTTCTGGGTCCGTTCCCGTTATCTAAACACAAGAACCGTTGGGTAATGGTATGTTTAGATTATCTTATACAGTATGCAGAAACTGCAGGCATACCCTCTTCCACCGCCGCTTGCGTGGCGGTCTTCCTGCTGCGTTCTGTGGTCCTTCGTCACGGCCCACCACATGCCATCATCAGCGACCGCGGTCGTCAGTTTACTGCTGATGCCATTGAAGAGTTCCGTCATTCCACGCTGTATCATCGACCGACCAATGCCCTCGTTGAAAGGACAAACAGAAAGCTGACCAACACACTCAGCATGTACATCTCCTCCAATCAAAAGAACTGGGACGACGTGCTACCCTTCATCACTTACGCATACAACACGGCGAAACACGAAAGCACAAAATATAGCTCGTTTTACCTCCTGTATTCAAGGTCACCGTGAAGCCCTCTGGACACTTTCTTACCCTTCGTTCTGCACAATGGCGATTCTGTATCGAAGACTTTGTGTGTCGCCGAAGAAGCCCGTCGAATAACTCGTCTTCGTACTCTCGCCTCGGAAAAGTCGTTCGAAAGAACGATACGACGACCGGCACGTACAAGTGTCGTTCGAAAAAGGTGAATTGGTTCTTCTTTGGACACCGCAACGCAAACGTGGAATGTGCCAAAACTTTTCGCAATATTCAGGCCCATTTGTAGTTGTGGCCCACCTGAGCTAACTCACTTACATAAAAGCTCACCTTCCTGTGCAATCGTCGGCGATCAAGCAGAACTCATCTGACTCATATTGTCCGCCTGAAGCCTTTCTACCCTGCTTGGCCATCCTGACTCGCCCCCATGGGCTTCGTCTGTTTGCGTGGAAATGTAACGGATACGAAAGGGAGGTAGAAGAACAAAGAAGAGTAGACGAGGAGAACGAAGAGTTTTGAGAGGCCGGACTGCGCTACGATCACGCTACGATCATCGTCCATCTCCTGTAAACAAAGCCATTTCTCCATAACTTCTCGTAATAGTATGTTAGTGGGAAGGCCATTTATGTAAATCAAAACAAACAGAGGACATAAACCTGCGCCCAGGGGAACACCGGAAGTTACACTGGTAAGGGTTCAACGAAAATTGTCAGCATAGGAAAACTGAACATGTCCTGTTAAAAAAAAACATTCGATCCATTTCATATTCTCGGGATGAATACCAAAAGAGGATAATTTTGCAAGGATATTGCTGTGAGACACGCAATCAAAGGCCCTTGAAAGGTCTAGGAATCTAGCATCTATTTCAAGGGCATCGTCCATGTGTAGTAGTAGGTCATGCGTAAATTCGGCTAGTTGAGTTTCATATGACAGATTTACGAAAACCGTGTTCTCAACGGTAAAAAAAAAAACATTGATTCTAGCTAATCCATTAGGTTAGATGCTATAATGTGTTCAAGGAGCTTAGAAGGGACAGTGGTTAGAGAGATCGCACGGTAATTAGTAGGGTTATCGCGCCTTCCTGCTTTAAAGATGGGAACTACCTTCGTTTTTTCCAATCGTCGGGCCGGTTTCCTGTGTTTAGAGATTGATTAAATGTAAAGCACAAAAATTTTATAGAGAGAGTTATAGTGTTTTTAAGTAATTTGACATTTATGTCGTCGCAGCCAGCCGAGGATGATATTTTAAGAGAGCGAATTAGATTAGATGTGCCATCAGGGTTTATTTGCACTTTAGGTTTCTGCCCCGTATGTGAGTGCCGGTAAGCCGCAGCTGTTATACAACACTTTTCTCTTGAGGGATAATGGGAAGCTGCTGGTCATGATCTGAGCATGCCTGCCAAACGCACCCCAGCCCATTCTTATTCTGATTATTTCTGTCTCATGATCCGGATCCGCGGTCACTACGTGTCCTAAGTAGATGTATTCCCTCACCACTTCCAGCACCTCGCTACCTATCGTAAACTGCTGTTCTCTTTCGAGACTGTTAAACATTACTTTAGTTTTCTGCAGATAAATTTTAGACCCACACTTCTGCTTTGCCTCTCCAGGTCAGTGAGCATGCATTGCAGTTGGTCCCCTGTGTTACTAAGCAAGGCAATATCATCAGTGAATCGCAAGTTACTAAGGTATTCTCCATTAACTCTTATCCCCAATTCTCCGCAATCCACGTCTCTGAATACCTCCTGTAAACACGGTGTGAATAGCATTGGAGTGATCGTATCTCCCTGCCGGACGCCTTTCTTTATTGTGGTTTTGTTGCTTTCTTTATGAACGACTATGGTGGCTGTGGAGCCGCTATAGATATCTTTCAGTATTTTTACATACGGCTCGTCTACACCTTGATTCCGCAATACCTCCATGACTGCTGAGGTTTCCACAGAACGAAACGCCTTCTCCTAATCTATGAAAGCTTTATATAAGGGTTGGTTATATTCCACACATTTCTCTATCACCTGATTGATAGTGTGAATATGGTCCATTGTTCAGTATCTTTCGCGGAATCCTGCCTGGTCCTTTGCTTGACAGGAGTCTAAGGTGTTCCTGATTCCATTTGCGATTACCTTAGTAAATAGTTTGTAGGCAACTGACAGTAAGCAGATCGGTCTATAATTTTTCAAGTCTTTGGCGTCCGCTTTCGTATGGATTAGGATTACGTTAGCGTTCTTCCAAGATTCCGGTACGCACGAGGTCATGAGGCATTGCGTATACAGGGTGGCCAGTTTCTCTAGAACAATCTGCCCACCATCCTTTAACAAATCTGCTGTTGCCTGATCCTTCCCAGCTGCCTTTCCTCCTTTGCATAGCTCCCAAGGCTTTCTTTACTTCTTCCGGCGTTCATTGTCGGATTTCGAATTCCTCTAGACTATTTATTCTCTATTTGATTACCGTCGTGGGTGCCACTGGTACTGTATAAATCTCTATAGAACTCCTCAGCCACTTGAACTATCTCGTCCATATTTGTAATAATATTGCCGGCTTTGTCTTTTAACGCATACATCTGATTCTTGCCTATTTCTAGTTTCTTTTTCACTGCTTTTATACCTCCTCCGTTCCTGAGAGTATGTTCAATTCTATCCACGTCATACTTATGTCAGCTGTCTTACGCTTGTTGATTAACTTAGAAAGTTCTGCCAGCTCTATTCTAGCTGTAGGGTTAGAGGCTTTCATACATTGGCGTTTCTTGATCAGATATTTCGTCTATTGCCATAGCTTACTGACATCCTGTCTAACGGAGTTGCCACCGGCTTCTATTGCACACTCCTTAATGATGCCCACATGATTGTCGTTTATTGCTTCAACACTAAAGTCCTCTTCCTGAGTTAAAGCCGAATACCTGTTCTGTAGCTTGATCAGGAATTCCTCTATTTTACCTCTTACCGCTAACTCATTGATCGGCTTCTGATGCACCAGTTTCTTCAGTTCCCTCCTCAGGTCTGGGCTAATTCGAGTTCTTACCATTCTATGTTCACTGCAGCGTACCTTGCCGAGCACGTCCACATATTGTATGATGCCAGGGTTAGCGCAGAGTAGAAAGTCTATTTCATTTCTGGTCTCGCCATTCGGGCTCCTCCACGTCCACGTTCGGCTATCCCGCTTGCGGAAGAAAGTATTCATTATACGCATATTATTCTGTTCCGCAAACTCTGCTAATAACTCTCCCCTGCTATTCCTAGTGCCTATTCGATATTCCCCCACTGACTTGTCTGTAGCCTACTTCTTGCCTACCTTGGCATTGAAGTCGCCCATCAGTATACTGTATTTTGTTTTCCCTCTACCCATCGCCGATTCCGCGTCTTCATAGAAGCTTTCGACTTGCTGGTCATCATGACTGGATGTAGGGGCGTAGACCTGCACGACCTTCATTTTGTACATCTTATGAAGTTTCAGGACAAGACCTGCCACCCTCTCGTTAATGATATAGAATTCCTGTATGTTACCAGCTATATTCCTATATTCCTATTAATCTTATTATTACATTCTCATTAATAGACAGGAGCATGTCGAACTGTGACGGAGTGAAAGGACACAGGACGAGCGCTGACTTACAACTAAGTTTACTGAAACACACATTAGAAATATAAGCGACTCAGATGGTCACATGGCCAACAGAAGAACGCACTACCGGGCCACGTGGATACAGGGCATCTGTTTCCGTATCGAGCTATCTAGGTAAATTAATTCCTGCTGAGAAAGCGCCATCGAACGCTGACCAATGCACCACGTGCCCTTTCGCTTAGTGTAGGCTGATTCCACGACTAATCTGGTGGATTCGCCACTATGCTTAAACAAAATTGTTGTGTCTTTGAGCAGAGGCTTACACTTACATTGCCGGCAATGGGCAGACACATGCGCATAAGCGTTCTTGTC
This sequence comes from Dermacentor andersoni, assembly GCF_023375885.2. NCBI lineage: Eukaryota > Metazoa > Arthropoda > Arachnida > Ixodida > Ixodidae > Dermacentor > Dermacentor andersoni. Next base: position 129,205,331 of record NC_092822.1, read on the forward strand.
CGAGGACAATTGATACTCCCTAAGTGTTACATTGATGCACCGGCTGGTTTGCCCATGTGCACTCGCCCACACTTGCAATGGAAGTGTAAGCCTCTGTTCAAAGACACAACAAATTTGTTTAAGCATACTGGTACATCTACCAGGTTAGTCGTAGAAGCAGCCCACATTGAGCGATAGGGCACGCGGTGCATTAGCCTGCCTTCGATCGCACTTTCTCAGCAGGAATTAATTTACCTAGATAGCTCGATACAGAAACATATGCCCTCTATCCACGTGGCCCGGTTGTGCGTTTTTCGGTTGGCCATGTTGTAGTTGTAAGTCAGCGCTCATCCTGTGTCCTTTCACCCTGTCACCGTTTTGTTCACACTGTTATCATTATGAATGTATACCAACTCGCCCAACTTTCCACTTTAATATGCTTTGAGGAACCTCAATGCCTAATGGTGCCTGCAAACTGTTCAATTAAATGTACCATGATGACTCATATTTAGCGGTTTTTGTATGTTTATAACGATCTTTGAATTTGATTTTTTTGTGGGTTTGTGACTCAAGGTTCTTCCAACGTGTACTTTCGACTTTTCGGCATTAGACATATTAGGCAGTTGTTCTTTGAAAGTGCGTCTGGCGTATCTCTTTGGATTGGGCGTGTTTCACGTTAAGATATATCGCGAATTTCTTCCGGACTATGGAAGCAGATGCGGCAGTTGCTGCAGGAGTAATGGACACGGCATGGGTTGGCTCGACTCAAGCTCGTTGTACCGCAACACGCACGTAATGAGCGCTGACGGGAGCTATGCTAGGGACACGCAAGCGCAAACGCGCGCGCGCACATACCTTGTTGCTAAGAAGCCCTTTCCTGCCCAGCAATCCATTGAACACCGCTGTCGAGACGTTAGCATCGAGTGCGCTGAGCGGGTCATCCAGTATGTACACACTGCTGTCATGGTATGCCGCCCTTGCCAGGGAGATCCTCTGCTTCTGTCCGCCGCTCAGGTTGTAACCCTGCATGCGTGATTGCACCGTCACTGCCTTCCTTAAAGCTATCGCAAATGCCTGACATTTTAACTAGGCAAATAAGCCATAGCGTAGATTTTTTTTGCGTAGAAAGGATCCCTTGAGTTAAAAGCACAAATTTTGACTTCTCGTGAGTGGATTGGTTGGTCCTGCTTAGCGTTCCGAAGCCTTTTCGTGAAGCACCCTCGGGCATACACTGCTTCATGGAGTCCAAATGGCATCCTCCTGTGCTAAGCTGCGGCGACGATCGATTAACCGGTACTCAGAAGCAAAACGACAAACTTTATTCCATACTTATAAGCCTTTCACCACCTCAATTCAAGAACCCCTGTGAAATAAATTGTCGAGGTAGCGGACGTTTAACAACGCCTTTCTGATGGGCATCTTGCTTTGTAAAATACTTAACGATATATACGTAGCTATGTTCACGTAAAATATGAACTATATTCATGTCGATACTTCAGAGTTTCGTTCAACAGTTACACAAGGTTACCTTTTTTTAAATAAATGTATGGAAGGAAGCGAGGTGCCAGCTACTTCTTTGCAGCGACGTGCTATTAGAAAAGGAACACTGCGGCGAAAACACTGCCATAGCAATACAAAAGCAATCAATAACGAGCTCCCGGGAGTTCTTCACAAATTCTGACACATAATACAACCGCTCACAAATCAGAGCAATGACAAGCAGCGCATTATCACGTGAGCTGGCTTTATGTCGCCCGTGACTTCCTTATGCTCGTGCGCGCTGCCTGATTATTATGGGAACCAGTCGTTGGGTGAGCACGCAGTATGCCGCATCAATATGGGCCCGGATTGTGCGTAACTAATTACACGCAGTTAATAACTTGCAAGTCATATTCGCAGTGTGCAGTACAAAACTTAGCAAAATGCTTCAGAAACAATAATTATTGGGTCCAGCTGACGTTGGCGGTGCCACTTGGTGCACGCAGATCATGCAAGTGCTCCCTATGAGCTCAGCCCGCCTGTGTAGTGCACTAGTCTAGCCCTGCGGCCAAGAGAAGCATCACAAGAAGCTAGTGTCAAGGCTTTCTTGGATGACAGCCATCCTTTATGCATAACGCTACATGTTAACGGCACTACAAATTCCGACACGTTGAACCACCTTAACCTGAACCCCCTTTGCCTCAGAGTAAATTCCAATTTACGGATTTAAGGAAATGTAAAGCTCTAGAAAACTCCTAGTAGACAGCCGCCTAATTCGAATGAAATTTGTCGCATTTAAAAGTCTACTTGTGCCGATTGTATGACATAAGATTTAGATTTGGGCGTCATATGTCCTACCAAAATTACAAAGACATCGAAAAAATTAAAAAAGCAAGAAACATGGCTAACAAGTGCATAATTATGCAGCAAACCACTACCACAGTTTTGTGAAAAGAATCTGTGAGAGCAGCTAAAGCACACACATGTTATAACTAAGTTTACCGCTGAGGTAAAATTCTTAAATTGCTTAGGATGGTTTTACGCAGATCCTACTCTCAAATTAGGGATGTGCTTCAGAGCGGTGTATGTTATATCGTTTGTGAGGTTTAGGTGTCGGCAGAACATACGCTCGGCACATGTAGTGTCGCTTGAACCAACTTGACGAGTTGATGATGCAGCCACCTCGCTATGAAAAATATTCGCTGCTAGTCATGAGGTATGGCGACGCCAATATCGGTGACAATGCAGCTCCGTATGTCTTTTCAGGCGTTAAAAAAGACGCAATAAAGACCCAAGTTGCGATTCGGTGCTGCAGCACCAAATCTTGCCTTTAAAGGGCATAGATTTAGTTATATTATCAGCGTGCAGACTGGAAATATTAAAAGCACCTTTTCTCCAAGTTCAGTCAGATCTCCGGCAGGAAACGACGATATATCTCTCGTGAGGGCGCAGGCTTCGAGTACCTCCCGGTAGCGGTCGGGCTCATACGCTTCTCCGAACAGCACGTTATCCCTGAGAGTCATGTTGAACACGCAGGCAACTTGCGGCGCGTACGCCACTCTACCCTGCAAGCCAAGGAGCACTCATAGCAACACCTGCGCTTTGCGGAATCCAGTGCTGTCTGGTGTCATCGCCATAGCACACGATTTCAGCCGAGCACACAATGGAAAATTGTTCTACGTGATAGAACCTTCATATAAATATTACGCGTATATCAGAACTATAGTAGCAGGAGTTCGCGCAACTCAAGCATCTAAATATGTTTGCTCAGCCGTCGTAGCCCTAGTATCTGCTGGAAGAAATTTTCAACCCTGAAAATAATGCGGCTCGCCAATGAACCAGCCTAGCAGAACATCTGTGTTCAACGTTCTCAAGAAGCGCACATGGCCGAACACGAACGACACAGAAGGCTCATAATAGGTCGAACAAGTTTGGTGATGTTTGAGGGAATTGCTCTATAACTGTTTCAGCCCCTGTGGATTAACATTTCTCATTTTATCGCGAATTTCGGACCGCGTTTTACATTTTGGCGAGCCGTAAGAGGTGAGCTCAGAGAGCGAGGAAAGCAGGCAGGTTCGGCAACTAAAGTGACGCTCTAGAAAAACTTCTCGTTCTGATTCAACCAATCAATGACTTTTGCTTTCTTTTTAACGCTAGATAAGGAGACGGGACGAGAGGACGAAACACATTGACGAGTGTCCGGCCTCCTTTTACAGTCAAGAGCATCTGTATTAAACATTTATAACTAAACTAACTTAACTATAACTAAACTAAATATGACTAAAAATTGCAGGTTTTTCACTTTATTACAAATTGCCTCAAAACTCAACTCTTCATAATGACTTTTTTGTTTGCCATCTGCTATTTTCGATAGGCGCGACTATCCCTTCAAAGTCAAACGCTTGTCATGTCGTTCATTTAACTACGCACATACATTCATTCCACGCACTATAACTTACTGTAACGCTTTGCCTCCACATGTTGCTACCAACGCAGATCACGATAAATTTATAAATCTACAGCTTGCCTGTACTACAGCATAATCCTGTGTTAACTGTCACCTATATGTTCATTGTGCTTTTTTGTTTTATTCCTTATAGTTCTATGATGATTCTCGTTGTTTATTTCAACATATTTGTTTGTGTGTTGTATATCTGTTATTAATTGGTATAGTGCTACATAGTGTTATGACTGTATAGCGAAATTCTAACGTGTTAGCATAGTGTCACATGTGTGCTTTTTGTCGTTGTATTTGTGCCACCCCCCTATGTAATACACTCGGTTGCGAGGGCCTTAGGGGGTATTTTGTATAAATAAGTAAATAAATAAATACATAAATAAATAAATAAATACATAAATAAATAAATAAATAAATAACTATCAAATAGCATCTTCCGTAATGCAAGCTAGTCGACGTTAGAAAAATATTCACAACTGAGAAAAATTACAAGAACCTAAACAAAACGTCAGTACCATACTTCACATAACATAAATAATGTATCCGAGGACATCTCAGCATTTACTATGTGTTGGGAATGGGAAAGCATTAATGTCAAAATAAACGCGGCTGAGTGGTCGTTTGAATCATGAACAGTTCGCCGGGAAGCGAGCGCGTTGACTGCAGGAATAACAGCAGCACCAAAAAGCACACACACACAAGAAAGGAACACAGGCAGACAGGAACAATCGCTGCAATCCCAACTGAGTGTATTCCATGAAAAGAAGATGAATATAAAGGCCACTTCGCGCATGCGCGTTCGGAGAGAAAGAACGCGTGCCACAACACCCCACAAAGTACATCTTCTTGCCGAGAAAAGGTCGCATTCCGAACCATATAACACAATAGACGTATCACTAATGCAATTACTACCGATTGTCATTATATGGAAGGCTTCCAGTAGCTCTCGTGGTGTCTTGTCTTTGCCCCTACCTAATATCGCAAAATACTCTAGCAATGGGTGGATTCAATGCAAAAGTGGGGAAAAAGCAGGTTGGGGAACAAGGAATAGGGAACTACGGCGTCGATTCTAGGAATGCTAGAGGAGAGATTATGGTAGAATTCGATAAAAGGAATAAGCTTCGAATAATGAACACCTTTTTTCAGGAAACGTAGCAACAGAAAGTGGATTTGGAAAAGCCCTAATGGTGGAACAAGAAATGAAATTGATTGCACACATTCTGCCGACCCTAGCACAGCGCAGGATGTAGAAGTGATAGGTAGGGTAAAGTGTAGTGATCATAGGTTAGTCAGTGGTAGAATTTACCTCAAGTTGAAGAGAGAAACAGCAAAATTGGTCAAGAAGAAACAGGTCAACCTAGGGGCAGTAAGGGTAAAAGCAGGCAAATTCAGGCTGGTATCCTGCAAACCAATATACAGTCTTAGAGCGAAGTGATGATGATTACATAGAGGGAATGAATGAAACTAACTAGGCTTGCTTCAAAGGCAGCAATTGAAGTTGGAGGCAAGGCACCAAAGCAATCAGTAGGCAACCTCTCCCAAGCAACAATGGACCCCATGAAGAAACGACAGAGAATGAAAGCGTCGAACTCAAGAGAAAGGATAGAATTCGCGGAACTGTCACAAGTGATCAACAAGGCGAAAATAAGTGATATTCGAAACTACAACGTGAGAAAGACTGAAGGAGCCGTAAAAAAACGGACGCAGCGTGAAATCAGTGAGAAGCAAGCTTGGCATAGGACAAGCGAAGATGTATGCACTGAAAGATAAGCAGGGTAATACCATCAGCAATCCCGAAGGTATAGTAAACGCAGCGTAAGAGCTTTATACTGACCTGTACAGTACCCAGAGGAGTCAGGATACCTCCATTATAAACAGTAATGAACACGATACAGAAATTGCTCCTATAGCTAGCGATGATTTCAGATAGGCCTTGCAAGACATGAAACGAGGAAGATCGGCAGGAGAAGATGGAATAAGAGTCGATTTAGTCAAAGATGGACGACGCATAATGCTTGGAAAACTGGCGGCTCTTTATACAGATGTCTATCGACTGTAAGGGCCCTAGAAAACTGGAAGAATGCAAGAATTATACTAATTCACAAACAGCGAGACGTTAAAGAATTGAAAAATAATGGGCCCATTATCTTACTCTATGTATTATATAAAATATTAACAAAAATAATCTCCAGTAGAACAAAGGCAACACTAGACTTTCGTAAACCAAGAGAACAGGCTGCCTTCAAAAAAGGATACTCTACAATGGATCACATTCATGGCATTACACAGGCAATCGAGAAATCCGCAGAGTACAATGAGCCGCTCTATATGGCTTTCATAGATTACGAAAAGGCATTTGATTCAAAAGAGATACCAGCAGTCTTAGAGGCGTTACGCAATCAAGGCGTACAGACCGCTTACGTAAATACCTCAGAAAATATCTACAGAGATTCCACAGCTAACTTAATTCTAAGAATTCTTATTCACGTATCGAATTCGAATTCTAATTCACGCACGAGTTCTAATTCTATGAAGAAATGGCTCAGAAAGGGAGACATAATCTCTCCAATGCTATTTACTGCGAGTTTGGAAGAAGTATTCAAGCTATTATACTGGGAAGGCTTGGGATAAGGATCGACGGCGAATACCTCAGCAACCTTCGGTTTGCCGATGACATTGTTCTATTCAGCAACACTGCGGACGAGTTACAACAAACTATTGAGGACCTTAACAGAGAGAGTGTAGCAGTGGGGTTGAAGATTAATATGCAGAAGACAAAGGTAATGCTGAATAGCCGGGCAAGTGAACGAGAGTTCAGGATCGCTAGTCAGCCTCTAGAGTCTGTGAAGGAGTACGTTTACCTAGATTAACTAACCACAGGTGTAGTGTCGTAGGGCGACACTAGATGCCCTTAGTTGCATAACTATCAAAGCCATAGAGAGATGGCACCACTGTTGCCCGGGTACCGGGTATATATATCGGTGCTCGCATGAATAAAGGGTCTTGCGTCTGGTGTGATATGGGTTGACATCTGTCTCGTTCTTCTGCTGACCAACACTACAATTTGGCGACGAGGATGGGGTCCGTTGCACTTTCGCCGCCGCCGCTATTCCTCGCCAACCCGGGAACTCCAGCCATTACATGGCCCCACTGGATACGCCTCTTCGAGAATTTTCTTCTCGCGTCTGGAGCTGCCGACCTGCCTGCGCCCTGCCGCCGAGCTCTTTTGCTACACTGCTTGGGGCCGGAAGGAGAACGCATTTTCGATGCACTCCCATCGCCAACTGCGCCGAACGAAGCTACTTCAGCCGCGCTCTCCGAGCAAGACGCCACAGCGACTAGTTCCCCAGACGCATACGACGTGGCCCGCGAGACGCTGGCTCGACATTTCGCCGACACGCATAACGTTCGGCTGGAACGCCACCACTTCCGCGAACGCCGTCAGCTACACGGTGAGTCCATATCTGACTTCGCCCTCGCGCTTCGAGAACTGGCTGCCTCTTGCAATTTCGGTGAGCAAGCAAACGAAAACATGTGCGAGCAGTTCATCACTGGCGTTGCATCTCTGCAGTTACGTTCACGATTGTTATTGGAAGGAGACGCACTGACTTTCGACCGTGCCGTCGAAATTGCGCTACTTCGTGAGCGAGCTCAGCTCGAGTCTGAAGCCTTTGCTAATCCCATTCAGCGCATCATACAACAGCCACGCCAACGTGACGCTTTTGGAATGGCCAGACAAGATAACCGGCGTTTCAGCGACAATGACACGCGCGTCCCAAGTCAAGCCCGCGTTCGTCATGCTCTCCCGCCAACTTCAGACACGGCCACCGCCGTTGTTCCGTACAGAGGAATTTCAGGTGTCTGCGGTAATTGCGGCACAGCAGGTTGCGAGCCGTCTGTGTGCCCCGCTCGCGGTAAGACCTGCTTCGCATGCGGCCGCCGTGGTCACTTCATGCAAGTCTGCCGTAGCGGCCGCAGCGCACGAGGACGACGCCCGGCTCGCGTCCGCGAAGTAGTTTCTGAACAGGACATGTCAGACGCCATCAGCATTCTCACTGTTTACGAAGATAAGCCCACAGGTGTCTACACTATAGTGGCAGTCACGCCAATCAACTCCTAATCGCAACCGCGCGTTGTGAAGTTCTTGGTCGACACTGGATCCGCTGTGTCAATTATACGTGAACAAGAATTCCGAAGCGTGTTCGAAGACAGCACACAATTGACTAGCTCTAAACTTACTTTGTTGGACTTCCAACGCCGGAAGATTCCTGTGCTGGGACAATTTAAAGCCGGAATCTCGTACAAGGAAAAAACGGCCGTTATAGAAACTCATGTCGCACCCGGAGGAACTTCTCTTCTTGGTCTGGACGCTGTGCAAGCTCTAGAACTACATATTGTGGGTGCACAACTACGTTGCCTGCACACGGCTGCCGAAGAAGGTTCAGATGCCACGCTGGAAGGAGCAGCTAAAACGGCACAGGAACAGCACAGCCCACTAAGTCTACCAAAGTTCAGTATGCCAGCGTTGCTATGGGCAAAAGTTTGCCATTTGTTCTCACCAGGCCTTGGACTTGCCAAGGGCATTCAGCACAAGGTCAAGATAAAGTCGTCAGCCTTTCCAGTCGCGCAGAAGCTCAGACGTTTGCCACTTTCTCTGCGCAAGCCGGTTAGCGACCAGCTTGAGCATCTTCTTTCTGATGATGTCATTGAAAGGGTTAACGCTTCCGAGTGGGTTTCTCCTATCGTTGTAGTCCGCAAGAAGGACGACAGTATCCGCCTCTGCGTTGACTTAAGAGAGCCTAACAAAGTGATTGTAGTTGACAGCTTTCCCTTGCCCCATACGGAAGAGCTGCTACACTCTCTGAATGGAGCACGCCACTTTTCAAAGCTCGATTTAGCTTCTGCCTATTACCAGGTGCTGCTTCACCCAGATAGCAGAGACCTCACTGCTTTCATTACGCCCGATGGCCTTTTTCGTTTCAAAAGGGTGTGCTTCGGACTGGCATCAGCCCCAGCTGCGTTTCAACATCTCATGACAACGGTCCTGCAAGGCTGCAAAAGGGTACTGTGCTACCTAGACGACATCATTATCTTTGGCAAGACTGAAAAAGAGCACTTGAGAAATCTGGAGCAAGTTCTTCAACGAATCTCTGAAGCTGGACTTAAGCTCAATGAGAAATGCGTGTTTAATGCCTCGGAGATACCATTTCTTGGGCATCGCGTCAGCTCGGAAGAAATAGCTCCCCTTCAAGCTAAGGTTGATGCCATTGTCCACGCTGCCACCCCCACAGACACAAGCACGCTGCGTTCATTTTTGGGCTTGGTTGAGTACAATGCTAAGTTTATTCCTCACCTGGCTGAAGAGGTAGAACCTATGCGTAGGTTGCTTTGTAAGGATGTACATTTTGAATGGGATGACGCTGCCGAAAAGAGCTTTGCAAGGGTAAAGAAGCTCCTATCCTCGCACAAGATACTGCAAATGTTCGATCCGACGCTCGCTGTTATTGTGGCCACAGATGCGTCTGCTTATGGCCTGGGAGCAGTACTACAACAGGCTCACGGCCCACACACTCGGACTGTTGCATTCGCATCCCGAACTCTGACAGAAACGGAGCGGAAGTACTCAGCGGGAGAGCGGGAGGCCCTGACGTGTCTGTGGGCATGCGAGAAATGGCACATTTATCTCTGGGGACGACCATTCACGTTGGTAACGGACCATCAAGCCCTAGTATCTCTACTTTCGACACAAAGCACAGGACAGCGACCACTTCGCATCACAAGGTGGACCGCTCGTTTGCTTCGTTACAATTTCACAGTTCAGTACAGACGTGGAGAATACAGGGTAGCAGACGCTTTGTCCCGGCTGCCTGTTCCAGACACAGAAGATGGTCTTCAGATTGAAGAGGAAGTTGTGTCGCTGGTCACGTCTTCAGTTCATGTCAATGACCTTCGACTTGCTGAAGCCGAGGATTGCAAACTCCAGGAGGTTGTTCATTTTGTTCAGACATCATGGCCAGCGAAGAAATCTTTGACTGCTGAACTGACTCCTTACTATGAGGTCCGGGAGGAATTTTCAGTAGCAGATGGTCTGCTTATGCGCTCGGAGCGTATTGTGGTTCCAGCCAAGCTCACTGCTACGTTTATTCAGCTTGCCCATGAATCGCACCCGGGAATTGTGAAGACCAAGCAACGTCTTCGTGAAAAGTACTGGTGGCCAGGTCTGGACAAACAAGTAGAGACTGCCATCCGAAACTGCACGGTCTGTCAGTCGGCAGACAAAAGTGCTAAGAGCTATCCCACTCCCCTACAGCCAGTGGCCCTTCCAGATAAACCTTGGAGCAAGATAGCTATTGATATTGTGCGCCCATTTGAGCGTGCACCAGCCGACTGCCGTTTCGTTATATCGGTTGTTGATTATTTTTCCAAATGGCCAGAAGTTGCTTTCAGCAGGGATGTGTCTTCCACTAAAGTGACGGACTTCCTCCTGTCAATATTTGCACGAGAAGGCTACCCCGACGAACTGGTCTCGGATCATGGACCACAATTTGCATCCCGAGAATTCGAGTCCTTTTTTCAAGACAGGGGCATCAAGCACAGCTTCTCGGCTGTGTATCACCCACAGGCAAATGGACAGGTGGAAAGGTTCAACCGTGTGCTCAAATCTTATATTCAGTTGGCCTTGCTAGAGCAGCGACCAGTGAAGAACACTGTTACAGAGTACTTGGGGATCTTCAGAGTTACTCCTCACAGTACCACTGGCCTTTCTCCTGCAGTGCTTCTGCATGGCCGGCACATCAGGACATCCTTGGACGTCATCGGACATCCCACCTCTAGCTTCTTCACGCACCCCGCTCCGGAGATATCGTCACTTCGGAAGAGTGTGAAAGAGCACCAGCGCAAAAACAAAGTGTACGCTGACCGACGAAGACCAGCCCGAGTACCGCAGTTCCAAGTTGGGAACTATGTGCGCGTTAAGAAATCAACTCCTGGTCCGAAAGGTACTCCCAGCTTTGGACCTCCAATGAAGATCCTTAAGCGCATCGGGCGTTGGTCCTTCTGCCTGGAAGACGGTCGAACTTGGAATGCCTCACAGCTGACTGCAGTCCCAACGGGAGCATCGCCACAACATGCGGTACGGTGGGATGACGACTACCAAGCTGCGCCGCTACACGGAGCACAAGCCTCTTCGCTGCCAAGTCCACCGTCACCTGGCAGAACCTCTGGGCAGTTGGAGCTATCCCCGTCAATCTCTTCAGATCTTTCACAGCCACAGGGTCCAGTACATGCAAGCCTTGCTTCAGAAGATGGTGACAGTGCTTCCGTTGTCATCGAAACTGCTGGCGAGCTGCCAGCGTTTCGTCGGTCCACAAGAGACAGAAGACCACCGGCAAGGTTTCAGGACTCTGTGCTTGGATATAAACATTGACTGGCTTGTGAATATGTCTGTATTAAGGAAGGGGTAGACGTAGTGTCGTAGGGCGACACTAGGTGCCCTTAATTGCATAACTATCAAAGCCATAGAGAGATGGCACCACTGTTGCCCGGGTATATATATATGGGTGCTCGCATGAATAAAGGGTCTTGCGTCTGGTGTGATATGGGTTGACATCTGTCTCGTTCTTCTGCTGACCAACACTACAACAGGGAAGCCGGATTATGAGAAGGAAATTCATACACGAATAAACATGGGTTAGATCGCATGCGGCAGATATTCTCAGCTCCTGACTGGAAGCTTACCATTATCATTGAGAAGGAAAGCGTACAAAAGTGCATTTTACCGGTGCTTACATATGGGGCAGAGACTTGGAGATTGGCTAAGAGGCTTGAGACCAAGTTAAGGACCACGCAAAGAGCGATGGAACGAATAATGCTAGGGACAACGTTACGAGACAGAAAGAGAGGAGTTTGGATCAGAGAGCAAACGGGTATAGACGATATTCTAATTGACATCAAGAGAAAAAGATCAAGATCAAGACGAGCAGAATCACATACAGCCTGCCCTATTACCACCTCACACATTCCGAGACGAAGCTGGCCGACACGCTCTTGAGGATGGCTTTCAAGACCGCTCTCCGCCTGTCGATGAGTACATTGACTGAAAAATTATTGGCGATAGGGTTACACGACAGCCTCTGCGAATGCCTCCCCCTGCTACTCTTCCCTTCCCTTGGGATCCAGTCCGTAACCCTTAGTGACCATCGGTTATCTTCCCTCCTCATTACATGTCCTGCCCATGCCCATGCCCATTTCTTTTTCTTGATTTCAACTAAGATGTCACTAACTCCAGTTTGTTCCCTCACTTAATCTGCTCTTTTCTTATCCCTTAACGTTACACCTATCATTCTTCTTTCCATAGCTCGTTGCGTCGTCCTCAACTTAAGTAGAACCTTTTTCTTAAGCCTCCACGTTTCTGCCCCGTACGTGAGTACTGGTAAGACACAGCTGTTATACACTTTTCTCTTGAGGGATAATGGCAACCTGCTGTTCATGATCTCAGAATGCCTGCCAAGCGCACCCCAGCCCATTCTTATTCTTCTGATTATTTCAGTCTCATGATCCGGATTCTCGGTGAGTACCTGCCCTAAGTAGATGTATTCCCTTACCACTTCCAGTGCCTCGCTACCTATCGTAAACTGCCGTTCTCTTCCGAGACTGTTGAACATTACTTTAGTTTTCTGCAGATTAATTTTTAGACCCACCCTCCTGATTTGCCTCTCCAGGTCAGTGAGCATGCATTGCAATTGGTCCCGTGAGTTACTAAGCAAGGCAATGTCATCAGCGAATCGCAAGTTATTAAGGTATTCTTCATTAACTCTTATCCCCAATTCTTCCCAATCCAGGTCTCTGAATACCTCCTGTAAACACGCTATGAATAGCATTCGAGAGATCGTATCTCCCTGCCTGACGCCTTTCTTTATTGGGATTTTCTTTATGGCGGCCAATGGTGGCTGTGGAGCCGCGATAGATATATTTCAGTATTTTTACATACGGCTCGTCTACGCCCTGATTCCTGTGATTTAATAATCACAGGAATCTAACTTACGGACTTCATGGAAGTCTTTCACAATGTCTTAATCGTAGAAACATGGTCGGCTGGGCGAATTGGTATGATAGCATGATGAAAAGTGATTGCATGCTTTTAGTTTTGCTACCAGTGTTATCCTGACTTGGTTTTCCTGGATGTGGTTATCTGCGCTACGCCTCAGGGTGCACCCTTCAAGTTTTCATGTGTGTATATTGTGGCGTTTTAAGTGAAATATAGTTGCGACTACAGCGAAGTGTCGTCGTGATTTCCCCTGTCTTTTTGTTTGTGCGCAAGTAACTGTGTAACAACAATTTCTGCACTTGTTTTCATGATGAAATGTATGATTATTGGTATTGAAAACATGTGCGCACCTTGCTTCCAGCTCATACAGCGGCGAGGCCATTTGTTCCGGTGACAAAGATGGCTTCCGCCTTGGTGAGGCACCGCTTGCATAAAATACGACATAATAAAGAAAGTCTGCCTTGCGCTGTAAGAAAACTGTAATGACGTCGCGAAGGGCCTTATGAAATTAGGTCAGAGAAGTCGGTTCATAATGGCACTTGTGCTCAATTAGGCAGATGTCGTAGTTTTGTGAAGTCTTTTTCGCAGTCTGGCACCTAGTAGGAAAAATCGCGTGAACAGGACAACAGCTTCGCAAGTGAAGCGATGATTGTGGCTAAATTCGGCGCAGGGCGACATGCGTATGAACACAAATCGACAAATCATCGGAGTTCCCTCACTGTAGTATGCTTTGGAGGTTCAGTAACAGCGGAAAGGTATTTAGGGCCAGCGATTATTTTGTCCATTGAAGCAACAGTGCCAAGTATTCCCCCTCTCCCGAGGAATGAAATGCTCCGAGACGGTGAGCCCCAAGATTAACGAAAGCCCCCGTTCGTAGGGTAGCTGAGAACCGTGCCCACAGGGGGTTTATTTTTCTGGTTGCTTAGATAGGTGTCGCCAATCTGCCAAGAAATGCGCGTGCCACAGACGTTGTGGCAACGGCAAAAAAAAAAAAAAAAGAAATACTGCTTCCTGGTAATAGCAGCAACAAGGATTCATTGCCTCTAAGCCTTCCAAATATAAAGAAAGATGACCCTGCTGCAGAGAAGAACAAGTGATGGAGTGTAGTTTACTTCTGCTAGCCGCCATGTGCGAAAGAGAAAGGTAGAGCATAAGAAATGGCAGAGGATTCGGCCTGAACTTTAGCTTTTCGCGTGCTACTCTGTGTAGGCATTTATTAAATGGAGGAGAAAGAGGTTTATCGTTTGTCATGTTGGTGTGAGTGGGAGGGAAAAGCACAAGGACAGCAAATAGGGGGAGTTCAAAAGGAACTTGTCTGGCCCTTTTTTCTTTTTCTGTCTGCGTGCGTTGTTACTACGGAGGAGTGAACAAATAGTCTCTCAGACAGACAAACCACGAGCCCCGTGCTGTGTATGAAGGCAAAAACTGCACAGACTACCGCGTACTTTGCACTTTGGCCAATGTTTCCGTAGGACGTTACCAATACGCTGTTGCTGGCCGATTTCGGAGAAACAGCGAGCCAGAGTTGCAATATATTAACGAAACGATTACTGAAGCTTTTCCACAATATATAAATCTATAGTGTCGACGCCGTAAACTTGTACTTGCTCCTGTACATGTCAAACATTATGTATGTTTTATCAGATGGAATTAGAATTTAAGCGCTTCTCGCAGATAGAATTGCAAATGCTGTAGCTAGATACACGGATGCGCTCTTGGATTATGTTTCTTTCTAATTTTATCGTGTTATTTGTAGTCTCAGCGAAAATATACTGGCTGTTTCATTATTCCACGGTTATCGGGAAGCATTGGAATGATACAAGCATTTATTACATTCGGCACCACTCGACTCTGTTTTAGAAATTTGTAATTGTGCACCTGCGTACAATAATTTCCCACTGAGCTTGCGCGTCCAGCACTGTGCGAGTGGTAAAGGATGACTTCCGTACGCGCTGCTTCCCGCTGACGTACTTTTACCGTTACGGTACCGTGCACCGCGTGCAGTTCTCCCAGGATAGCCTGGAGCAAGGTGGACTTGCCGCTGCCCACAGGCCCCGCGATGCCCACCAGGGAACCTGGGGCCGCCCGCAGGCTGATGTCCCGCAGGCAGAGAGAGCCGCATCGCTCCTTTGACCTCGCGAACGAACACTTCTCCAGGATCACTTCACCTGCAAGTTCGAAACGTCGACGTCCGGCGACATACATCGGCGACTGAGTGGTGTATTATTGTTTTAAGTTCTTGACTCGTAGCGCGTAGCGTCTGAAAACAACACTCGTGCGGTGCATTAGTGGCTGCCGCGGTCGTGAGTACAACCCGCAAGGTCATCATATTGTGTGCTAGTGACACTTTTCGCCGTCACAGCAGCACACTGTCATAGCGAATGCTGCCAAACGTGCCACCAAAATGCGCGCAACGACATAATTGGTGGGCTACAGTGTATTGCGCGCCAAATTGCATGCACGCACACCACCCCTCTCAGTGTCGATGCGGGGCAGAAAACTGCGCTCAAATCACCAAGGACGAGAGTTGCGCGCTAGCGCAGTGGGTACTGAGTCCAGCTCCAGACCATCTTTCCGCAGGGCATGACTTTTATTCGCAGTGCTACGCGACGTTTGTTGCTTCTCTGGCAGAAGTCAAGCTCAGGATGATGAGGTAGCCTGTGCACAATTAGCACGGTGATGTTTATTAAAGGAGTATATTCTCACAAATTTGTGCACATTAAATTTATAACTTAAACATGACCCTTTACAAAATTAACTTCTATTAAAGGTAAGTCGGCGTGCACTTAAACTACAGGTTACAATACCATTTAACACTTTACAGTTTAGTGTAGGCATACAGTATTGAAGGCCTTTGCCTTAATATAGAGGTTACTTTCTACAGTGTACCGGTTGAACCACTAAAATGTTTACGCAAAGTGGCTTGCAAGGGGTCCCAGGTGGACACCGCGCTGCGCATGCTGCGTAGAGCCGGTGTCGCCTAGCAACGCGGACGCGGCTCTTTCTTTAGGCTTCTTTCTGCGGTATGTTCTATAAAGGTCGGTGCTCTACGCGTAGTCCGCTCAGGCAGTTGCCGCCTAGCAACAGAGGTGCGTCTCTTCCTTCTTTTGCGTTTCTTTCTGCTAGCACCTCTTCTTTCTTACGCGCTTCTTTCTGCGGTCGTATTTGGGTAGCCTACAACCATGCGCGGAGAAATGTGAGCCCTCGCGGAGGACGCCACTCGGCAGTCCTTTTCGGACGCTGTCTTTGCACGCGCGTGCGCTTCGAAATAGTTCACGTATCCACCTCGTGTGGTTTCCATGGCAAAGAGTGTCCCTGAGTCTCTTTCAGCATAAGCAAAAAAAAAGAAAGAACATTGCCTGGAGCGGGGGGCTTTCCACCACACTGAACCGTAGTTATAATTTATGCCACAACGTCGTTCACCGCAATATTCTCCGATGTATGTTTAATGTTTCTGCGGCTTGCTTTTACATTATAATGCCATGTATGCAGTATATATAATTGACCACTAAATTGCTGCTGGTTGACTTGAGCATGCGCACGTGCAATATTTAAACTTATTTTTTTATATAGCGAAAACAGGCATTTTGACTGGAACCAATAGCATCTTAATTCAGTCGAACCTGCCTGCATCCTGCGGCCGCACACCAAATTTTGCACGTTAGTCCTGGTTGAAAGTATCATAACAGGATCGCAATGCGACACAATAATCAGCAAACTTCCAATCCATACATAGGTCTCCTGAGGCAGGAATTACAATTTTCTATTTATAAGTTACGATCTAAAGATTACGAGAGATTTGGTTGGCATTGCAGTAACATTTAAAATAGTATAGTTCGACACATGTAACATCTAGCCGGGACAAAATGTACAAAAACAGAAATATCAAGTCGGTATAGTAACCTAGTGACCTTTATGTTGTAGGTTACGTGCAACTAAATTAAGCTTGAACGTTACCGGCGATAAGAGTGTATGGATTGCAAGTTTGCTGATTATTGTGTCGCATGTGATCCTGATATGATATGTGCAGCCAGGACTAACATGTAAAATATTGTTACGCGAACGAAGGAATAAGAACTGGAGACTATTTACAGAGTGTAATTACAAAGGATAATGCAGCGCTGGCCAATTCAGCCGATAGCTCGAGAGCCTGATAGCGTTCGTCGTCTTCGTCGGGGCGCCCGCGCGCATCATTCACAAGAAACGCGCAGTATGCATGTAGAATAATTAAAGGCTACGACCAACGCTCTGTGGAGGTCACTTCGCGAGTGCGACTACAACAAAAACTGCTGCGTGAAACTCTCTCGGGCGGCGGCGTATACAGCGGCCGCGCACGCAGGAGCCTCGAAGGAACGATTCTCACTCGTCGGGGTTCGCTTCAAGACTGAACGTTTATTTTACAAAAGACATAGCAGTGACTAGAAAAGGAAGAGAAAAGAAAATACAAAATACGAGTTGTCCGTTGGCCGCACCGACGCCTTCGTCCTTCTCGGAAGCGCCGGCCATTCGCGCCCAGCAGGCGGTCCGCCGAAAACACGGGCACGGATGAGGTTGCGGGTCGAGGCGCCGGTCGGGACACCAGCCCAGCGGGGCGCCCCCTCGTCCGTTCGCCGGCTCCCTCTTGGTGCGGCTCCCTCTTGGTGCGTCGCCGGGTCCCCAACCACGGTTGCAGGAAACGCGCGACGGTCGCTACCAATTCTCAACAACCTCCCCCGCAATGAGCGTCGGCTCATTCCTCCCCTAGTTCAAGCGGGTAGAGGGCTTGGACCGGTCGTCTCAGCAGCTTTCGGTCCGGCAGAGAAATCTTGCATGCTCGAACTCGGCCATCCCTTCCAGGAAACGTTTCGACAACCCGGCACAGCTTCCACATCTGTCGCGGGACCTTCTCCTCCCCGAGTAGGACAATGTCCCCTTCCCTTATGTTTCTCTCTTTTCGCTGAGAGGTAACATGAGCAGAGCGAAGTTCTAGTAGGTATTCCTGCCTCCATCGTTTCCAGAATGAATCGACAAGTCTCATGCGGTGTTGCCAGCGTCTTGTGAGCGCAGACTTCGTAGATTCGCTGGAGACCGTTTCTCCAGTGCTAGGCAAACTTGTCATTCGGCGCCCTATTAAGAAATGCGATGGCGTCAGGGGCAGAAGCTCCCCCGCGTCCGAGTGAAAGTACGTGAGCGGGCGGGAGTTCACAACCGCCTCGATCTGAGTGAGGACGGTGGTCAAGCTGTCATAATGTAAGGCACTTCTTCCGAGGACCTTTCGCAGCCCTGTCTTAACAGTTCGCACCATGCGTTCCCAAAAACCGCCCCACCACGGTGCTCCTTCTACGATGAACTTCCAGGCTATGCGGTTGTCGCCCAAGTAAGCCTGCATCTCGCCTCCTTTTATAGCGTAGAATAGCTTTTCCAAGTCTCTCGACGCTCGCTTGAACGTTAGAGCGTTGTCTGAATAAATTTTCCTGGGCATTCCCCGCCGGGCCACGAACCTCTTGAAAGACATAAGGAAAGATTGTGTTGTCAAGTCCCTGACGAGTTCCAAATGCACAGCTCGCGTGGTGGCACATGTGAACAGGGCTATATAGGCCTTGTAAGAATTTCCAAGCTCGGTATAAAATATCGGCCCTGCGAAGTCCACTCCAGTAATTTCAAATGGCTCTGATTCGCGGATACGGTCGTATGGGAGCGGTGCAAACGGCTCATCCGCGGGGCGGCTGCTTTGTCTTTGACACGGAACACAATGACGAATGATTTTCTTCACAGCCTGTCTTGCTCGCAGGACCCAATATCTTTCGCGAAGTTGAGTCAGAGTGTCTCTTACTCCAGCGTGTAAAAGCCGCATATGCTCCCAGGCCACCAATAAGCGTGTAAACGGATGCACAGCGGACAAAATAACTGGGTGCCGCGTCTCTTCTTTATGCGCGCTGTTCTGTAGCCTGCCTCCAACTCTCAATAGGCCGTCGCTGTCAATGAATGGAGTCAGACCCGCGATGGTGGACTTACGATTAAGTGTCCCGGTAGAGATTAGAGAATGGATGTCCTTCCCAAAGGTTTCTTTCTCTTTGTGATACTTTCAGCCAGTAACTCTCGGCCTGTGCTAACTCTTCCGCTGACAGGCTTCCCCTTCGCTTCTCTGACGCGTTCCGTGCGTTATGAAGAAAGCGCATAACCCATGCGGTGACACGGAGTACCCGTGTCATTGAGCTATTGTGCTCAAGATCCATGAGAGGCATTTTGTCTACCAGCGTCACGGTGTTCAGCACGTGAACTTGACGGAGCTCTTCGGTGCTACATTCAGCTTCAGGGACGTGTGAAGGCATCGCGTCGTACGCTTGAACACCTTTTAGCCATTTCGGTCCCGTCCACCAGCTCTCGCTGATAACCAAAGGGGAGGGCAGCATGCCCCGTGTGAACCGATCTGCTGGATTTTCTCTCCCCGGGCAATGTTTCCAAACAGCGGGATCAGTTAGTGCTTGTACCTCCTGTACTCTGTTGCTCACAAATTTTGTCGTCAACGACCGGAGCCTACTGAAAGCCGTGGCTTTGTTGTCTGCCAAATCGCCAGCATTCTCTTTCCAGGGAAGGGAAACTTGATATCGGCAGTTGTTCCTGGAGACGTTCTCCCTAAATTCCCGCAAAACTTGGTTGTCTTCCACGTCCGCCTCTCCTTCGTCGACAATGCCAATGTGCTCGAGCTGCCAAAACGATTTCAGTTGAGCAGCAGTGTCGTCTTGGTCTTCCTCGCCGATGACAGCCACGCGCAACACTCCCACAGTGGACACGTACGTTGCTGTTGATTCTGTGCTGTGCGTTGTCCCCTGCAGGGTCCAGCTAAAAATGGTCTCCACGGCTACGAGACCGCTGTCCAGGCGCCTGACACTACCGGTTGTGACCTCCCAGTAGAAATCGGATCCCAGCAGCAGCCCTATCTCTGCTCCATCTTGCGTACTGTCGGCGAGTTCGAGGCCTTGCTCTTCGAGGTAGTTGACGGTGGACGCTTCAGGTGCTGGCACGATGTCGCAGCAGATTTGTGGGATCTCGAGCGCTTCAACGCGGATCTTTCTTTCGTTGTGTCGACTGCACAGCCATAACTCCACTCGGCGGCACTTCATTCCCGAAGACGGCTTGTCGTTTCCAAATGTCATTATTTTCAGGGTCTCCTCTCCCATCACACGCAGTCCCATCTTCTGTGAAACCTCTTTCTTGACAAAGGTACGCTGACTTCCGCCGTCAATCATCAGCCTGACCGTCGCTCGCTTCTCCCTACCCTGAACCCACGCTTGAGCCGTCTGCAGAAGGACACGGGTTCTCTTCTTGGTGCCTTCGATTTGCAGCGAAGACTGTACGATTGTCTCAGTGAGTACAGTCTTCTCTACCGACTTTCCTCTTGCTGGTGGTCGATTCAGGTTACACAGGGCTGCAACGTGCCGGCCGGAACATCTCTTACATTTAAGCCATCTTGAGGTGCGGCATTCGTATGCTCGATGACCTGCCTTGGCGCACCTAAAGCAGAGTCTTTCCCGCTGCACAATTGTCCTCTTCTGATCCGCAGTCAAATCAACATCACAGTCGGCGGTTAAGTGGCTGCTCGCTTCGCAAAATTTGCACAGTGTTTCAGCTTTCATGACGGCAGTTAAAACCGACGCGGACGCCTTCTTTTCAGGAATATCCTTGTGGATGGGGCGACTCAGCCTGTCGGTGCTCAGCTGTTGGCGGATTCCACATTCGGCCCTCTCTCGACTTTCTACTTCGGTCTTGAGGAAACTGAGGAAATTTTGAAGATCGTCTCCTGGCGCAACTGCAGATGTTGTCTTTTGTCTGCAGTAACCGAGGCAAAGCTCATTCGGGATGTTCTTCCGTAAGACTGTCAATAAAAGCACTCCATAAGTGCTCGACGCCACACCCAATGCCTCGAGACTCCGAACCCCCGTCTGTACCTCATCATAAAGGGTGCGCAGCCTCTCGGTGTCGAGGATGTTATGGACAGGTCGGATGTTGAGCAATCTCGACATATGTTCTTCAATGATAACGTCGTCCTTTCCGAATCTTTCGACCAATGTCTTCACTGCAATTTCATAATTTCGGTCACTGAGTGGTAGCCCGTCGATAGCGGCTGCTGCTTTGCCGGTGAGATAGCTCGTCAAGTACTGAAACTTGTCAATTGGATGTAGAGCTGGATTCTTGTGGATGGTAGACTCGAACTGATTCCAGAATCTGTGCCATGAGCGCAGGTTTCCGTCGAATTTGGCGATCTCTAGCTTCGGAAGTCTTGTTGTTGTCGACGGTAGCTGAAGAGTCGTCGTAACTGCATGCTGGACGGAACCTGACTGTGCGACGTGGTCAGAGTTATTTCCTGTTTCTGATGGTGTACTTGAACTCGTTTCGCTCGCAGCTCCATTTCTCAGAGCCCTTTTTATCCTTGTTTTCAAGGTGCAAATTCTCAAGCTGTAGGCAGCGCACTCTGTTATTACGGTGTCGAGCTCCTGTAGGTCCACTTTCTTTTCTATAGCGTCGTTGACTGCTTTAAGCTCTTCAGCTTGTTCAAGAAGGATGTCGAAATGTTCTTCAAGCTCACCGGTTGATGCTTCTGTCGCTTGAAGTAAGGTGCTGGCCGCTGCGATGGTAGTGTCGATGGCTTGTCGCAGGGCCGCTTGCTTCCTTTGTAGTCGCTCCATGATGCAGCAGGCGAAGTTATTCCAGATGTAGCACTCCCGGGTTTCGGCACCAGAAAATGTAGAATAATTAAAGGCTACGACCAACGCTCTGTGGAGGTCACTTCGCGAGTGCGACTACAACAAAAACTGCTGCGTGAAACTCTCTCGGGCGGCGGCGTATACAGCGGCCGCGCACGCAGGAGCCTCGAAGGAACGATTCTCACTCGTCGGGGTTCGCTTCAAGACTGAACGTTTATTTTACAAAAGACATAGCAGTGACTAGAAAAGGAAGAGAAAAGAAAATACAAAATACGAGTTGTCCGTTGGCCGCACCGACGCCTTCGTCCTTCTCGGAAGCGCCGGCCATTCGCGCCCAGCAGGCGGTCCGCCGAAAACACGGGCACGGATGAGGTTGCGGGTCGAGGCGCCGGTCGGGACACCAGCCCAGCGGGGCGCCCCCTCGTCCGTTCGCCGGCTCCCTCTTGGTGCGGCTCCCTCTTGGTGCGTCGCCGGGTCCCCAACCACGGTTGCAGGAAACGCGCGACGGTCGCTACCAATTCTCAACAATGCATGTATCATTATCCCCGGCGGTAGAAGCACCGTCCCGGTGCGTCTAAACATCGGTGATATCAGGAGGGTAATATGGTTTGGGGCGTGCGACATGCACAACGTCAGTGGAATTCAGGGCAGATGAGGCACTGGCACTGACTGGGGCGATTTCGTACGTAACTGGAATCACGGCACGTAGCACTCGATATGGGGCTGTGTACCGAGACAGGAGTTTTTCTGACAGGCCAACGTGACGAGTTGGGGACCACATGAATACCAGAGATCCAGGCGAAAAGGGGACGTCTCTGTGTTGGCAATCGTACAAATGCCGTTGCTTCTCTTGCGAGGTCAGGAGGCGAGCGCGTGCAATTTCGCGTGCTTGGGCTGCTCTGGTGATGACGTCAGGTGCATACTCGCTGGTCTCTACTGCGGCGGATGGGAAGGATGCGTACAGTAGCAATATAGGTTCTCGACCGAAGAGCAGAAACAAAAGGGGAATAACCGGCAATGTGGTGATGCGAAGAATTATACGCAAGAGTTACATAGGGTAGGGCTAGGTCCCAATCAGTATGGTCGGACGAGACGTACTTTGCAAACATGTCTGTTTGACCTAGTTATCATTTGACCTAGTTATCTTACTTATCTTATTTTTGTAGGACTTATCCGTGATTGAAACAACGCTGATGTCTAAAAACTCTCCTGGGCAAGGGCACAGCCCTTGGTCAGCCTCCCTTTCCCCTGATGATTTACCTTTGCAATCTTTCTTCCGCAGCGGTGTTAGCAGCATCCCTGTCGCGCTGGTGCCCTCGAACGGTGGATTCATCCGGCTGAACAACCCACAAGCTGTTCAGGCCGAGCTCCAGGCCATGACGTGTCATTTCCAGATGATAAGCAATGTCCGACAATTTGGAAGAGGTGGGATAGTCTGTAGGTCATCAGATTCGACCTGTGTCGCAGACCTCCTAACGTGTAAGACTTTCGCATCTGTCCCGGTGAGTGCGTTTATTCCTCCTCATCTAGCATGCACTAAAGGCATTGTCCGGGGCGTAGATTCTCTATTGAGCCCAACTGAGACTCTGGAGAAACTGCCTGATGCTGGCGTCATAGCTGTATACCGGTGTAACCGACTGGTAAATGGAGAAAAAGTTGCCACAGAATCAGTTATTGCTACGTTTGCTGGCATGTCCTGCCCTTCTGAACTGAAAGTGTGGCCACTTATTTTTAGAGTGGAACCTCTCGCTTCCCGTCCACTTCAGTGTCGGAACTGTTGGCGTTTTGGCCATAGTGCAGGAGGCTCCAAATCAAATGGACGCTGTCGCGCCTGTGGTGCCGATCATTCTCCCAATGAGTGCACAGCTGAAGCCGAAACTTGCTGCCTATGTGGAGGAAACCATGCGGCTGACTATGCAAACTGCTCGGCTAGAGCTAACGAAATACAGGTACTCAAAGTAATTGACAGGCGACGATGTTCGCGGCGAGAAGCTATTGCAGTCGTCAAGGAAAGAGCCTTTGGATACGCTGGCGTCACTGCGAGGCAATCTACTTTACAGGAAGACAACTTGTCGAAACTCATTGAATCGGCCGTAGAAAAAGCAATGACAAAGGCTATGCAACATATTGTCACAAGTGTTACCGACTGTCTTTCCCAAGTGTTTACTGCGCAGATGACACACCTATTGCAAACAGCTGCAACACCAATCACCAAATCGATTGCTTGTGCTGCAGAACAGGTAGCCAGTTCAGTCCTAGCGCCGAGTACCACATCGGACCCAACATTTGTAGGATCCGATCCTTGTTCTTCGCGTCAGTCAGACTCGCAGGTCGACATGGAAACAGGTCATGATACCAGGCCGCAAAAACGAACTGGGTCTCCAGTAACTGCTTCTTGTCCATATACCAAAAACAAAAAGGGTAATCCAATTTCTCATTCTGGCGTCCAAGAAAGTTCATTGCGACGGTAGTCGCTGAAGTAACTATATCAATTAGATCATCACCATAGCTTCTTTAAAAGTGCTACAGTGGAACTGTCGTTCCCTGTTTTCTGCTTCAACAGACTTACATTGCTTAACAACTCAGCTTAATCCTGACGTCATAATCTTACAAGAAACTTGGCTTACTCCTGAGATAAATTTTCTATTTAAAGATTTTCGATCTTTTCGATTAGATCGCCTTTCACAAGGAGGTGGCTTAATGATTTTGTTGTCATCTAAATTCTGTCATAAGGCGAAAATAGCTTTCAAGTTAATGTCTCCGGAATGTGAAATTTTGGCAGTGCACCTTAGTATCCCGGGCTACCGTACATTTTCAATTATAAATGCTTATTTCCCTACGGGCGTACACAGTACATACCAATTGGATAGTGCGCTTGCCAGCTGCAAAAATGAAGTCATTCTTACTGGTGACTTCAACTCGCATCACGTGTCTTGGGGTTACAAAACAGATTCAGGCGGGACACGTCTGTGGAACTGGACCATAGATAAAAACCTTACATGCCTTAATACCAGTGGACCTACATTTGTCCGCGGACAATCTCGCTCAGTGTTAGATTTGACGTTTTCTAGCACAAGTGTCACTGTGACATCGTGGACAACGATTGATTTCTGTACAAACAGTGATCATCTCCCGGTATACTTTGAAATTGCATGCCCTTTAACATCAGTTGAACGACAAGGCAGAATATTTGTGAATTGTAAAAAATTTAAAGACTGCTTGCGGTCCACCATTGCGTCACTAAGTAATAGTAATGACGAAGACATTGGCTTGAATATTTGTTCAGCATTACAGACGTCCCGACAAAAGTCTGAATTTGTAATTCAGACAGCTAAGCGTTTCTCATCTAGTCCCTGGTGGAACAGCGAGTGCACACGAGTTTATAGAAGAAGGAAAGCTGCTTGGAAAAAACTTCTACATAATCAGAGCCCACAAAATTGGAAAGATTATCAATTTATTTCGGCAACCTTCAAACGTACTATTAAACATGCGAAAGATGAGTACGATAAAAACCATTTTGATTATCTATCTAAATCCAAAAACAAACGTGCTTTATTTAATTACCTTCGTTTTAGACACAAACTCTCAATGAGCATTAATGTAGACTCAATCGTCTATACCTCACAGGAAATGCAGGAGTCCTTAGAACTACTGGCTAAAGGACTGGAGAGTCGGTTCGCAACGCGCCTCCAAACTCCTGCTTTTTCTCCTGCATTCTCGGGCTACAAGGAGATATCCTATTCGGAAGTAGCAAAGGTCATGTTACAGTTGCCAACTACAGCGCCTGGCCCGGACGGCATAACAAATGCAATGTTAAAGATTTTCTTTCAAGAAGCTCCACGTGAGCTTCTGAAGTTGCTAAACTACTCTGTTGGTAACGCATGGATTCCACAAGATTGGAAGATCGCCAAAATTATTCCGTTACTTAAAAAACAAGGGGCAGGCTATACTATCGACAACATCAGACCAATTGCTTTGACATCAAACATAGTGAAACTTATTGAAAGAGTGCTTCTCGGACATATATTAGAGTTTATTGACGACAATCGATTGTTGAGTTCGTGTCAAATTGGATTTCGATCTGGCTATTCAATATGGCACGCGCATGTAGACCTTGAAAGTCGCATTAACATCGCCAGACAGAAAAAACAATATGCGGCTCTAGTTACCTTAGATATATGTAAAGCCTATGACAGCATTGAACATACAATTTTAACGAATCGGTTACAGAGCCATTGCTTTCCAGGCTATATTGTAGCATGGGTGCATGAATTTTTAAAAGACAGGGAGTTCTATTGTTTTCGAAGCGGCTATTCTTCCAGTAAATATAAGCAAACAAGAGGTGTGCCTCAGGGATCGGTACTTTCACCAGTATTATTTAATATTTTACTGAGCAGAATCCCCGTTCACCCAGCTGTCAGTACATACGTTTATGCTGATGACATTGCCTTTTTTGGTATGGCTAGCGACATATACTCTCTTTACGAAATACTGCAGTCGTATCTCAGGGAACTGGAAAGCTGGCTGGATAGCTTACACTTAAACCTGAATGCTAATAAGTGTGCTATCCTTGTGTTTCCCGTTAAAGACCCAGTATACATATCGCTTAACTATCATCTCGAAGATATCCCACAAGTAGAGTCACTAAAATACGTTGGAGTTATTTACAACGGAATTCTTAACTGGCGGCCGCATATTGAATATATTGCGACAAAAGGAGCTCGTTCAATGGGCATTTTGCGCAAGTTGAGCAACCGGAGAACAGGTATGCGAAGAAAATCCCTCTTGATGGTATATAAAATGTATGTTCGTCCGGTGTTAGAATTTGGATGCGTTTTATTCTCCGGTGATCCAGCATACAAGCTTCGGCCGCTAGTTTTGTTGGAACGAGAGGCGCTACGTCTGTGCTTAGGCCTCCCAAAATACGTTTCTAATGCCGTATTATACCTGGAGGCAAGAATCCCACCCATAATATGCCGATTTCGCCTTCTGACAGTTCAGACTTTCCTAAGGCTATATGAATCCCCAATAAACCGCCTTCAAATTATTTTCCTCTCTGATCCAGAATTATTTTTTCCTATTCATTGGCCCAGGTTTCATAGACCACAGATTATATTTGTGCAAACATTACTTGAACCACTAAATGTGCAAATTCGCGAGGTGCTTCATGATAATACGCATTCAAATTACCCAGAGATCAGGTTCGATGACATTTTCCCAAACCACGCGAAACTACTCCCTTACGGCATCTTAAACGCCATGTTGCAAGACCACCTAAGCAGCCTAGAAACAAACGTTATCATTGCAACAGATGCCTCACAGTGCGAGGAAAAAGCTGGCATTGGAATATTTTGTCCTGCACTCGACTGGTCTTTTTCTTTAAGGTTGCCTGATTTTGTGCCTATTTTTCTGGCCGAGTTGTTAGCAGTAATCCTAGCTTTACGCAAATTAGACCCAATTATTACAACGGCTGCCATTCTGACTGATTCCCTTTCAGTATGCTCTTGCCTTACCGCTACTAATGAGTCACCCATGCTAAAACTATTCCACTTACTAGTTCCAGCCCATGTGCAATGTGTTCATTTGATTTGGGTGCCAGGGCATAAAGGTTTGTTTTTTAATGAAACTGCTGATTCACTGGCAAATGCATCACTATCCGGCCCTGTTCTTCCTATTCTACCAGTGACAGCACAGATCACGGCGGCAAGATTTCGGATGCGATCAATAAGATTAGCTTTATCAAACCCACATTTGACTGCTTCTCCAGAGTATAAGCACCTGGCATTTCCCTGGCATAGCGAATCCTGTGACACAAAGATGCTTGAGGTCTGCCTCACCAAATTACGCTGCCGCGTACCCTCGCTGAATTTGTATTTACACAGGTCGGGTTTGGTTCCCTCCCCCCTCTGCTCTTTTTGTAATGAGGAAGAGTCGATACACCACTTTCTTCTATCTTGTCGCCGCTTTACTGCGGTTAGAAAAAGATGGTTGGAAATACCTTTTCGAAGAATTGGCCTGGACTTGACAGAACCTTCAATTCTTTCGTTCGGAGCGTCCACTTTGGGATTCAGCCACAGGGATGCATGCTTCGCTGTCCGATCATTTCTTACGGAATCTAAACGACTGCCCTGCTAAATTCCTTTCTTATTGTTTTTACTTTTAAATTAATTATTACCCATTCAATATGACCTTCCTGATTTTATTTAGCAGGCAATTAAGCGCTATTCAATGCTATTTCAATAGCTATTAGGAAATTTATGCTCCATAATAATTTCGAATAATCCACCCATTTCTTGGCCAATCCCCCAACGTGGGTAGGAGCCACACGCATCGCAGGCTACAACAACAACAACAACAACAAGAGAACGGCGCTGAGTTGATTAACCAGCTGGCCGCTCTTGCGCTCACCTTCGCGACCTAAAGTAAACGGTCCCCTTCATCCGTAAGGGCGATAAACGGTCTCCTTCACGCGTAACAAAGTGGTGGAGGTGCTGGGTACCGCTCACAACAACGGAACCATCCCTGCCGCAGCTTCGTCGAAACTGTCGACTTGCCGGCGTCCCGTCATCAGCCGTGACCGTCTTCGACATGCCAGAAGAAGTAGCCGCTCCGAGGGCAGCGCCTAGCAGTCCACTGCCATACTACCGAGTTCCACCCACCTTCGGAAGCAAAGCGGGGGAAGATGCCGACGAGTGGCTCATCCACTACAAACGAGTGAGCAAGTCCAACGGGTGGGATGCAACCGCTCAGCTCACCAATGTGGTGTTCTCCCTGACCGATACCGCCCTCGTGTGGTATGAGAACCACGAGGAGGCGTTTACGACGTGGGAACATTTTGCTGATGAGTTAAAGACGTGTTTTGGGGACTCAGTCGCCAAGAAGGAGCGTGCGGAGCAGACACAGCCGCAACGGGCGCAGCTACCAGGTGAGACATGCACAACATATATCGAAGAAGTGTTAAAGCTGTGCAAGGTGGTCAGTGCTCAAATGTCGGAAGAAGACAAATGGGGCATTTGCTGAAAGGAGTGGCTGAGGATCTGTACAATTTTTCTAATTAGAAAGGATAGCCTCAGTTCTGTGTCCGACGTCATTCGGCACTGCAGCACTTTTGAAGCGCTCAAGATGCGTCGGATTGCGCCAAAGTTTGGTCGTTTGGCGAACGTTACGACGGTTGATAGTGTGGACACCAGTCCTTGCCACGACCTTCCTTCGACCATTCGACAGATTGTCGGCGAGGAACTTTCCCGCCGCGAAGATTTGCTGCATTCAACTGCTGACCACCATGGCGTGTACACGTCACGCGAGGCTACGACGGCGCCACATTCGGCCCCTTGGCAACCGATGGTTCCCGCAGCGGCCGTAGAGTACAGCGCAGCCCCACAGTCGAGGATGACAACACGCCCTCCGACTCCGCGCTATGACCAACGCGCTCACCGCACGCCTTCTCGACGTCCGATGTATCCTCGTGACACACGCCACGAACCAACCCACTACACGCGGGAAAATGATAATATCCGCTTCATCGACGAACAACCAAGGTTTCGACCTCTCCCGGTGTGTTATTCCTGCGGTGTCCCGGGTCATATATCGCGGTTTTGCAACCAGCGTATGACCACGTGGTATGGCCAGCCCTCAGAGTTTTCTCGGCCCCCTTCTCCGAACGGCCACATGGTGCCCCGTGGTCAGCACACGTATCCTCTGGCGACGAGTATAGACCACTTGTGTCTTGGCAGCTGTTCTACCACTCGCCGTGAGGCGAGCTATGTTATAGGTAACTTCCGTGAGTCTGTTAATAATAACAATATGGTGTGCGGCCGCAGGACTCAGGTAGGCTGGATTAAATTAAGATGTTATTGGTGCCGGACGGAATGTTTGTTTTCGCAATATAAGAAGAAGTTTAAATTTATGCACGAGTGCAGACTCAACTCAACCAACAGCAATTCAGTGGTCACTTATGTATGCTGCATACGTGCCATTATAATGTAAAAGCAAGCCCCAGAAACATTAAACCTACATCGGGGAAGATTCTGGCGAACGATGCTGTGGCATAAAATATAACTACGGTTCATTGTGGTGGAAAGCCCCCCACTATCACTGTAGGCATATTATGCTGTGGTATAAAACCTACCTGCACAAAAACTAAACGCAGGTGCATTATGGTGATTGAATATACATTTGTACCCAATATTTTTTTTGATTTCTTTCTGCATCAGTGCTTCCTTTAGTCGCGTTTGTATATCTTCTCCTGAAACACGACACCCTTTGACACCAGGACGCATACTGAAGGGCGCACGCGGAGCAAAAGCGGGAGCCTATCTTCAGCGGAACCGACGACAACGACGTTGAAGAGTGGCTTTCGTCCTACGAACGGGTGAGCGTGCACAACAAATGGAATGACTCGGACAAACTGGCTTACGTATCATTCTACCTCGCCGGCGTGGCCAGTATCTGGTTCAGAATTCACGAGAGGGATATCCGAACCTGGTCGGCGTTCAAGACGTCGATTACAGAAGTATTTGACCGACCCGCCGTCCGGAAACTCCGAGATCAGCAGCGTTTCGTGCACGTGCACAGGACACGGGTGAGACATTCACCATCTATATAGAAGACCTTCTAGATTTGTGCAGGCACGTGAACGCTGCCATGACGGAAGCGGGAAAGATCAAGCACGTCATTAAGGGAATCGATGATGACGCGTTCCAGATGCTTCTGGCCAAGGACCCGCGCACTGTTGGTGACGTCATCAGCTTGTGCCAGAGCTATGATGAATTACGTAAGCAGCGAGCTCTGACAAGGCGACATCCCACATCGAATGCCGCGTCACTTTGCAGCCTGACCACCGGGCCAGAACAAGCCTCCCTGATGACCCAAATCAAGGATTTCGTCCGCGAAGAAGTCGCACGACAGCTATCTTTGGTGTCCGTCACTCAGGAGTCTGCCAGCACTTTGCCGTCTCATCTCAGTTATGTGATCCATGAAAAGGTCGCGGAAGTGCTGCCGGCTCTTCACCAGCAGGATGTCGTTACTACACTAGTCACGTACGCTACGGTTACTGCAATGGCCCCTCGCACTGTGCCCGTGCGTCGCTTCCAGCAGCCTGTGCACCGCCCTCCCCCTCCCGTCCCCTCGACCACCACTGCTGTCGCTAACCCGTGGTGTACGCCGGACAATCGCCCAATATGCTTCGCATGTAGGTATCCCGGTCATGTCGCTAAGTTCTGCCGCCGCCGATCGCAGGCGTTCGATGACGATCGCCGAGCGCCCTATGTGCCGCCTGATTCAAATGCGCCTTACGGACCCTTCGACCCATCACCAGCTCGCTCCCAGACTGATCGCCGTCCTCACTTCGAACGCCTCCGATCACCCTCCCCACGTCTCCGATCGCTTTCCCCTATGCGTCGACGACCCGTCTATAACGAAGAGGGAAACTAGACGACGCAGTTCCTGTGGCAAGAAGTGTGAAGTGTCGACATGCCGAAGTCCTTCTTTGCCTACCAAGGTCATTGATGTATTTGTCGAAGATGTCGCTACAGTCGCCCTCATCAATATCAGTGCCGCTGTTTCAGTTATAGATGCCAGGTTTTGCCGTTCGCTTCGTAAAGTGACGACGTCTCTGTCTGGATTTCCTAGGTATACTTTCTGGCGCAAAATACATTTCTTGAAAAGGGACAAAAGAAAGGAAGACAGTGAAGCGCAGGGAGGCAAGGTGTGACAGAACAACATGGTCATGATAACATACTTTGGATGAAGCACATTTCTGCGCAATATAATACGATAGATGTATCGCTGACGCAATCAGGCCCTTTCTATTTAATACAAAACGCTTCCAACAACTCCCTTGCAGTTTGGTCCCTACTTTTCCAAAGAATCAATGCTTGTTCAAAGCATGGCGTACAACGACAGGCTTTACAGTGCGCAAGAAGATGCGCCTTGTCAAACTTATCATGCGCCTTGTCACACATTATCACAGTAAAGCACAGCAGAAAACTTCTATCATGCTTAGGCGATAGCTTGTTTAACAAGATCAGCGTGCTTGAAAGTATACTTTGAGAGTCAATACTTGTGGTGCCAGCAATAGGAAATGCATGTAACAGCGTGATCAAACTCAGCAGCCTTGATTTTCTATTCGCAATATGAGCGTTGAATTTAAATACCTACAAACGTTAACTAGTGAGCTATACTTTATTTAAGGCAATACCTGATATTTGTGGTGGAATGTGTGTGTTCATACAAGTGCGACAATTGAAGTGTTATGATCTTACTATTTTACATTGCTACACATTAGTCAGTATGTTTGAAGTATTCGTTTGGGATATTTGCTAAGATTTTAGTATTAGCTCACATGTATGCAAGCATTGCTTCTACTACTTTCATGAACACGTATAGGCGTGCAATTTCAACATTTGTTCTTAATTTTAATCTTGCTCAACTACAGTCTGAAAGGCTGCTTTTCTCTCTCCCTGCCAATGTCCCTATAATACTGGCTCGGAAGCGCTGCACATGGATCTATATAGTCGTTTTTTTTATGTTACTCATAATCAAGCATTTATAATCTTGTATTTTTACATTTGCTATATTGCATTGGGAGTGTCTTTGGAACCATATTCTTAATGTACACCAGGGTGTGCAAGAATACTTATGTTTTCTTCAAAGGTGATATAATAACAATTGCCCCATTCCTGTTGGATTGTCTGTAATGTCATGGTGCAGTTCAAATTTTCCTGGTTTTCTTGTTTGCTTACCACGGTGCAAACTTGCATAAACAGTTAACAGCATTTCACTGATGTCATGTATAGCTCATAGTGTGATATGATGCAAATGTTGCTACTTTTGATACATACTTATTGCTCACATGAACAGAGAAAGTGCTTGCTCTAGTGCTTAGATGGACATGTACAGAGCTTTAATTTCATGATTTGTTTTTAATCTTATCTTCGTTCAGTCGTAGTTTGAAAGACATGTTTTTAGTCTTGATGGGAATTTACATTTATATTGTCTTTAAAGTATGCATGGCCTTATGGTCCAGTTTTCGTTTTTAGGTGTCACCTATAGCCGAAACTTTGTATATTTTTTGCAATTACTACTTTGCATTGGGAGCGTCTTTACTGTCCTGCTCTAAAGCTGCACAGGATGCGTAAAGTTCTTTTTACTGTAGTGTCCAAGGTGGATCTGAACACAAGCGTCCAATTCATGTTTTAGTGCCTGCAATCTCATATACTTAACCTTTGTCTTGTTTTCTTGCTTCCTGCCTGCAGTAGAAATTCTTACATGGACAGTTAACACGGATTTAATGATGACACGCATGGCTAAAACACCGTGATATGATACAAGTGATGTCCTGTGATATGCAAGTGATACTATTCTTTTGTAGTTTTAAATCTAGTCATGTGCCAGCAAGGCCTGCTGTATTTGTGGTATATACTATGTTGTATTTTCAAATAAATATATTGCACTCTAAAGAACCTTATACTAGCTGTGGAACTGTTGGTTTATACTCGAATTATTTATACAAGCTAACGGTGCCTCTTCCTCAGGCCTTCATATTGTGTTTTGAACTATATTGTTGGGAACATTACCGTTATATGTTTGCTCAAATGTTGAGTAATAGAGGAATAATGTTGAGTAATAATAATAATCTCACGGAGAGTCCCATTTCGTCAGAAATCCGAAGGGATACTAGTAGTAGCCCTTTGCCGGCCGAAATACAATGATTAAAGTAATTTAAATGGAAGTAAGCTTTTGTTGCTCCATTGAGCTGAGTGGTTCTTTTGCAGGGAATTTTATATGGGCCTCGCTCTCTACATGGTCCGCCGAGCCGGGTGCGGCTTAGCAACGGGGACGCGTCACCTCTTAGGTTTTGTACCAGAAAAGCCAAATCCGCGTATGGTACACCCAGCCAGCTGTCGTTAAACAGTATAGGTGCGTCATTTCATTCTTTCGCGCTTCTCTCTGCTTGCGCCTCTTCTTTCTTACGCGCTTCTTTCTGCGGCCGTATTTAGGTAGCTTACAACCATGCGCGGAGAAATGTGAGCCCTCGCGGAGGACGCCTCTCGCCCATTCCTTTTTGGACACTCTCTTCACGCACTTGCGCTTCCAAATAGTTAACCTGTCCACCTCGTGTGGTTTCCACAGCAAAGGGTGTCCCTGTGTCTCTGAGCCTAAGCAAAAAAATAAAGAACTGCGTTTTGCTGACAACTCAGAACTTACACAAGCCATAGCATCTCCTCTTCTACTGCAAGGATATGAAGATATAAAATGCCAACTACTCCCCGAATAAGCACATCAAAGGTGAGCGCGGGACCCACAGAAATTTCTTTACTTTCGAATAGTTATCGGAAGTGACAGACTCATACTATTTTTGGATGCAATTGTGCAGCTGTTAAGCAATAAGTGAAGGTAATTTTTCCTTTGCCCATGAACAACGCCAAGTGTTCAGACCCTTGCCCCGTGCTTTTGCAGTTTTTCTCCATCTGCGCATGTATTTACGTTTGCTGTGTGAATTGTTCCAAAGGTATTCCGCAAGCAAAAATTAAAAAAGAAAATCAGTCAGCAACATTCGTTTTTCATTTTCGCATGCTAAATCATACCTTGGAAGCAATCCACCGAGTAAACACGAATGCATGTGCAGGAGGAGAAAAACCGCAACCGCACGGGGCATGGGTCTGAACACTTGGCGTTGGCAAAGCGAAACTTTCCCTCATTTATTGCTTAGCAGCTATGCAGCTGTAACCTAAACGAATATGAGTCTTACACTTGCAATATACTATTCGAAAGTAAAGAAATTTCTGTGGCTCCCGCGCTCAACTTTGTTGTGCTTCATTGGGGAATAGGTGGCATTTTATGTCTTCATATCCTTGAGATCGAACAGGAAGTGTTGCGGTGTGCGTAAGGTCTAAGTTGCCTGCAAAATGCAATATTTTTTTATGATGATGAGAGAGGCACAGGGACACCCTTTGACCTGGAAACCGCACGAGGTGGACACGTGAACTATTTCGAAGCGCACACGCGTGCAAAGACAGCGTCCGAAAACCGAAAAGGACTGGCCGAGTGGCGTCCTCCGCGAGGGCTCACATTTCTCCGCGCATGGTTGTAAGCTACCTAAATACGGCCGCAGAAAGAAGCGCGTAAGAAAGAAGAGGCGCCAGCAGAGAGAAGCGCAAAAGAAGGAAAGGACGCACCTCTGTTGCTAGGCGGCAACTGCCTGGGCGGAGCATGCGCAGATCAACAGACTTTTAAGGAACATAGCGCAGAAATAAGCCCGAAAGAAAGAGCCGCGTCCGCGTTGCTAGGCGACACCGGCTGTACAGAGCATGCGCAGCGGGATGTCCATCTGGGACCTCCTGGATGCCGCTTTGTGTAAACGTGTTAATGGTTCAATCGGTATACTGTAGACATTAACCTCTATATTAAGGCAAAGGCGCTTAATCCTCTATGCCTACACGAAAGGTTAAAATGTTAAAGGTTATTGTAACCTCTAGTTTAAGTGCACGCCTACTTTTTAATAGAAATTAACTTTGTAAAGGTTGATGCTTAATTTATAAATAAAGGTGCCCAAATTTGTGAGAATATACTCCTTTAATAAACATCGCCGTGCTAGGAATCTACAATATGTCCCCTGAGCCATGAATTACAATAGTTTTTTTTAATAAATTACTATCAAAAGATTACGAGACATTTGTCGTTGCAGTAACATTTAAAATAGTATAGTTCAACACATGTAACCTTTAGCCGCAAGGGAAATTAACAAAAACACAAATATCAAGTTGGGTTAGTTACCTAGTAACCTTTACGTTATAGCTTACTTGCAACTAAAGGTAAGCTTAAACGTTACCGCGCTAAGAGTGTATCATGACGGTTGTAATAGGCATAACGGCAACGACGGGCAATTACTGAAAACGGGGTTTTTAAGCTTTTGCCTTATGCCGGTGTAAAGCGATCAGAAAGCCGATACTCTCGATTGGGATGCCTCTTCATCAACATGTCTGCCTTGACGCGCAATGGTAATCGATCCGTAGCTGCTTGCTTTGATATGGAAGCACGATACAAAGCCGGAGAAGCACGCATAACAAAAAACACATGAGTGCACGAGGCGCCGTTCGTTTTTCTTTATTGAATCGTTGCACGCTGCACTAACTCGCTGAGCTACAAAGACAATGCTCGCACTTGCGAGAAACCTGGTTTGGTATTGCGAATATGCCTCTTATTACCCGTCCTGCGAATTCCCGGGCCCATTGTTGCTATGAGGCTGCAAACTTCAGAATAATGTCCCTTGCTCGCCATTACAGCGCACTTACGGTTATATTATGGTGTGCATTCCCCTTTCCGCCCTTGCAATTCGACAAAATTGAGCAGATTTTTGCCAAATTGCATCGTATCTCGTTTATCTTGGTACACTTCGGACAGCATAGCAACCACATTAAAAAGCAGACAATTAAACCAGTGTAGAAAACGCAAATTAAACATTTTGATTTAAAATCAGGGCCAAATATCGTAAGTGATACATGTCATTGATCGGGCGTCTTCCCAAACATCAGGGTTGCCTGCAATTTGCTCATATGAACCATTCTAACGTAACCATGTTTTTTGAATACGGGCGCAGGATTAATGAAAAGAGAAATCCAACTGGAAGAAAAGACAACTTCTGACAAGTGCCACCAAACATCCATATTCTACAAGACGCTTACGATTATCTGCGGTTTAGCTGCCGTGGCGGCCTTCCTGCCATAGTGGGTGTTTTATTCCGGTCATTCCTTTTGCTCCTTTCAGACCACACAGTGCTGGACCATATCGAAGATACATGTATCTTAGATACCATCTTAGATATCCTTGGGATCTATTGTATCTGTATTATACGTCTGGCAAGACTTGTATGAGTATCTGTATCTCGGATACATGAAACATCTGAAAGTACAATATACTGCTACCGCTACGTCACTGTGCGAAACCAGAAACGTTGGCTGAACTCTACTTCTAAAGCCGATAGTGCTGTCACTAAGCCACCTGAACAAAACTAAAGACAGCGACATTCTATTATCATTCCGCTACAGCCCTCCGGCAAGAGCAGGCGATGAGGTCTGCACCTCCCTATTGGTAGAACAAGGTCACGTGGTGGCGCTCGCACGGTTTCTTCAAAAAGTTCATGAATGTCCGCGCGCAACCGAGCTTTTGTTTTCTCGATAATTCTTTTTTTGTTTTAGTTGCGTCGGTACCGTACCGTGCCGCGTGCATCGTCTTTCGCGCAAATTCTGATGCCGCTACATTGTGGTTATCGAAATTTCTCTTGCGTGGTTCTTTGTTACGAATTCTGAAGAATGCAAGAATGAGGTTGCGTGGTGTCCAGTGCCTTTCGCACATTGTTTCGGAATGAAAATGTTATACTTTTAGCAAGAAAGACAAACATATTGAGATACAGAATCTTCATTGAAATGAAACACGGTTGGTTGGAGTTAAGAAATCTACAAGGAAACATTTTTGGGCATACGCATTTACTACGGCGCTCTTTAGATCTACAATAAGAAATTAGCGAATGTATCGAAGCATCTTATGATACTAATGGAAAGTATCGTATCGGATACAATAATTGCGGTAGTATCTTGCATACATGTGTATGTCAAATACTTGTTGCCCGAGTACGTTGTATCGTATCATGCTAAAATGTCAAAGTATGTTTGCCCAGCCCTGATCACAGGGCAGCCAGCCGGTACTCATACTATCTAATTGCCCGGGTTGTGTCTATTTTTTCCATCCTCCTGCGTATTTGTACGAGATGTGGCCTTAGGAGGGCTGTTTTAAAAAAGCTAAGTTTGTTAACGTAAGCAAAATGTTTTAGTAGTTCAGGAAAGCTTTCGCCGGATTAGACTTCAAGTATGGCTTGCCAAATTGGGTCGTCTATAAAGGTTTTATATATTATGATATGCAATAATAGATGATATTTTAGACAATGAGGTCTGCATATATTTAGCACTTCCGGGTTGAACGTATTTGCAAAAAGAAAAGTTAATCATGAAGTATGATAGCAGGGATTCAAAGCTTGTTGAAAAGAGGCACGGCGATCTCTGGCCCTAATGCAAAGTACTCTTTACTGTTGCTCCTGTCAAGCTGCGCAAATTTCACACGCTTAGGGGAAGAGACCTAGAAATAAAAATTTTCCCGACAGTCTGATTGCGTGAACTGCTGAAAAACGATTAAGGGCAATGAATGGCAAGAAAACAGTGAGGATGTATATTCAGAGAAATATAGAGAGCTACGTGTGTTGATAGGTGTTCTTAATATCCAATTTTGGGGGACTGCATTTATCCCGCTAACAGCTTCAAGTAATCGTTCGGAGCAAGACGCACCTGTCCGAACTGGAACTTATTCTAATCTTCATGTTGTCTCCGTCTGTAGTGCATGTTAACGATGGACCTTCTGTAATAAGACTGTATGCGCGACGTGCACACCGCTGTGTTTTCTGGAAGGTATGCGTGGACCAGCGATTACGCAGGAACCTCTGACGAGTCTTGTATAAAAGCTGAAGCACTTGACCCACATTTTCGACGATTGTTGACGAATGTACTGGCCGCTGTCGTTCTAGTTTGAGTGTCACTTGCCGTTGTGGGTACGTGTTCACCGAATAAAAAGTTAGTTTCGTGATTCACTGTTTTGCTACTGTGTTCGTCACCGTCACGGCAACGTGACTATATTATTTCCTCATGTGCACGAACTAACGAGTGTCGTAGCTCTAAAGGATATCTACTATGCATGAAGTAGAAGCCGTGCTGTTTGACTCGGATAAGCTGATTGTAATATGCAAAACGCTTGAATGCTTAAGAACGGAACTTAGATTGGGCTTGTTGGTTAAACAAGCTTCAAAGTTTGAGTGAAAGTGCAAAGACACCAGAGGGGAGTCTGTTCTGTGCCCTTTGGTGCCCTTGCGCTGTTAATCAAACTTTAAAATTGAATTGTTGCAACCGATAACGCTGCAAGAACAAGACTTGCCGTTCAAATCACGTGCGAAAGTTTGTTGATAGTAAAAAAGAAGTATTTACACTGCTCAGCAGCCCAGCACCGTAGCCACTGAGCAACCACGGCGGGTGTTGCTTGCAGATCTGCATTGCATGTGCCGGAATGTAGCTGCTCGCCACCCCTCAGTCCTGACTGTTCCGCGACGCAAGGTATATATAACGGGCCGCCCATTACGCTGTCGCAGAGTCTGACGACCGCCATGCACGCCTTCTCTTTCTGCCGCCGCCGATTGTCCTTTCGCTTGCCATCGGGCACGAGTTCGCCCAATAAATTGCCTTTAAGTTTATTGCCCACGTAGTCTCTTTTTCTGTCTGTCTGCCTGCCTAGATGAATGCCTACGTGCTAGGCAGCCCGCCGCCACCTATAATGACATCGGGTGGAGGTGCTTATGCTTCGGATACCCCTCTTGAGTCGGGATACCGGTCCACGTGCCTCTCGAGCTAATGACACGGGAGAAAGGCATATCGAAACAGCCTGAAAGTGGTAGAAAGGCACCCGGGAATCACTCGGAAGAGCTCGAATTGAGAGTTCAGCTGGCATGCTATAACAGTAAGTAAGCCGGTCATTTCGCCTGAAGCTGCCTAAATAAAAGGCCAGTATTCGCTTGCATAAGCGATGATCAGAGTAACATCGATCTCCTGAAGACGTACACGACGGAACTAATGGTAAATGGCAAAAAGTGTCAGGTACTCAGGGACTCCGCGGCCGCCGTAGACGTCACCCATCCGAAGTATATGAAAAGAGAAGACCACGTGTCCGAATGCACGTGGACAAGGCCTGCGAAGACTCAGTGTGCCTCAGACTCAGTGGGCAGATTGAGGGACCTTTCGGTGATACCGAGACAGTAGCAGCAGTGGGCTACCGTATGAATGCCCTTACCTTTTCTTGAACAACTCCGTGTCACGACTGAATAAAAGTGGCTGCACATTTGCTGAAGCCCAGGCTATGGCTTTGACGAGGTCCAAAGAACATGAACTAGCTCAGTAGATGAGTTACAACGCTGAACCAAATATAAAAAAGAGGATGAAACAGCTAGCACCAGAGACATAGTTAAGCTGCAGGAGGAAATCTTTCCGATTTCCCCTACAGCAAATCAGGAAGGGGATGAGGCTGAGAAGCCGCCAACGGGAAGATACAAAAGGCAGTTGAAAAAGAGCACCACAAAGCGTGCTAAGAGTAAGACGCGTCGCAGAGTCAGAAATGTGGCAGAATCGCCAACGTGGCCCAATTAAGCGAAAGCTACAAAACCATGTGCGGAGCGCAGTGAAGGAATTAGAAAGGCGCGTTCTTCCTTTGTAATGTTTCCACTCAGAGTGCGTCCCAGCGGCCAAACGAAGAAAAGAAAGCGAAGTTCAGCGCGAAGGAGAACAAAAGCCAGGCGGCAATTTTGTTCCCCTCGTTGAGTTCTTCTTGAGGTGTAGCCTGTATGACACAGAAGATCGCGGCTGTAAGGCGACGCGAAGTGATCATACTAGGAAGTGGATTCGTTGTGCCATGCCTAGAAGGCATGTTCCCTATACGTAAAGTGTCGGGAGTCTTCAGTGAGACAAATGGCCTACGTACCGTTTGTATTCGCTGTTTGACAAGGTTGACAGGAAGAGCTATTAGACCACGCCCGCCGAAAATACGGCTTAAACAGATTACGCAACCGTCGGCTATTTGGAATGAATAGCGCGGTACAGGTTTTGTAGAAACAAAGTTTTTTTTATTCTTAGAGCGTGGTTAAACGTTCTGAAATCTCCGACACTTGAGCTCATTTCGATTGTAAGTTTTTAGATTTGATTAGATTGTTTATTTTAGATGCTCGTCAATATTCTGAAAGATTGGGTTTGCGCGCGCATAAACTTTGCAAATTTTGTTTTCTAGATTTGTCGTTCGTCTTTTCTTGTGAGATACGCTTGCACCGCCAAACCTAGGTTATTTGTTAAAAGCCTGTAGTGGCGCGTTTCAGTATTAGTTCACTTATGGGAAATGTTCGAGAGAATTTTTCTTTGAAAGTAAGACGCGTTATTTGGAGGAGCCGTTCTTTGACTACACAATTTGAAAAAAAAGTGTTTGTACTGTTCTTTTAAGGTGTATCTTGCTCGAACACAAAGAAGCAAAGCGTTGTTGCCTCTCGCACGTGAATTCATAAGACGACAGCGTTTTGAGCATCGCATAGAGCGTGCGTGGAAGTATTAAGAAATAAACTCGAATCTTCGTGTAGCTTCAAGCGCTTAATTGACGCAAAACTTTTGGTTATTTATTTTGTGCGGGTCCCTTGTGGACGAGAAAGAAATTGTTAGTGCGTGAGTCACGCCAGAGTGGAATATTTGGGGAGCGTTATTCGGAATTTGTGGATTGTCTTGAAAGAAAGCTTTAACTTCACGACGTGTACTTGTCTCACCAGACTTTTGCAGAGACTTAATTCTCTTGTGTGACGCCAGCAACCGCGGTCTAGCTGTCATCCTCGCCCAACTTAACGAAGGCGGTGAAGAACATCCCGTGCTTTACCACAGTCGAAAACTGACACCGCTAGAAGAGGTGTTTAGCACCTCGGAGAAAGAGTGTTTGTGCATAGTAGGAGCCATTCAAAAAGTAGCAATATACGTTCAAGGCACAAAATTCAAGGTCGAGAGCGACCATTGCCATCTTGCATTGCTGAAGCAAATGTCGAAAAAAAAAACGGGGGACTACTCAGATGGAGTCTCATTTGGCAGGAATGCAACATCGAGGTTATGTATAGGAAAGGGAACCGTAATACGAATGCAGACAGTCTGAGCCGCGGATTTTAATCAACTAACACAAGGTATTTTTTGAAAACAACTTTTTATCGATGTTATTGAGATAGGCAACTAAGTTTTGCCTTCCCGAGGGCTGACGTCGAAAGAAAAGAGAGAGAGGGGGTACAACTTCGCATGGCGATGTGGGGATCACAGCGTCCGGTAAGCGTGTAGCTTGGGCACGCCGACCAGAATGTGTGTGTGTGTGTGCTTCTAGGAATAAAG
The DNA here is from genome assembly GCF_023375885.2 of Dermacentor andersoni. Lineage (NCBI taxonomy): Eukaryota > Metazoa > Arthropoda > Arachnida > Ixodida > Ixodidae > Dermacentor > Dermacentor andersoni. Next base: position 129,246,968 of record NC_092822.1, read on the forward strand.
CCGCAAGGACGTGAGTACTGCGACGCCCCGCAGCAGTGGACCGGACCTGAGCCATCACTTCAGCAGGGAACTTCGATGCTTCGGGCAACCTGACAGCTGGTCACGTACAGGTCGAATCTCCTGGTGGTGGAGGGGTCTGTAACGTCTCAACACGGCAAAGGGGCCTAATTAGACGTTGAGGCAACCAGCCCCCCACCCCCCCTCATCAGTGCTTATCCAGAACTCGACGCAGCGCTGACGCCGACTGCTCACGGGTAAGCAAAAGACCCCTCTAACTAAATTTGACAACCTGAACTAACGATGAAAACGGCCAACGTCGAATGCTACCGTGGGAACGGCTTCGACACCGGGTTGCCAGACTGCTACGTGCTTACGCTATCTGCGGGGACGAAGGAGCGACATAGGAGTTCAGCTGAACCAGGCGACATCATGGGCGGGATTCCGCTACCGATTCGATGGTTGTAATTGGCCCCCTAGTCTAGTTACCTAGGGAAGACGACCGTATTAAAAACGGATACCTTTCTTCCAGTGAAAGGCTCACATGTCCCGTTGTAAACTCATAAATCCAATATTGTCACGTGGTGGTGACGTAGAAGAACACAGTAGCAATACTGTGAACGAGAAAACTAACTTTTATTGGGCGAACTTGTGCCCACAAAACAGGCTACACTTCTAGCACAACGAAAGCGGCGAACACAGTCGGCGATCGTCGGAAATCTGATCTGCGGGTCAAGCGGGTCGGCTTTTATAGAGCAGTCGTCGAATGTTCCAGACTAATCGTTCGGACCCGCGTGCCTTCCACAAAATTCTACACCATTCGCGTCAGGTGATAAAATCAGATAACATAAGTCTCGACGACAACAGACAGCGGATAGAAGCATCGATAACTTTCCAGAAACTTCGGATACATGCAGGCGCGTCCCATGCTGTGCGATTACATTTGTTAGGCGGCGAAACGTGGTTGCCCGATAAAGATAAGTACACGTGTCAATACCCCCCTCTTAAGAAAGCATCGTCCCGATGCTACAAATATAAGAGAGCGAAACACAAAAGGACACTTCTTAAACATAAGTAACAAAAAAGAAATAAAGTCCAAAGGTCAGTTACGCGAAGCCACAAAGTTCGTTAACGCTGGTAGTAGGGCTTGAGTCGCACAACGTGGACTATTTCAGGTCGTGAGCGGCGCCGCTGGGATAGCGAAATACCGTCTGGCACGACCTCATAGTCCAGTGCGCCAATGCGTCGGATGATCTTGTACGGTCCGAAATAGCGACGCAAAAGCTTCTCGCTCAGTCCTCGTCGGCGTATAGGGGTCCAAACCCAAACACGGTCACCGGGCTGGTACTCCACGAAGCGTCGTCGGAGGTTGTAGTGTCGGCTGTCGGTCCTCTGCTGGTTCTTGATTCGCAGGCGGGCGAGCTGTCGGGCTTCTTCGGCGCACTGGAGGTAGGTACGGACGTCAAGGTTCTCCTCGTCCGTGACGTGAGGCAGCATGGCGTCGAGCGTCGTCGTCGGGTTCCTGCCGTAGACCAGCTTGAACGGCGTGATCTGTGTTGTTTCTTGTAGCGCCGTGTTATAAGCGAATGTTACATACGGCAGGACGGCATCCCAGGTCTTGTGTTCGACGTCCACGTACATCGCTAGCATGTCGGCGAGGGTCTTATTCAGCCGCTCCGTAAGACCATTCGTCTGCGGGTGGTAAGCCGTTGTCCTCCTGTGCCTTGTCTGACTGTATTTCAGAATGGCTTGGGTGAGCTCCGCTGTAAAGGCCGTTCCTCGGTCGGTGATGAGGACTTCTGGGGCGCCATGTCGCAGCAGAATGTTTTCGACAAAGAATTTCGCCACTTCGGCTGCGCTACCTTTCGGCAGTGCTTTTGTTTCAGCGAAGCGGGTGAGGTAGTCCGTCGCCACGACTATCCACTTATTTCCGGTTATTGACGTCGGAAAGGGTCCCAACAAGTCCATCCCGATCTGCTGGAATGGTCGGCAAGGAGGCTCGATTGGCTGTAGTAATCCGGCTGGCCTTGTCGGCGGTGTCTTGCGTCGCTGACAGTCTCGGCATGTTCTAACATAACGGGTGACGTCGGCGGTCAGGCGCGGCCAATAATACTTTTCTTGTATCCTCGATAGTGTCCGGGAAAATCCGAGGTGTCCAGCGGTCGGATCGTCATGTAGGGCGTGCAATACTTCTGGACGAAGTCCTGACGGGACAACAAGAAGGTAATTGGCGCGGACTGGTGAGAAGTTCTTCTTCACGAGTAGACTGTCTTGAAGTGTGAAGGAAGATAATCCGCGCTTAAATGCCCTGGGAACAACGTCGGTGTGCCCTTCCAAATAATCGACGAGGCCTTTAAGTTCCGGGTCCGCTCGTTGTTGTTCGGCGAAGTCTTCCGCGCTTATTATTCCAAGGAAGGCGTCGTCATCCTCGTCATCTGGCGGCGGCGGGTCAATGGGGGCGCGTGATAGGCAATCGGCGTCTGAGTGTTTTCGTCCGGACTTGTATGTTACAGTGATGTATTCTTGTAGTCTCAGGCTCCACCGTGCCAACCGTCCTGAGGGATCCTTTAAATTCGCTAGCCAACACAAGGCGTGATGGTCGCTGACGACTTTGAATGGCCTGCCATATAGGTAAGGGCGAAATTTCGCTGTAGCCCAAACGATGGCGAGGCATTCCTTTTCGGTTGTAGAATAATTGCCTTCCGCTTTTGACAACGACCGGCTAGCGTAAGCTATCACGTGTTCATGTCCATCTTTTCTCTGGACCAGGACGGCGCCGAGGCCTAGGCTGCTGGCGTCAGTGTGGATTTCGGTATCGGCGTGCTCGTCGAAGTGCGCAAGTACAGGCGGCGACTGCATGCGTCGTTTGAGTTCTTGAAATGCGTCGGCCTGCGGCGTTTCCCACTTGAACTCGACGTCACATTTAGTTAGCTGCGTCAGCGGCTCAGCGATGCGTGAAAAGTTCTTGACAAATCGCCTGTAGTAGGCACACATGCCAAGAAATCTACGCACTGCCTTCTTGTCGATGGGCTGTGGGAACTTTGCTATGGCAGCTGTCTTCTGCGGGTCGGGGCGGACTCCAGATTTGCCGATGACGTGGCCTAAAAATAGAAGCTCCTCGTAAGCGAAGCGGCACTTTTCCGGCTTCAGAGTAAGTCCTGATGACCTGATGGCCTCTAGTACTGTTGCCAGCCGCCTAAGGTGAACGTCGAAATTTCCGGCGAAGGCGACGACGTCATCCAAGTAAACGAGACAGGTCTGCCACTTCAATCCTGCTAAAACCGTGTCCATCACGCGCTGGAACGTTGCAGGCGCCGAGCACAGTCCGAATGGCATAACCTTGAACTCGTAGAGGCCGTCTGGGGTGATGAAGGCGGTCTTTTCGCGATCTCTTTCGTCGACTTCTATTTGCCAATAGCCAGACTTGAGGTCCATGGACGAGAAGTATTTAGCGTTGCAGAGCCGATCCAATGCGTCGTCTATCCGTGGGAGGGGGTATACGTCCTTCTTCGTGATCTTGTTCAGACGACGATAATCGACGCAGAAACGTAGGGTTCCGTCCTTTTTCTTTACCAGAACAACAGGGGATGCCCACGGGCTTTTCGACGGCTGGATGATGTCGTCGCGCAACATTTCATCGACTTGTTCTCTTATAGCTTCACGTTCTCGCGCCGAAACTCGGTAAGGGCTCTGATGGAGTGGTCGAGCGCATTCCTCGGTGATTATGCGATGCTTGGAGACTGGTGTTTGTCGAATCCTCGATGACGTCGAAAAGCAGCCTTTGTATCGTCGGAGCAGACTTCTGAGCTGCTGTTGCTTAATCATAGGGAGATTTGGATTAATGTCGTAGTCTGGTTCGGGAACCATGGTCGTCGGGGTAGATGCGGCGGAATCCGAGAGGACAAACGCATTACTTGTTTCCAGAATTTCCTCGATGTACGCGATCGTCGTGCCCTTGTTGATGTGCTTGAACTCCTGGCTGAAGTTTGTCAGCAACACTTCAGTTTTCCCTCCATGCAGTCGAGCGATCCCTCTTGCGACGCAAATTTCACGGTCTAGCAGTAGACGTTGGTCGCCTTCGATGACGCCTTCTACGTCAGCGGGTGTTTCGGTGCTGACCGAAATAACAATGCTGCAGCGAGGCGGGATGCTCACTTGATCTTCTAGCACACTCAAGGCGTGATGGCTACGAGGGCTCTCCGGCGGCATTGCTTTATCTTCCGACAGCGTTACTGACTTCGACTTCAGGTTGATGATTGCGCCGTGTTGGTCCAGGAAGTCCATACCGAGAATGACGTCTCGTGAACACTGTTGGAGGATAACGAAGGTGGCAGGGTAAGTCCGGTCATGAATGGTTATTCTTGCCGTGCAGATCCCAGTCGGCGTGATGAGGTGTCCTCCAGCGGTGCGAATCTGAGGGCCTTCCCATGCGGTCTTAACTTTCTTCAACTGGGCGGCGATGTGTCCACTCATTACGGAGTAATCGGCCCCTGTGTCGACTAAGGCAGTGACTGCGTGGCCGTCGAGAAGCACGTCGAGGTCGGTTGTTCTTTGTCTGGCATTGCAGTTAGGTCTTGGCGTTGGATCACGGCTGCGTCGTGTTGAACTGAAGTTGGAACGTCTCGTCGTCAAGTCGTCTTTCGTCGGTGTAGTTTTGGCTTCCATACTTCGTCGGGACGGCGGCGTGTCGTTATGTCGTCGAGATGGTCTCTGCGTCGTCTTCGTCGGCGGCGGAGGATCTTCGTCAGTTCGACGAACAGCAACCGCACCTCCATCGGTTGCTGCTTTTAGTTTTCCGGGTATGGGCTCGCAGAGCGGCCCCGGGCTGGGCCAGTGTATGGACGGCGCTGCGGCGACAGGTAGCGGCCTGGTGACGGCGAACGGGACGGTCGTCGAGGGCTCAACTGAGTAGCGGCGAGGTAGTCGTCGATGTCACGAGGGCGTTCACCTTCCCTCGGGCGCTGTGCGTTCACGGCGAAGCCTCGCAATCCCAGGTCGCGGTATGGGCATCGGCGGTACACGTGGCCGGCTTCGCCGCAGTGGTAGCAGAGCGGGCGGTGATCGGGGGCGCGCCAAATATCCGTCTTCCTCGCGTAGGTGCGCTGGGCGACGGGTGGGCGTGCTGGCGGCGGCGGCGGTGGACGACGGAATTGTGGCGTTACAGGGCCCTGGCGTTGTCGCGGAGGGGGAGCTTGACGGCGTGCGACGGCGGCGTAAGTCATCGCTTCTGGCTGGGGCTGTGGTAATTGTGGTTGCACCTCAGGAACTCCTAGCGATCGGTGCACCTCTTCTTTCACGATGCCGGCGATCGAGGCCACTTGAGGCTGCGACGATGGCAAGACCTTGCGCAGTTCTTCGTGCACGACTGCCCTGATGGTCTCGCATAAATCGTCCGTGGCCAGTGATTGAATTCCGGAGTAGCATGTTGGCTTGGTGCGTCGGTCAAATTGCCGGTTCCGCAATTCCAGTGTCTTCTCGATGCTCGTCGCCTCACGGAGAAACTCGTCGACGGTCTTCGGTGGGCTTCTTACCATACCGGCGAAAAGTTCCTCCTTTACACCACGCATCAGTAGACGTACTTTCTTCTCCTCTGACATTTCTGGGTCGGCGTGGCGGAACAGACGGCTCATTTCCTCAGTGAAAATCGCTATCGTCTCATTCGGCAGCTGCGCTCTTGTCTCCAGTAGAGCTTGGGTTCGCTCTTTGCGCACGACGCTTTGAAATGTTTGCAGGAAGCCTCTTCGGAAGAGGTCCCACGTCGTCAAGGTGGCTTCTCGATTCTCGAACCACGTCTTGGCGGCGTCCTCCAATGCGAAATAGACATGTCGTAGCTTGTCGTCGCTTGCCCAGTTGTTAAACGTAGCGACCCTCTCATACGTTTCCAGCCATGTTTCCGGGTCCTCAAATGTGGAACCGCGGAACGTTGATGGTTCCCTGGGCTGCTGCAGCACGATGGGGGACGCTGGGGCTGCCATTGCGGTTGCCTTGGCCACAATCTTCTTGGTCTTCTCAGGTAGAGGTCCGTGCTCCGGGGGCAGCTGTTGAAGACGGCGGCTTGCTCGGTGGTCCGGGACTACGATGGTGTTCTGTTTGTGGTCTGGGCTGGGATCACGGCTTGTCGGCGGCGTCCTGTACATGGACGAAAAGCACCTCCACCAGATGTCACGTGGTGGTGACGTAGAAGAACACAGTAGCAATACTGTGAACGAGAAAACTAACTTTTATTGGGCGAACTTGTGCCCACAAAACAGGCTACACTTCTAGCACAACGAAAGCGGCGAACACAGTCGGCGATCGTCGGAAATCTGATCTGCGGGTCAAGCGGGTCGGCTTTTATAGAGCAGTCGTCGAATGTTCCAGACTAATCGTTCGGACCCGCGTGCCTTCCACAAAGTTCTACACCATTCGCGTCAGGTGATAAAATCAGATAACATAAGTCTCGACGACAACAGACAGCGGATAGAAGCATCGATAACTTTCCAGAAACTTCGGATACATGCAGGCGCGTCCCATGCTGTGCGATTACATTTGTTAGGCGGCGAAACGTGGTTGCCCGATAAAGATAAGTACACGTGTCAATATGCTCTTACATGGAGGGGGTTTACGTATCGGGAGCCAGTGTAAATAACGTAAAATGAGCCTTTTTTCCTTCATTCATACTACCGGACGTACTCGTCGATGGGCTTGATGGATTCCTGGCCGAAACGCCACCTCGAGCCGCAACACCATGTGAACTGCGGGACCGGCAACAGCCTTGGCTGCGGAACCGGCAACCTGCCTTGCTCTACCCCTGTCACAGCTGGGACCTAAACAGGTCCTATGCACAAGGTAAGGACACTGCGATTGGATCCTAGACCAAAAGGCCGACCACGTCGGCCATGTCTACGTTCACACCGCGCTCTCTTTGTCGGAGTTCCACGCGATTGCGTGTCTAGTTTCCTTCCGCTCTCCCATGGTGGCGGTCTCGTCGAGGCGTCCACGTGACTAGTTTCCTCCGGCCTCGGGGGGCTGTAGGCCCGTCCTCCACGCGATTAACAATACATGTGTGTGCGTACCTTTCACCACGATGACCCCCGATCAAGGCATTCAATCAGTTCGTACCTTTGCTCAAAATTCCATGTCACGTCTATGTCATGCCCTAAACAACTCGCGGGTCATCCACCTATACAGAGTGGATTGGCTTGTGATCTTTTTGCTCATGTAACGCATAGGAAAAATACGTTACAGATATCCTCGTAACCTGTTTTTACATCGCATATTACACAGCAAGCACTTGCACGTTGCGAGCTAGCTGCTCCTAAAGCCATGTACTACATGATGCCTGAGGTTAAAGGAATGCTGTGCTTCGGCCTTTTTGCCTCTGAAAGACACTGGCTAGTGCTCCCAGGGCTATCTTGTGCACACAAACATAAATCCACAAGAACATGGATGAAAGTGGTGTAGTAATTGGTGAAGCACTGCACGCGAGTGCGTATGATGTCGGTCGTCTCCCACGTGTGGCATTTCAGAGCACTGTCATGGGCCTCGACTTTATAGATTACTCATAAAGATAACAAATACCTACCCGAATGCTTTCTCAGGGTTCATTGTCTGACACTAAATTTATGCAGCCTATACTATTTTTTAGCTAATGTGAAATTAACTTCAGGTAACTATTAAAGCTTTAGGAATACCGAAAACATGTTTAGATTTTCAACAAAGAAACACTCACAAAGTGCGCGCACGATATTCAAGAACAGTAGCTCATATCACTGACGACATATTTAGAAACTGCTATGGTATTTTTGTCACAGATAATGGAGACAGCTTTTGAAGAGTGAAGCAGGCCAGTATGTTTAAGGTGCTTCCAATTCTGTGCTTCGACTCCACTGCACATGCACGTGGCTCCAAAGGAGCCGAAGCTACTGGTAGTCAATAGGTGCAAGCACATTTGAATGCTTGCTATTGACGGTTTAAAGAAGGTGAATGACACATAGAGTGACCTGCGTTAATGCAGACTGCTCATATTCTTGTCCAAGAAAGGACTGAATGCTTCAACTTGAACTTCAACACCTCAAGTTTTTCATTGATGGCTTCAATGATAAGAATTGACATTAGGCACTTGAATGCCGTAATTTCAGTTTCTGAAATTTCTAGCATACTGAAAAGATTTTGCGCCAAAAAACAACACACACAAGAAAGACGACGACCCCACGGGCGCTACTTCAACTGTTTAATGAGGTAAGCAGGGTAGAGCCGAAGAAATAAGAGTGGCCTATAGTGGTTCCATACATCCATAAAGTCACGCACAGCCTCAAAAAAGTGGCTAACCGGTATGATGTACCGGTGGTGTTCTCCGCTCCCCAAAAGCTTGCCCAGCTAAGCCGTCGCATAACTTGCGAAAGCCAAATGCCTGGCTGTCAGAAGAAGCATGGCCAGCGTTTCGTAAAGTGTGCCACAAACGTGGTATATGAAATTCTTCTGTCCTGCGGGAAATCCTACATTGGACAGACGGGGCGTTGTGTCAACGACCGCCTTAGGGAACATGCAAAAGGTATTAAGAATAATGAAGGTGAGCGACTTGTGGATCACTGCAGGGCTCGCACCGATTGTTTTCCACGGTTCCGCGATGCGAGGATTTTGGGTAGAGGCAATCATCAGACATCACGTGAAACATTGGAAGCCTTCTTACCCTGCTTACCTTGTACATCAAGAAAGCGGGTCCGAACTGTGTTAGTGATACGTCGGTTTTTCTTTACGATGCTGAGCTGAAGTTTCTATCGCGCCTACTCTGATAAAAACCTTGTACTCCATGTTGCCTTGTACGCATGCGCGGTGTTGTGAAGGGCTATATATGACGAATGCTTTCACCCTCATTAAACAGTTGAAGTAGCGCCCGTGGTGTCGTCGTCTTTCTTGTGTGTGTTGTTTCTTGGCGCAACATTTTTTCAGTATGCAAGATCACCAACTAACCCAGCAGTTAACTCTTCTGAAACTTCTAGCTCAGCTTTTTTCTTTAATTTCAGAAATTGCAGTGGAAGCACACAAGGCATACTAAGGATGTCGGAGTAGGGCCTGGCGTCTGCACAATGGCAGGTTTCTTCAGAATTCACCAGCAGCGTATATTACAAAAGTCACCAATGAGCCTCTGCGGACGCCACAATAAAAAACTAAAAACAAATAAAAAAGAAAAATATAGACAATGGGCCACGCTATCAAAACCAGACAAGAAATATAATAAAACGAACAAGCACAAGCTGAACATATAAAGAATTTTAAGTCTATCATGCTTTCAGACACCAACGGCGCCTATTTCAAGCTTTACTGCTCATTTTACAAAAATAATTTGGAATTATTTGTAGCTCAAACAGCTTAAGGAGGGGGAGACTCTAAAAGGCGTCTCTAAAGGATTACAAATTGAGGAGTAATGCACATGGTAGTGATTTTTAAATTTTTGATGTGGTATCAGTTGTAGTTGGTTTCTCTATAAAGCACAATGTCTCTAAAAACCATTGAACAGCGACTCTCTGTCGCGATGACACACACTTTCTGTCGTGGCGTTAGAAATGTACCACTTTATATTGCAACAACTGTTATGGTGCCCCCTACAGAAGCGCGTTCCGTCACGACGCTTTAAAATTGTGTCAGTTTCGCATCGGCGGTGTACACTGATATTTTCTCCTGCGCGGTATTGAATGGTGCGTTCTCTGATACCGGCAATGCTGTTAACACCGACACTAGTATTAAAGTCGACGTGGCCAATTGTCGTAATTGCGCCGCGACGACGAGGCACCAGCAACGCCCTACAGGCCTCCTCAAAATTGGCCACTAAACAATATCATAGCATCTGTATGCGTATCCATGTTGTTTTATTTGGTAAGATGTGGCACACGGGCCTGTGGAATTACACGTGCCATTACGCTGACACATTAGTTAATTTCCCCGAAATATTGCATAAGCTTTTGCGAAGCGGTAAAGAAGTTTTGGGCTGCTCCACAAAGTTGCGTGAAAAACTGTCTCGCTCAGGTGTCAGTATTCTAGCACAGCGCTGCCGTTGAAACCGGTAAGCCGCCCAAATGAGCACTCATCCGCCAATGTTCATGTAGCTATTTTGTATTGAAGACACGAAATCTATGCTCGCTCAAAAGCGTAAAGAGTGAGGGACAGCTGTAGAAATTAGCAGTAGCAATTTACCCTAACAGTGTCCCTGGTCATCGTTGTCTATTTATGAATTTCTAAACTGATATGGATATGGTAAAGCAAAATTGATCTTCTAGCACTCTACGATGCTACTTGTCGATGGTAAGAACACTTTTGCTCTTCTAGAGAGGCACCAGTTGACGCGGCGGAACGAAAGCGCACCTTGGCTGTCAACATACAAATGTAAACACGAACGCGGGCAGAGGTTCTTACTGTTGACATGGGGAAAATATACATGCCCAGTCCCGTGGAACCAACGTTCGCACGCACAGTGTGAACGCTGCCTTTTCTGTGTGACTTTCGTTGTGCCCTCCATTCTCTGACTATGCGAAACTGGTTGACGTCCGGTTAAATGCTACTGTAATAAATATCATGAAAGAAAAGAGAAATCGGCGTGGTCCACTGGTAAGGTACTAAGTTTGGGATCGCCAGGTGGCAAGTTGGAATACCTGGCGGAAGAGTATTTTTTTTACTTATTTTTGCACTAACAAATTTACATAGCCATGAAGAGTTCCGTGCCAATTTTTAATTAAATATTGATCAAGAACTACAGAACGTCCGACTACAGGACGTCACACTACAGGCAACAGAACGTCCCGAAATACGACTTTATGCTTCTTTTTCCAGCGAAAGATATTGAATGATAGACATACGCTTGAAGGAGGAACTAGGCGAAGAGTTTTAAGGTGCAGGAAATATATGGCCATGCTGCTGTTACAGTTGGCGTTGTTACTTTTTTTTTTGTGCACCCGAACTTTGTCGCAGCTATTATACCCTGCTTTAAAAAAAAACAGACTTTCTTAGATGTGGCTAACTGTGTCTCTTATTGCGCGAATCCTGGCTTATCAGTATTTGATTCGAAGGTCGGTGTCATAAGTATTTAGTTTAAATGTGACATATTCGCTATATTCCACGAAAGTTCCAAGATAAGTTTAAGTGAAACAGCTAAGTACCTGCTTCAGGATATTTTTCGGCGGGCATTGCTTCCTCTTCCAATCCAGATTCTTCAGCGCAGCACAGCTTTACCACACGACTCATGGCAAAAGACATCTGCGAATGGCGAGAAAATAAATTCCGTTGCTGTTCATGGTATTTCGAAATGTACTTTCAAGTGCTTATTGTCACGTTGTAGTGACGAGGGAAAACGACGTAGTAACAAAGCTGAGTTACGAATTCAACTTCTTATTGGCTGAACTAATGCCCATCAAAACAAAAAACACCAAAGCACGCCAGATCGGCGAGCAGAGTCGGTAACGTTCGAAATTCTGATATCAAGCGCGACGGATATTTACACGTGGCTCAGGGAACATTTCAGCGCTGGTGCTCGCGTGCCTTCCCGAATGTAAAACGTTACTCGCGTCGTGCATGCAGCTTGGTTACTGAGGGTTCAACGAAAACATATACAATAGATACAACGAAAACATATACAACAGGTACAACCACTGCTAATGTAGAGCTAGATAAGAACACAACGAAAAAGCGCAGCCCAGCATTCGCTTTTCCCTCGCACTATGGCCCATTGGAACGCGTTGCTTGAAAATATGCTAATGATTGATAATGTGAAAACATTTTTGAAAGTGTCTTATTGAACCATCTGCGATATTGTTACAAGCACAGGGAAAAGGGGTTTATTTAGCCATGCGAGAGCAGGAACAGCAGGCTACGAACAGTAGAACTGGCCGCTGCACAGTCTTCGTTCTCCTCTTCCCTTCTCTTCTTGATCCCCGCGTCCCTTTTACGCGCTTGGACGCAACATACCTCTCCTCGCAGACAAAGCCCACTGCGCGAGTCAACTTGCTTGTCGCGGCATGCATTATTTCAACCTTGCGACATGCGCGACTTGTGTCCTAGCAGAACGTCTACCAGTGTTCGTGAGGCGCACGAGAGTATAGTTCACTTCGGTGACTTTTTCGATGACAACATACGGTCCATCGTAGTTTTGCAGCAGCTTTTGGCACAAACCGCGCTTCCTTGTGGGAGTCCAAAGCCAAACAATATCACCAGGGTGATATGTAACAGGCCGATGTCGTGCGTCGTAGCGGGCTTTGGAGTTTTCTTGCGATGTCAAAGTCCGCAGACGCGCAAGTCTCCGAGCCTCTCCAGCGAGGCATAGCTTATCGGCGACCGTGGGATTGTCGTTGTGGTAAAAAGGGAGGACAGTGTCGAGCGTATAACAGGGCGGCCGATCATATAGAAGGAAGAAGGGGCTGTAGCCGATTGTCTCGTGTTTGGCGGTGTTGTAGGCGTAAGTAATAAACGGTAGAACTTCATCCTAATTCTTATGACTGGACGCAACATAGATGGAAAGCATATTGGTGATTATTGGTGATTAGTGCGCTCAGTGAGGCCGTTCGTTTGCGGATGATACGGCGTCGGCGTCGAGTGCCTGAGGTGCAAGTTACATAAACGCACAAGCTCTTCCACGATATCCGCCTTGAATTGACGTCCCCGGTCGCTTATAGTAACACCGGGCGGTCCATGTCGCAGAAAATAACGTGAAGTAAGAAGAGCGACACTTCGGTGCCAGTGGCTGATGGTATAGCCGCCGTCTCGCAATAGCATGTGAAATAGTCGGCGGTTCCCCTTAGATGACTGAGGAAAGGGGCCTAACAGATCAATTCCAACTTGCCGAAAGGGTGAGCTGGGAGGCGGCACAGGTTAAAGGAGACCAGATGGGGCAGTGGTTGGGCGTTTCCGACGTGGGCACTGTATGCAGGTGGCGACGTACAACTCAACCCAATGTCGCATCCGGGGCCAGTAAAGGCGTTGTTGAATGCGATAAAGGGTGCGCACAGTGCCTAAGTGACCGGAGGTAGGGTCATCGTGCATAGCCTGAAGGATTGCTGGCCGGAGACGCTCCGGCACCACTAGAAGGAAGCGTGCACCCGTGCTTGAGTACTTCCTTTTGTACAGGACCCGTCACGTACACAGTAGCTGCTTGTTGCACTTAAATGGGCAGAAGTCAAGAGTGGCTCCGATTTGGTGTCTGTCCATTGTTCTGCTTTGAACGCATCAATATCTGGAAAAGTGGATGTCACAGAAGCGACGAGATGATCAAAATAGTCTGCGTCGCATTTCGCCGTGGTAAGCGGCATAAGGGAACGGCAGTCGGCGTCAGCATGTTTTCGGCCACTCTTGTAGGAAACAGTGAAGTTATATTCCTGCAACCTCAGAGCCCAGCGCGCAAGGCGACCACAAGGGTCGCGAAGGTTCACGAGCCAGCACAGGGAATGGTGGTCTGTGACGACTAGGAATGAGCGTCCGTACAAGTATCAGCGAAATCGCTGAACCGCAAAGATTCCAGCGAGGCATTCTTGCTCTGTCACCGTGCAATTGCGTTCAGGTTTGCTTAATGAGCGGCTTGCATAAGCAATCATGTGCTGACGGTCGTCATAGCGTTGGACCAAGGCGGCACCCAGACGCACGCCACTAGCATCTGTGTGGATTTCTGTCGGCGCAGTAGGATTGAAGTGGCGAAGGATAGGTCGGGAGGTCAGCAGGAACTTCAACTGACGAAATGCAGAATCACACTCGGGTGTCCACTCAAACCGTGCGTCTTTACGTAGCAGATTTGTCAGAGGATAAGTGACTCCAGCAAAACCAAGAATGAATCGGCGAAATTAAGAGCAAAGACCCAGAAAACTACGAAGTTGCTTCACTGTCAGCGGTGCACTGAATGCCTCAACAGCTGTCGTCTTGAGGGGATCAGGCCAGATACCAGCTTTGTCAATAAGATGACCCAGCACAAGGGTTTGACGGTCACCAAAGTTACATTTCTTGGAGTTCAGAACCAGGTGAGCGTTTTTGATGCAGTCTAGGAAAATACCCAGGCGCGTATTGTGCTCATGGAATGTGCACCCGAATATAACAACGTCGTGAAGGTAGCACATACAGATGTTCCACTTTAACCCACGTAAAATGGTGTCCATGAACCTTTCAAAGGTTGCTGGAGCGTTGCAGAACCCAAATGGCATCACATTGAATCTGAATAATCCATCCGGGGTTATGAAGGCCGTTTTCTCCTTGTCTGCCGGGTGTATCGGGATTTGCCAATATCCTGAGCGTGGGTCCACTGAAAAATAAGAGGCCTAATGAAGGCAATCAATTGCATCATACACCGGGGCAGCGGATAGACATACTTCTTAGTCACGGCATTTAATCTTCGATAATAGACGCAAGATCTCCAGTCACCGTCTTATCTTTCGGACAAGTATGACCAGAGCTGCCCAAGAACTCGAGGACTCTTTTATTATCCCATTTTTCATCACTTCACTCACTTGTTCCCCGACTATCTTGCGCTCGTTAGGCGACACGCGATGAGGCTTTTTCAAGTTTCGCGCTGTTTCGGAGGCGTTATTGAAAAAATTTAAAAAAGAAAGAAAAAGAAGTGAAGAAGGTCAAATAGTCGAAAAGAAAGCTAAAGCGGTGGTGATACCATATTCTCATAAAGTGAGCATAATCTGAAACACGTCGCCGTGAAATACAAAATTCCTGTGGTTTTTGCCGCGCCGCGAAAACTTGCTACTTTGTGCTGCCTGATTGGTCCGGATGACTCTAAAAAAGTAGGGTGTTCTATTAAACATACGAACCCTTTTGTTAAATGTGAAGAAGGGGTAGTATACCACATACCACTGAACTGTGGAAAAGAGTATATCGGCCAAACTGGCCGATGTATTAATGAATGCCTGCGGGAGCATAAGCTTTCATTGAAAAATGGATATGGATCAAACTTGCCGGTTCATTGCAAGGTCTGCGGGAATGAGAATGAACAAGTATGTAAAGCAAGGCTTCATGATACGAAAATCATGTATAAAAGTAAAGATTCTGTTGCGCGTGAATTGTTGGAGGCCAACAAGATTAAAAAAAGAGGGGACAACTGTGTCAGTACCACGCCTTTGAATATATACACGGATGAAAGCATGTTTTTAGATAAGTTTTAGATGTAGGTTAAGCGTGATTCCCTTCATATATATCTTCAGTGTTCTCGCACGTGCGCATTCACATATTCAGTGTCCCTCTTTTTTCGTTCCCCTCTCCTGATGGCTATTTAATCAGCCACCTGTGACTTCAATAAACAGTTGCAAGTAGCGCCTTGTCCTGTCTGTATTTCTTCTTGTGTGCCGTCACTATTGGCGCTTCACCTATTGAAAGGCTTTTTCCTGATCGATTGTATGGCGTGTTCGAGACTCGGGAATAGAGAGCGCTTTGTCTGGCCGCGCAAAGTCAAACGATGACAGATGCTTAGAAAGCGTATCCACCAAGGTATGGCGCTCCCTTGTGCTGGCCGACTTGTTCATCATAGACAGAAGCTTTTTGTCAGCGACGTGGTCAAGGTTAGCAGGCCTCACACGGCGGGTCTATTAGTACGGCTACGGACGAAGACTTGTACTCTGTAAAGTACGCGAGTTTCAAGCCGTCTGGAAGCAGGACGGGTTCTGCCGAAGAGTTGGCCGTCCACAAGCCAGCACGCCCTTTGCCGATGGATACCACACAATGAGGGACAAAAACGTTCTTCTTCACACAATTTAGATGCATTGGCTCTGCGGAGGCATTGAAACTGTCTGGAAGTTCACCGCGACATACAACCGCCACGCACACAGTGGTGGACGCAGGCCACAAAGTTCACCTTGACTGAAAGTTTCCTCTTAGAGCCCGGACGAAACATGTCCATCGACGCAAACTTCCCCCATGCGACAATCGACGGTCGCGCCACACTGTCGCAAAAAGTCAATGCCCAAAATCTCTTGGTGCGTCGATTGGGGAATAACTGCAAATTCCGCTGGGAAAACTCCACCAGCCAAGGATACTTCATCCGTGCACACACAAACAGGGCGCAACGACTCGTCGCTCATTCCACAAAACGTTGCAGCCTGGTCCCACCCAAATACAACTTTTCGCCCTAACCGACCTTTAAAACCGAGACTCATTACGGATACAATTGCTGCGGTGTCCACTAAAGCCATTGTAGAAACATCATCAACAAGTGCATGCACTTTGTAATTAATAATAGCAACTGCATGGGACATTTCTGTCGATAGCACGTGTCGAGCGAGCTCACCCCCATGGGCCGCGCTAGCTAGTTTTCCGGTTGTAAAGGAGAGGCGGAGCGGCGCACTGGCGATGGAGAATGATGTAAACGCGGTGCACGAGAAGATGGCGGTGGCATCAAACTCCTGTCAGGTTCCGGCGAGCGGCTCCGAAAGCTTCTCTGCCAGTAATCGTTGCCGGGAGGGACGCCAGCTAACCAAGAGGTGGTGTACGGCTGTTGAGCTGTCCTCATAGGAAGTGTGGTCCTTGTTGAAAACCCGAATCGACTATTCCACGTTGTTGGGCGACGATTGCAAAACCTCGCTATTTGGCCCACGACACCGCATTAGAAACAGACTGGCAGATGCCGCAAATTTCTATGTTTCTCCATGTCGTCACGCATGTTGCTGTCGACTGCACAGCCAGCAGGTGGGTCACATTCCTCATGGCTAGGCATCAGCCGCCGGGAGGTGTGCGTGCGGCGAGGGCGTTGGTCGTAGTCATGATCTTGATAGCTCATGGTCCCTCTGGTTTGTGGGGTAGACCTATACTCAATGGTCGCTGAGTGAACCGCCGGTTGCCATGGGGTCGAAACGGCCATGTTTCTCATCTCGTGTGTTGAGTACGCACTAGTGATGCCGGGTGTGCAATAGTGCATCTCTTCCCAATGGAGCAACTCTTCGCGAAAAATCTGCCGTATTGTTGATGGAAGGTCAACACTTCAGTATATTTCTAGTTCGTCGGGCATCGCTAAAACAGCGCTTGTCTTCGGCGTCCTTTTTTGTCCCTCGCCTATGTATGCACTGTAAGTGACGATCAACACACGAGCTCGGGTCTACACTTGCCACCGTTCTAACATTAGCCAGGCGCCCAAACATCGGTATTATCCGCCACATCTTCAGCGTCTCAAAGGTCCTGCAGTGGCGAATGACGTCAGACACGGAATCCAAGTTTTCCTTGCCGATCAAAAAGTTGTAGACGTCTTCGGCTACTCCTTTCAACAAATGTCCAGCTTTGTGATCTTCAGACATATGAGAGTTGACTATTTTACACAGTCTCAGCACTTTGTCAATATAAGTCGTACAGGTCTCGCCGGGAACCTGAGCTCTTTGCGAAAGCGTCTGTTCAGCGCGTTTCTTTCTTGCACTAGAGTTTCCATAACACGCTCTGAGCTCCTCAACGAAACGCTCCCATGAAGGGAGCTTGTCTTCGTGATGCTCATACGAGACGAGCGCTGTGCCGGTAAGGGAAAACACGACATTGAACAATTGTGCGGTCAAGTTCCAACGGCTAGACCGGCTCACCCTTCGCTAGTTCATGTTACACTCGTCGACATCTTCTGCGGCTTTTCCTGCGAAAGTGAGTGGCACCCGGTAGTATTGCCATGAAACACCAGGTGCTGGCCTGGAAGCCCTCGTCAGGTCCGTCGGGAATCTGGCAGGCGTATTCAGACATTTCAGGTGAGGGTGGCTGAAGTCCGGCGAGACGACGGCTTCGGCGAAGTTGTAGCAGCGTAGGCTCCGTGGTTGCGAGGTGTACGCCGCACCGTCCACCAATTTGTTACCAGCACGGGGAAAAGGGGTTGATTTAGACATGCGAGAGCAAGACCAACAGGCTACGAACAGCAGGAATTGCAGCTGCACACTCTTTGTTCTCATGTTTCCTTTTCTTCTTGATCCCCGCGTCTTTTTTACGCGCTTGGACGCAGCAATATTGATGCTGTATTTAAACATCGTACTAAAGTTGTGTTTTCCCTAAGGTTATCACTCTTTCTTTTTTTCGCACGCCTTTGCATTTTGCGGCGCAACATGTTAGTATCTTGTAGGAGTCCCTCCTTTGTCCTCGGAATGTAGTATATCTTAACTAAATGAAAAAAATAAATGTTCCACAAGCTTCGGATGCAAAAAAAAAAAACGCCTCTTACACACAGCGATAAAATTATATTAGAGGTTGGCTCGGGAAAACGTTCACCGAAAACAATCTATGCTCGTATGAGTATGTTTTTTCATGCGCCGCTTCAAATCAAATCAAATCAAATCAGTTTATTTTCTTTGCATAAGGAGAGAGTTGCCGCGGAAAGCTGCGGATTTCACCAGATCGACAATGTGGCAGCCCCGACGCATGAGAACAACCGACATATAGTACAGACAATGTACAGTTTCGCGAAAACCTTTCACAAGCGCAACCCATAAGGAAACGGTTACTGTTTTGCCTTTCAAAATGAAAATAAAGCATTTAAATCAGTACACTTTTTCAAGCAGCACAGGCTTACAGAGAGTAGACCTTTAAAAATTTCTAGGGGGTGGAGGCAAACATTTTATAAAATATTTAAAAGCAGTAAAAGAGTGCATGTTGGTGACTGTAAGGGGTTTAGCGAAGAAGAGTGACCAGTGCCTTAGTAATATGGCCATATGCGTGAGCTCGTCGCTGCTGTGCTTGGCTGAACATCGACTGATACCCGTTCGCCCGCGTCCTACTGCAATAAAGCTCATTTCAAGTGGTACATGTGCTGGTCGTCGTCAATTCTGAAACTCCGAAGTCCCTGCTTCATGCCTTACGACGCAAGTGCTGCTCCTCTGGCGGCCTCACCCACTCTGGTGCCTTGTGAGATCTCTCCATCTTCACCAGCACAGACGACAAAAAGGTTGAAGATTGGATCTCCTCCTACGAGGGAGTGAGTGCCCATAATAAATGGGACGACAATACCAAGCTGAGGAACGCTATTCTTTAGCTATTGGATGTAACCAAGACATGGTTTCTTCACCATGATGCCGACCTTACTACATGGCGCGTGTTTAAAACCGGCCTCATCCAAGTGTTCGGTCGCTTAGTGGTACGAAAGCTTCACGAAGAGCATCGCTTGCCCACAAGATCCCAGCAGGTGGGTGAAACTTTGAGAAGTTCTATAGAAGACATCGGCGGCTTGTGCAAGCGGCTATTCCCGAAGAAAATAAAATCAAGCGTATCATGAAGGGTATTGAATGCGGCGCGTTGTAAATGTTGCTATCGAAGAATCCTCGCACCGTCGCGAAAGTAATTGACCTTCGCCAAAGTTACCACGAGTTGCGCAGGCAACGCTTCCAAGCCAGACACTCTCCTGCTCCAGACAATACCATATCAAGCCTCGCCATCGCAGACGACCACAGCCCTCTGCTTTTGCTGATCCTAGGAGCTTATTCACGCAGACGTCTTCAGCAAGCTGTCTATGGTCTCGTGCGTGCCGGAGCCGTCGCCATATACATACACCTCCGCTATTACACCACCTCCATCTGGCAAGGGGAAACTCCCCTTCCAATAGAGCGGGAAACGGGCTTTTGTCACCTTCATTCCAAAATCAGGCAAACCAATCAACACGGACCATTTCAGGCCTATATCGTTGTCTTTATGCGCGGGCAGATTCATGGAGCTAGGGGTATGGGATCGCCTACCGGAGTACCTGGAAAATGAAGGAGGCCGTCGTGGCCACCATGTTTGGCTTCAGACCACACAAATAGCCACAACATGTCCTATTGCAGTTGCGCAGGGAGGCCCTCTAATCCAAGCCCTGCCTCACAATGACCCAGTAATACTTGCTATCTCAAAGAAGCTTTTGACAATGTGAAACACAGTGCCATGCCACCTCAGTGTCTGTGTTTCTGCCACCTCAGTGCCACAAACTGTAGCCCCAATGCCTTCAAAACATCAGACTTGCTTACGGACAGAGTCCCATTGATTCGTTTGCAAACTGAAGAATATAGACCCTATCAGATGTGCACAAAGGGCGCCGCACAAGGCATTGTACAGTCGCCCCTGCTATTTAACAAAGTTAACATAGTGCTCAATTGGGGAATATCAGAGGGGTGCAGCACGCGTTGTACGCCGACGACGTCACAATCTGGGCAACGGAGGGAACTTCGGGCCATATGGAGGAGGGAAGCCTGCTTGCAGCGGCTAGCGTGGTGGACGCACACGCTGCACCCTGTGGCCTTCAATGTGCACCTACCAAAGCGGAGTTTGTCCACATTAGGACCTCGCCTAAACATAACACCATGATTTTCTTATCCCATTCAGCCGGACCTAAAAAAGAGGCACTACAGACACGAATTCTAGGATGATACATCCATCAGCGACTTCGGGTGGACACAAAACTGGACAAACTCCGTAAGAATGGAGACCAGGTGGGCCGTATGGTGCGCCGCGTCTCCAACAAGGGGAGCTAACGGAGCAAAGATGCCTTACGATTGGCACATGCTTTGGTCATTACTAGAATACTTTACTCGGTGCCCTGCCTTCTTCCGCGCAGGCACGTAAAGGACACGTTAGACGTCACCATACAAACACTGATAAAGAGCGCCCTTGACCTTTCATTACCTACTCCGAGTACTCGCCTTATGGCACTAGGGGTAGTCAACACTTACCAGGAACTCAAGGAAGCTCACCTCACAAATCAGCACACAGGGTTAGCCCAAGCATGCTCTGGCCAGGCACTGCTTGACAGGCTACATATACAACACGACGTACATATACCGGAGAGGGTGCGGGCACCGGGAATATGGCACGGCACCACATTAGTACACCTTCTCCACACGAAAATAGATAGAGAAGAACATGAGGGCCGAAGAGCGGCTGGGATGCGTGCGCTCGAGCGCCATTATGCCGGACAGGGTGGTATATAGTACGTTGACATCGCTGACCCAAGCCGAAGGGGGTGGTACACGGCTGTAGTAGTTCACCAACAACGACAGGTGGAGCTCCTTCAGAAATCCTGGACCTACAGAGGCGGAGAAAGTGGCCGTGGGCCTGGCTGCTTGCAACCATTCTTCAGAACATATCATTACGGACTCGTGAAGGACGTGCCGCAACTACGAGGCCAGCCTCGTAGTTGCGGGACGTCTGTAGTTGCGTAGTAGCCTCGTAGGTCACAGTTCTGGAAGAAACATTGCGCTGGAGCATGAAGAAATCAAATCCGCATAAAAACATCGCTGGGCTCCAGGTCGCCTAGGGAGAAATGATGCCGCGAATGCGGCTGGCCGAGCACTCATCACCCAGGTAGCTCGCGTTGCTTCCATGGACTAGAGTGAACGACAATATTTCAACAACTTCGTAGAAATTCTAGATTTTTATAGAGATAGTAATCGCCAATGCCCTGTGCCCGCTAAAGATCTCGGGAGGGCGAACGAACGCCTGTTGAGTAGAACTTGTTGCTGGGCGAGTTGGTTGAGATTTAATGAATACATTGTTGCGCTAGCAAGAAAATAAATACTTAGGAGGGCAAGTAAGAAACGATAGGTCAAGCGCTGAACCTGGTCGGAGAGCGTGGTCTCGGAGCTCGACCTATCGCTTCTTACTTTCCCTCCTAAGTCTTTATTTTTCCGCTAGCGCAACAATGTATTCATTAGAACGCCTGCTCCGGGGCTTTTCAGAAACACAAAGCTAAATAAAAATTAATTAAATTAAGGGGGTTTACGTGCCAAAACCACTTTCTAATTATGAGGCGCGCCGTAGTGGAGGTCTCCGGAAATTTCGACCACCTGGGGTTCTTTAACGTGCACCTAAATCTAAGTACACGGAGGCGGGCTTGCTTGGCTGCACAAACCGTCAAACCCAAATGGCCTAGGTCCAGAGAGCCAGGACGGCGGTTTCTACCAAAAAGTCCAAAACTAGGGACACCACCTGGTATGTATATCTCCACTACAGTGTCCACACATCACTTTATTGTGCAATAATTTGTTATGCTCAATTTTGTGCAAGTGGCATTTCTAAACAATGATGCCTTTGTGTTTGCTACCGCCACGCAAACGCCTACGCGGGGTCCTGCGGCTTCGTCAAGCTGTCCATGTGGCAGCTTTTTCCGCATGCCCCTTGCGTCATGTACTGATGTACTGATGCAAATAAACATCATTGTCATCATTGTCATTGTCATAAAAGCTTTCACCACCACCACCGCCACCGCCACCTCTATTCACACCTATGCTCCGCAACATCATCCAAGATAAAGTCTCTTGACTCATTCCTCGAGCCCGTGATCTACCGTCAGCGACCGCACCTCTCACAAACTCAGAAACAGTTGCCCGGCCTTGATGGCCGCGTTTCTCTCCTCCACAGATGCCTCTACCAGAACGGCTGCATCTTCATACCTTCTATATGCAACTCGGAGCGTGGTCTCAGCAGGGGCGCACCTCAGATGATCGTCGGATATGTTTTGCTTGTGGTGGTGCTGGTCAGTCGCGCGCCACAGCCGTCGTTGCATGCTTTCTTTGTCGAACGACCGGCGAGCACCACGCTACAATGCTCATTTTTCTTATGCACCTCCGTGCGCGCCTGCTCCTTCATTTAACTCTGATCGCCTACCTGTACCTACCCGTCCATTGCCATCTCTGTGTTGATGCTCGCTTTCTCCGATGGTCGCCGTACCGAGTCAACTAAACAGGAAAATTTATCGCCGCAGTTTCCGAGGCACGAACACGTAGTTCGGCCCCTGTCGCAAAGCACAAGTCCTCGTCCCTCTCCAGCCAACGGGACTGAAATGTCTGCCTAAGGAGTGCGGATGTGTCGATCCTTGCACTTGTCGATACAGGAGCCACCGTCTTTTTCATGAGCACGAAACGGTGCCGTTTACTTCGCATAGTTCTCAAGCCTTCATCGGACATGTTTCTTCCAACAGCGAACGTACAAAACTTAACGCTATGGCTGTCTGTACTGCTCGACTCGCTATTCAAGGACTCTTATGCACCATTTATTTTGTCGTGCTCCACTCATGCTTTGATGATATCATTTTAGGCTTGGACATCCTTGCCAAGCACAACGCCAGGATTGACTGATGTCTCGTCTAACTCAAACTTTCTGTGCTTTGCAATGTTCAGGCCGTCAGCACCCGACCACTTTGTCATAAACAGCTAGTATCTGGCGACACCACCGCTCCTTCGTGCTCTTTAACCCTTGTGTCTTTGTCATGTGCCACTATTTCTGATGGAAGTCTGTCCTTTTTACGCCCTCCGATGTGTTTACTCGCAGATATTCTGTACTGCCTTCTGGATTCCTCACTGCTCACACTGGAGTCATGAAAGTGCTTGTAAGTAACGTATTTGCTTGCCGCTTAACTTCATTTCATCGCGAACGCATCGGTCGCGTTCAGCCTGTCGAAAGCCTTTGCACCTTTGACGGTCCTCCCCCTTCTCCTTCGGTGGACATTGGCGCACTTGCTTGTGACGTCGCCGTAGCGCCGCCACTTCTCGACGCTTTTCATCACTGAAACGACGACCAAGCGTGTTCTTCAGAACGGAGTTCTCCTTCCTACGTTTCGCGCTTCCTTCGACAGCCATACTTCTTGTTTCGGTCGTACAACGACCGTTTCTCATCAAATGAACACAGGAAGCCATCAACCTCTACGACAGCAACCTTATCGTGTCTCAGCCTCATAACGACGTGCGACTGATGACCAGGTTGCTGAGATGTGAAGTGCGGCCTTTCTTCAGCTTTCAAACATTCCTTGGGCGTCACCAGCCATGCTGTTACCAAAGAACATGGTTAGATTTGTTTCTGCGTGGACTACCGACATCTGAACAAGATCACACGCAAGAAAGTTTATCGGTTGCCACGCATCCATGAAGCCCTGTACTGTTTGCAGGGTGCGAAGCTATTTTATGCCATAGATTTAAGCTCCGGATATGCCAAGTTACTATGGCCCCGTCCGATCGGCGGAAAACAGTACTCCTTACTCCCGACGCATTTTATACGCATTTGCGCCTGCGGCTTTCGAGAGGATGAGGGAGAATATTCTAGGAGGCCTCATATGAAACACGTGTTTCTGGTACCTCAGTGACGTAGGTGTGTTTCCCGCTGATTCAAACGCATGTCAGCCATTTCGAGCGCATTTTGCAATGCCTCGTTGAAGCACAACTCAACTCAACTTGAAAAAAAGAAATGTCGTTTCGGTGCCCGACAGCTCACCATTCTTGGTGTTTCGCGAGATGAAGGCATTCTTCCTGATGCAGCCAAACTTCGTTGAATCGTCGACTCTCGAAAACCAATGAATCTGACGGAACTTTGAAGCATCGTCGGACTGCGCTCACATTTCTGCCTTTCTTTTTAAATTGTGCCTTTGTAAGTAGTCCTTTGACGGACCTCCTTGGCGGCGACACAGATATATTTGCTTGGCCGCCAGCTTGGACTATGCCTCCACAACACTGCGTCGCCTGCTAAGCTCGCCACCCATCCTACTCTATTTCTTTCCTGCAGCCCCCTCCTAGATCTATACTGATGCCAATGGCGTTGGACTCATCGCTGTGCTCGTGCAACAGAAATCGGGGCTGGATGAATATATCGTCGCCTACGCGAGCCAAAGTCTCACAAAAGCAGAGTTTAATTGCTCGGTTACACAGAAAGATCGTTTCGCCATTATCTGAGCTCTAGTAAAATTTCGCCCTTACTTGCACGGTAACCCTTTCAACGTCATCACTGACCATCAGGACTTTTGTTGGCTGTCCACCTTGAAAGATCCATCCGGCGGCCTTGACCGGTGGGCCATGAAGCCACATGAGTAAGACATTCACGTTTGCTACCGTTTCGGTTGCAAACAGACAGATGCCGGCTCGCTTTCACGCTCAGCGTTATCAGCTGAAAGTGCTTGCCTTTCCGTGCATGAGTTCACATCTGCAGTACGCAACAATTGGCTTCGGAACTGAGCAATGATCCTTGGGTTAGTGCTATGGATAGCCTAATTTCTCACCCTTCCACCGCTTCCCCGTCCCAGGCTCTTCGCCGCCGGGCTGCCCACTTCGTTATTCCTGGTGGCCTTCTTTACCATCCGAACTACGACTCTGACGGTCACAAGTGGCTGCTTGTCGTACCCCGCTGTTTTCTTGTTCATATAAGCGCCACTTGTCACCGCTGACTCACAGTGCGCTCACGCCAGACTCTTCAAGACCTACACTCAGCTGCGCCTGCGATTTTACTGGCGCACCACGTATAACCACGTGCGAAAATCAATTCACTCCTATGCGCAACACCAACGCCAGAAATCACCTCACGGGCAATTTTATTCGTCACCGCCCCTACCGCTGCCCTAGTCGACCCCATTTATCGTGTTGGCATCGACATATACGGCGCGCATCGATCAGCTCCACATCATGGATTATCGTCGCCTTGAATCACTGGACCGGTAATGCCCAAACAGACGCTCCACCGTCTGCCGCCTCCCGTGATGTTGCATCGCTCATCTTACGGCATTTCATTCTCCACAGTGGTGCCCCTCCCGAACTCCTGAGTGGTAGAGGCCGTGCCTTCCATTCCTGTGCGTTGAAAGACCTGCTCAATAAATGCAGAATCTTCCCCCGTACCAGTACAGCATACGATGCACAAACTAACGGCATGACAGAGCACTTGAACCCCACTTTCGGTGATATGCTGTCAATGTGAGTCGCGTCTGACCATCCCAACTGAGACCAGATTCCTCCATTGGTTACAAATGCCTCCAGTACCGCGCCACAAGCTACTACTACATTTTCCCTCTACTGATGCATCCGAAAGTACCAGGCTGTTCGGAGCTGCTCGACCTACCAAGGAATGCTGCCAGCTTGCCCGCTCTTTGTCTACCGACGACCAGTGGCAGCAGCAATCCCGTCTACCTGACGACCATTCTCCATGCACTTTTCTCCTGCTTCTTTGGTCTGGCTTAGAGGGCCCGCGACCACATGTGGCCTCTCCACTAAACTTGTCGGCAAATATCCTGGGCCCTACCGCTTTCTGGAGAAGACGTCTTCTATTAATCACCTCGCGGAGCCAGTCACGCCACCGTCAGAACAGCGCCATCACTTGCCAACGACCATCGCATCAAGCCGTACTATGATTAACTTGGTGTTCCTTCGCGTTAAGCCATCAGGATGGCGTCTCAATGTGCGGAGCGTGATTGTAGCGAAGTCACAGTCGGTAATGTGTGAAGAGGACTATGATGGTGGCCTGAGAGACGACGAGGAAGAGGGTAGTTTTTATCGCTGCTCTACGCTTGTTGGCCCAGCCATTAAAAGCCATCTGTAAATAGACGCACGCTTCGTCCTTCCCGTAACATCATTGGTGGACGTGCGGGGTAATCACTTGCACAAGACGGAGCTCCGCAGCGGACGTAACCTGGCCACCATGTCATCCGAAGGAGAGAGTTCAACCACGGCCCCGTCGTCGCCACCGACGGTCATCCTGGCCCAGCCTCGCAACCCTGGCATGTTTTCCGGGATCGACAACGTTGACGTCGATGACTGGTTGCAGAATTACGAACGGGTCAGCGCACACAACAGGTGGGACAACACGCTTATGCTGGCCAATATAATATTCTACCTGAAGAAAACGGCACGGGTCTGGTTCGAAACACACGAAGAAGAGATTACGAGTTGGGACCAGTGCAAGCAGAAGCTTAGAGATTTGTTCGGCGAGGCCGTCGGCCGCCAGCGTGCTGCGAAGAAGGACCTTGGGACCCGTGTACAGACGTCCACTGAATCTTACGTTGCGTATATCCAGGACGTCCTCACCCTTTGCCGCAAAGTGGATAACAATATGGCAGGGGCAGACAAGGTCAGCCACGTTTTAAAAGGCATCGTGGACGACGCGTTTAACCTGCTTGTTTACAAGAACGTAACAACGGTCAATGAGATCATTAACGAATATCGCCGCTTTGAAGACGCGAAGAGTCGCCGCATAGTTCAACAGTTTACGCGGCTACCCAATACCGCAGCTTCATCGACGTGCGAAGACATTTGTCCACCGCGTGAGCCCACCTCCTGCGAGAACGTCGTACGTATCGTTCGGCGAGAAATCGAAGCAGCGTCTCCTGCCACGCCAGTGACGCACAGCTTTGACGATTCCAGGCCGCTTGTGTCTCTCATTCAGTCGGTAATTCGCCAAGAACTGGCCAATGTGGGTCTTCCGTCCATATGCTCCGCTAGCCGTCCTGACTTTGCTTCGTCTGCTGCCTCTGCCCCTGTTCACCGGAGCCAATACGGTCTATATCCGGGCTATCGCAACCCGGACGAATGGCGTACACATGACGATAGACCCATCTGCTTTTACTGTGGACGTGTGGGACACATCTCTCGCCACTGTCGAAGCTCCTGGCCAGCCCACTCTCGACCAAGCTTTCCCGCCTATCGCCGCTCCCCACTGAATCCCCGCCCGCCATCCCTCTCCACCGAGGTTGAAGACGCACCTGACAACGCTCGAGCCACCGTGACCAGCCGCTCGCCATCACCACATAGTCGCCGCTCCCGTTCGCCCCAGCATCGTCGCTCTCCATCTCCAGCTTACCGTTGCCTCTCTTCGACGAGAAACTAACTGGGGCAGCTCCTGGAGGTGACGCTGCTCTAGAACCCTGGCCTGAAATTCCTCTGTTCACCCTGCCTACTAATCGGAACCTTCTGGACGTAGACGTGGATGGTTTGCCCGTTACAGAACTCATCGACACTGGAGCCCAAATTTCCATCATGAGTGCGGAGCTCCGAACGCGTTTGAAGAAAGTACTGACTCCTGTCCCGACTCGACTGCTCCAAGTCGCCGATGGTGGAACTCCGGTTGTGCTTGGAATGTGTACTGCTCGTGTCAGTGTCGCCGGTCGCCACACGTCCGTTTTGTCTAGTGTGCTCGAACGTTGCCCTCACAATGTGATCCTCGGACTTGACTTTCTGGTCGCCCATTCTGCTCTGATTGACTGTTCCGCCGGCGTTGTACAACTTGACCTACCCCTACCTGTTCGCGTTGACCTTCCTGCTCAAGCTCCAACTCAGCTTTGTTCCGCGGATTTTATACGCCTGCCATCTCTTGCAGCAACCTGCATCCCTGTCTTAGCCTGCCCACCTGCACCTGACGGAGACTACGTCCTTACTCCCGCGACTTCAGTCCTGCTTTCTCACAATGTCTCCTTTCCGCACACAATCGTTTCTGTTGCGGACAATCAGACATGTCTTCCCATCCTAAATTTCGGACAGTGCCCACAAGTAGTTCCTCGAGGCATGTCTCTTGCCACATTGTCACCGACGCACGAATGCCACATTTCCGCTCTATCTGTTGAGCCGTCTTCGACCAATGCTCATTCTGCGCCTTCTACATCAGCCCCGACCGACGACTTTACAAAGATGATTGCACCGGATCTCTCAACTCAACAAGCCGCAGAGCTCCATTGCCTTCTCGAGTCCTACTCCGACATTTTCGACCTGAACGATCGCCCTTTGTGTCAAACTACGGTCGTGAAGCATCGTATAAATACCGGCGATGCAGCACCTGTTCGCCGACGCCCATACCGGGTGTCGCCTTCTGAGCGACACGTTATCCAGAGCGAGGTTGACAAGATGCTTGCCGAAGAGATTATTGAACACTTTTCCAGCCCGTGGGCGTTCCCTGTTGTTCTCGTCAAAAAGAAGGATAACAGCTTGCGATTCTGCGTTGACTATCGTCATCTAAACGCGATCACCAAGAAAGATGTATATCCACTTCCCCGCATTGACGATGCTCTGGATTGTCTCCACGGTGCCACTTATTTTTCATCTATAGACCTTCGCTCTGGATATTGGCAAATTGCCGTGGATGAAATGGACAGTGAAAAGACCACATTCGTCACACCAGACGGCCTATATTAGTTCCGGGTAATGCCTTTTGGCTTGTGCAATGCCCCGGCGACCTTTGAACGGATGATGGACATGCTCTTGCCTGGTTTGAAATGGTCCATCTGTTTGTGCTACTTGGATGACGTCATCGTATTCTCTTCAACTTTTGCGACTCATCTTGAAAGACTTTCATGTGTTCTTTCTGTTTTTCGCACCACTGGCTTGCAGCTCAACTCATCCAAGTGCCACTTCGGTCACCGCCAAATAATCATGCTCGGACACCTCGTCGATTCGTCAGGCATTCGCCCCGACCCCGCTAAAGTTCATGCTGTGCAGAATTTCTCCGTACCAACTTGTGCCAAAAATGTTCGCAGCTTTATTGGCCTTTGCTCATACTTCCGCAGGTTTGTGGAAAATTTCGCCCATGTTGCCCGTCCCCTGACTGACCTCCTGAAGAAAGACGTTCCTTTCTGTTGGGGCTCTGAACAAGTGTCTGCTTTCTCGCAGCTGATCACGCTGCTCACCACACCTCCTGTTTTCGCCCATTTTGACGCCTCCGCTCCGACAGAAATCCGCACTGACACTAGTGGGTACGGCATCGGCGCAGTTTTAGCTCAACGCCAATGTGGGCACGACCGCGTCATCGCCTACGCCAGCCGCCTCCTCTCTCCCGCAGAGCGCAATTACTCGATTACTGAGCGCGAGTGTCTCGCCCTCATTTGGGCGGTGGGCAAGTTCAGACCCTATAAATATGGTCGGCCATTTACAGTTAGAACCGACCACCACGCCCTTTGTTGGCTTTTCTCCCTCAAGGATCCCACTGGACGCCTCGGTCGCTGGGCCCTACGGCTGCAGGAATACACATACACTGTGGTCTACAAGTCGGGTCATCTACATCAGGACGCCGAC
This sequence comes from Dermacentor andersoni, assembly GCF_023375885.2. Lineage (NCBI taxonomy): Eukaryota > Metazoa > Arthropoda > Arachnida > Ixodida > Ixodidae > Dermacentor > Dermacentor andersoni. The sequence continues at coordinate 129,276,643 of NC_092822.1, forward strand.
TGCCTGTCTCGTCATCCCGTCGGTGTACCGGACCGCTTAGTGGATGTCGCAGCGATCTGCGTTCTTTCGCTCTCTGCCTTGCAAGACATTGGCGCTGAACAACGACGCGATGAGTCGTTACGGCCCATTATCGAACGCCTGCTCTCTGATCCGTCTGACCCATCCCTTCGCATGTTCGTACTACAAAATGGCATCCTTTATCGCCGAAACATGCACCCAGACGGGCCCGAGCTCCTAACCGTCATTCCGTCTCATCTGCGACAGATTGTACTGCAGCAACTGCACGACGTTGCCACCGCTGGACACCTTGGCGCTACGCGGACTTATGACCGAATTCGGTGACGGTTTTTCTGGCCCCATCTCAACCACTCCGTTCGGCGCTATGTTGCCGCGTGTGAGTCGTGTCAACGCCGGAAAAGACCAGCTGTGCCTCCTGCCGGACTGCTGCAGCCTTTGGATATACCGGCTGACCCTTTTTTTCGCGTTGGCGTTGATCTTCTCGGACCATTCCCTATATCGAATGACGGAAATATGTGGATTGCTGTCGCTACGGACTATACTACTCGCTATGCCATTACTAGAGCCCTACCGACCAGCTGCGCTACAGACGTCGCTGATTTCTTGCTTCACGACGTTATCTTGCACCACGGTGCACCTCGTCAACTTCTCACCGATCGCGGCAGATACTTTCTTTCCAAAGTCATAGACGACCTACTTCGATCATGTGCTACTAAACACAAATTTACTACCGCTTACCATCCTCAAACTAACGGTCTTAGCGAACGCCTGAACCGCACATCAACTGACATGCTAGCAATGTATGTTTCCTCCGATCATCGCGACTTGGACATTGCTCTACCATTTGTCACGTTCGCCTACAATTCCTCGCGCCACGACACAGCTGGCTATTCCCCCTTCTATCTCCTCTTCGGCCGTGAGCCAACATTGCCTTTCGAGACACTCCTCTCGACCACGCTCGACTCGCCGACAGAGTACACTCGGGGTGTCATAACCACAGTGACCCAAGCACGCCAGATTGCCCGCATTCGTCTTTCTGCTTCACAGACACGCCAGAAGTGCCGTTACGACCAGCGCCATCACGACGTGCATTACGAACCCGGTGCTCTTGTGCTAGTCTGGTATCCAAGTCGGTTGGTCTGTCGGAGAAATTCCTCTCGCGATACTATGGCCCTAATCGCATACTTCGCCAGGTGACCCCTGTTACATATGAAGTGTCTCCGCTGGATGCCACGGTGCCTTTACCTCTCTCTGACATCATCCACGTCAGCCGTCTCAAACCTTACCTTTCTCGGACAGATGAGCCGCACCAATAAGGTGCTTTTTCCGACGGGGATGATGTCACAGTCGGTAATGTGTGAAGAGGACTGTGATGGTGGCCTGAGAGACGACGAGGAACAGGGTAGTTTTTAGTAGCACGGTGTTTGCTCGGGATCACAGCACGGCCCTTCGTCTTCCTCTTCAGTGGGTACATGCACACGGGCGCGTCTGCTTCATTACAATGCTCCGGGAGCGAAGCGTAGCCATCCTGGTGACTCAAGACGCGGAGATGACCGTGTCGTAATATGTTTTCAGGCGGTTGACTTTTACTTTCTCTCGCCCGCGACGACGCAGGTCTGGTGACACGGTGAGCGGTGAGCGGCTCGACGATGTAGTTTACCGGTGAAGTGGCCTACGGACCGTGATAACGCGCCAGGAGTTCGGAAGAAAGGCCAGGAATGTGGGCTGGTATCCAAAGCCACACAAGCGAACCAGGAGTAAAGTAGTGCGGTGGTTGATGAGTACGGCCATGTCTTGTCTTTTGACGTTCCTGAGTCTCACTAGTCAGGGCGGCAACCTTCAGCATATTTGGCGACTTCGGAAAGCGGAGTATACTCTGAGCGTCAGGTTCGTATGGCAGTATGGTGTCCAGTGGGCATGAAGGCTCATGACCATACACAAGGAAAAAGGGGGAAAAGCCGGTGGTCGCTTGCGTAGTGGCGTTGTATGCGAACGTAACAAAGGGGAGTACGGTGTCCCAGTTGGAGTGGTCGGATGAAATATATATCCGCAACATGTCGCCTAGTGTGCGATTGAACGGCTCGGTCAGACCGTTGGTTTGGGGATGGTGCGCGGTCGATTTGCGGTGGATTATCCTGCAAGAAAGGCGTCGGTCAGGCAGATATGATCTCTCAAATGCTGTTCACAGCGTGTTTACAGGAGGTATTCAGAGACCTGGATTGGGAAGAATTAGGGATAAGAGTTAATGGAAAGTACCTTAGTAACTTGCGATTTGCTGATGATATTTCCTTGCTTAGTAACTCAGGGGACCAACTGCAATGCATGCTCACTGACCTGGACAGGCAAAGCAGAAGGGTGGGTCTCAAAATTAATCTGCAGGAAACTAAAGTAATGTTTAACAGTCTCGGAAGAGAACAGCAGTTTACGATAGGCAGTGAGGCACTGGACGTGGTAAGGGAATACATCTACTTAGAGCAGGCAGTGACCGCGCATCCGGATCATGGCACTGAAATAATCAGATGAATAAGGATGGGCTGGGGTGCGTTTGGCAGGCATTCTCAGATCATGAACAGCAGGTTGCCATTATCCCTCAAGAGGAAAGTGTATAACAGCTGTCTCTTACCAATACTCACGTACGGAGCAGAAACCTGGAGGCTTACGAAGAGGGTTTTACTTAAATTGAGGACGACGCAAGGAGCTATGGAAAGAAGAATGATAGGTGTAACGTTAAGAGATAAGAAAAGAGCAGAGTTGGTGAGGGAACAAACGCTAGTTAATGGCATCTTAGTTGAAAGCAAGAAGAAGAAAGCGCGCCACATGGGCAACGATGCCGCCGGCGAAGCAGATAGGCCGGTTGTCTTGAGTGCGCCACATCTGGGTGGGACGAAAAAATTGTGGTGGCGTTCGGGCAACTGGAAACGAAGCCGGATGCATGGGTGATGAAAAGGAAGCTGTCGGCGCAGGTGGGCGTGCAACTACGGCTGCGTAACTGAGCGGCAGCGATGTAGGGTGAGTGGCAAAGTCGGTATGGGATAGTGGCACATTCATAGGATTATTGGGGGGGGGGGAGAATTGTAGAAGCTGCAGGAAGTGCTTCAGATATCTGAGTCCGGATGGCTTCCTGCAGCGTTGGAGGCAATGCTGCCGTAGGTGCGTCGCTGTGAGGCAGCAGCGAAAGCTGCCTGGCCACCTCTTCACGAATAAAATCTTTGATATGCTGCGAGAGGATCGCGTTGGTCATGTCGGTAGAAACCGCGATGCTCGAGACGGAATCGGCTTCCTGAATGTTCTGGTGGGCGATGGAACGTTGGCGGCGCAGCTCGTCAAAGCTCTGGAAGAGGTTAATGAGGACGGATACGCTAGTTGGGCTTTTTGCCAGCAACATCTGGAATGCGCTATCCTCGATGCTCTTGAGGATACGCTTGATGTTGTCATCCTCTGACATGCTGGGATTTACGCGCTTGCACAAATCGAGAACGTCCTCGATGTAGATGGGGAATGTCTCTCCAGGCTTCTGTGCGCGCTGGCGTAGACGCTGTCAATCAAACACTTCGGCAAAAAGAGTCTTAAACGCGGACCATCTTGTAAAGCCAGATTTGTAGTTGAAGAAGCAAAGTTTGGCTACGTCGGCGATGTAGAAAGCACGTGGGCCAGCTTAGACTGGTCATCCAACGGGCACTTACACGTTCGTGCTATGGCAGCCACTGTTCCACGTCGTGTTCGGTGGTCACACTGAAGGTGGGTGGGTCGCGTTGACGAGGGATGGCGGCGCAGATGACAGTGGCAGCCGGTGGTGCAAGCAACGAGGTGGCGGGATCAGGCATAGTGCAGGGCGATCTTGTTCGTAGGGTTCGAGTGCGGAGTTCCAGGACGAGGCGAAGGATCGCAGCAACCTCCACCAAATGCGGCGAGTTTTATTGTCGTTCTCAACGTTGTGGAACGCTAGGTATATATAGGCACTGCAAGTGCTGTCCGTAGCACGCGCTCGCTCGCGATCACGGCACAGTCCTTGGTCTTCGTCTGCAGTCGGCACATACACAGGGGCGCGTCTGCTTCATTACAATACATTCAAATGCGGTGCTTACAGAAGAACACCGATTAAAAACGCACAAATAAACAGCCCCTTACTCTTCTGCTTTTTCCTAAGTGAGAGCTTTGGACAACTGTTTCGACATACTACCAACCGAGCCTCAATGTTTGACCACCTGGTGGCTACGGCTCAGACTAGTGTTGCATCGTACGGAGTCTTACTCTTTTATAAGGTTAGTCATGACAGCCTAGACTGAAAGGAACAGGTTCCAGACAGACTTTGAATCCGCTTCAGTAAACAACAAAAAGGGGACGTGGAAACTGCTGGCCTGCCTTAACATTACCCTGACCAATAGGGCTACAATAGAATTTGAACCACGTACTGGGCTGTGCCTAATCTCATTAGCGGTTGTTGGACTTTAGTAAAGCGTTTGGCACTCATTCGCATCACGGTTATCTTTCTCCCAGTCCCACGATCTCAGCCATTCTTCGCTTCATGGGTGCTTCTAATTTCTGTCATCAGGTTTCCGCGTAATTTTTCGGCAGGCTCGCTCTCATAGAATGCCAGGAGTGACACGCGCAGCGGCATTTAGCGAGCACTCCGTCAAAGGAGCATTTTTGTCGAATCCCACGCTGTCACTCCGCTGGCCTATGTGAGGTTTCGACGACTTGGCTGTTCTTCAATAGCCGAATTCTCAGGATCTTCTCCGCATAGGTCATAGATCGCAGAAAAGGTGCTTGCCATAGCGGGTGCTTTGTGGGTGGCATTTATACCTGACAAAAGTGCGCGCGACATCATCGTCCCCCCCCCCCTTTGGTGACGGTGTCAATGCTCCTCCATTCATGGGTTTCATTCAAGCGCTTCACGCAGGCTCAATTACCGACAGAGAGAGAGAGAGCGGAGAAATTGCTTGCATACTTGGTGCGTCATGCCGCCTACTCGGCATATTTTAGAGATAAGGGGCTTAAAAGTATATATATGAAAATCCCAAGTTAAATTACTGCAAAAATGTACACCCAATACTTGGAATGTCTCCAATACGTCTATATTGTACACGCCTGGTATTATGTTTCGCAACTCAGCGGTATTGTTTTCTGGGCGGTAAAGTAGTGGTTTGGGTTTATTCTTATTTATGACTAAATAATTTTTACTCGTCCCAGCAAGAAGAGATAAAGTTTCGTTCGTCGTTTCTAATATGCTTTACAAAAGCATGTGAAAAGTGGACAGCGCTTGACAAAAAAAAAATTGAGACGTTCGTCTCACGAACGAGCTGCGCAACACGAAATACCGTTATCGTACTGACTTGTTGAACTCTTGTGAATGTGACAGCCAGTGGATGTGGAAAGAGCGGAATCTTCTGCTCAACCATGCACCTATTTCCCAGTCACTTATGCACATTGTCAGTAATGGTGTTAAAATAACCGGTTAGTCACTACCTGATGCATTCAATGATTTTCTAGTCACTAATAATAATATTCTCGTATGCATGAGTGCCTGCAATTTCATAAGAACAAGTGTTGCAGACACAATCTTCCTGCACCCGACCAATGAATCAGAGTTAATATGCCTCTTTTCTGAGCTGAGCAACAGCCGTAGCCTGGATTTAGATAATCTGCAGACAAAGCCAATTAAGTATGCCCTAGACATTGTTGTCCCATTGCTGGTATACATATACAATTTATGTCTTGATACCGGAGTCTTCCCGCATAAAATGCAAGTCGCTAAAGTAATCCCGTTATTCAAGCGTGGTACCACATCTGTCCCAAATATAGGTAGATTATTCATCATTCAGAAAAAAACTCTCCGTGTGATATGTGATGTACCATGGGGCTCCCCAAGTGAACCTCTTTTCCGAGAACTGAAAATATACAAAGCGCATAATTTATACATTTACAGGTTAGTGCGTGCATACGTTAGGTAATGTAAATCGAATAATTATTATATCCGTTCCATAGCTAACCTTAAACAGAACATACGCCATTATCAAACACGATCTCCAGAATATTGGTACGTAATGCACCCGCGCACTAATTATGGAAAGTAAATGATTGCTTATACGTGGCCTGTCCTCCTTAACACACTGATCGCAGATGATATCGATGTTTTACAGTCTTCGTTATTTAGTCTGTATAATTATTATTGCTGCTAGAGGTGGTTTTATGCTTAATACTTTGTACTTGCAGATCGCAATATTACTTTTGCAACATATGTTGTTAGTACGCATGACTGATCTGATTGTCGTTTTCTTTCTTTTCTCTCCATACTGCTGATTTCTTAATATGCAAGCTAAATAACTTGCTTTGGTTTATCAATTTTAGTGTTTGTTTCGTTTGCGTTATTTTATTCTTCTTATTCTGCTTTATTGTTATGATTCCCACATGCACCGTTGTTCCCTCTGCTGCTGCCATAAAAGAAACGCCGATCAACTTCACAATTTCAAGCTTGAATCTTGCTCATTCCTTGCTCAAACCGCAGTAGCCTTGACACTGGCGTGGCAGGTCACATTTTTTGTTACATTTGGTCAAATAGCTCCATTTTTGAGCTAGAACACCTTACAATTCTTCCTAGATTGCGTTTTGTTTTATTTAATGCTGCAAAGCTTCCTAAGTGACTGAAATAAGTTATGCGCAGTAATTATCGTTGACGTATGGCAATTGTTGGCGTGCTCCTTTCTTCGTGCATAAATGTGATGCTCGCGACTTCTCGCCTAATCGTTTTTTTTTAATTTAGACGAACTATTCATCTCATCAACCTTTGAGAAACAGTCATGGGAATTTCAGTGAAAACTCTTCGCTGTGTATTACTACGGCCTACAAAATCTGTAATATCGTGTGTGGCAGCAACGCAGAAAATTACGCTTCTTGCAGTACGCACCCTGTTCGTCATGATCATGAGAAGAGGCAGGCTGTTCAGGAACGCTTCAACGAGGGAGAGAAGGTAGACGCTGGAGAAGGATTCTGAAGCACTCAGCGTCCGTGCGGGTTGCAGCAGCCACAGCGTGGTGTACATGATTATTGTGAGCTGAAATGACAAGTGCGAAACAAATTGGTTAATATTTTTTGAATTACTGAAATGTCGCAGGACTACAATCTTATCAATCACGCTTGGCTATTCATATTAAGGCGTAATTATCTGACCGGTGGCACAGCAGGATGGTTCGGTAGTTATGGCGCTGACTGCGTGGTTGTGCGTTAGATCTCGGTGGCGGCGCTTGCATTCTCTCTTCGGCCAAACTGCAAGGTTTGCGCGTCCAGCTATTTGTGCGCAAAAGCTGCCCGGCTGCTGCTGCTGAGCTCTTTCGCACAGCCTGCCTCGCGATAGTGCACATTCGCCAGAACATATTGTGCTTGCTGCTGGTACGGGCTTTCTACGAATGAAAAAGTTGGTGCCGTGATATCCTTGACATTTGAGGCAGCCCTTGAAGCGTAGCAAATTGTCGCTCGAAATCACTAAGAAAAATTTCGGAAGGCCATTATTTCCTGTCATAGAAGTATCGTTCTTACTGCGTTAACATTTCTTTAAAATGGCTTTCATCCAAAGGAGACTGGGCTTTCTTCCAGTAAAACACGTTGTCGGGCTGCTTGGTGCATAGCTTTGAAAAGATGAAGCGTCAACAGTGACAGCACACTAAGACGGAACAAAGACAGGAGAAGGCGCTTCCTGTCTTCCTTTCTTCGATCCTCACTTGACCGCAGACCGCATAGAAAATGTTAGAAGCGGCATTGTTTCGGATACTCCACTTCATGCATGGAAAAGCTGTCACTGCTAGCAAACGGAGCGTTCACCATGGCTTATAAGCAGATAAAAAATAACAAGGTAAGGTGAACTAAGCGCTGCAAAAGCGTACCTACATGCTGGTAAGGCACGTTCACCCTAATATATTGTTCTTGGTAAAGCTCAAGTCTATAGTCCGGCTATCCATCAAGTGTTATCCACAGGAACGGTAGCCGGTTGCCCAACGCGCGAATTCTGCAGAATCGCTGCGGCCATTGCAAAGCACTGACACAGTGCAGAGCAAGCGAGATTATTCTGCGACTTACGATAGTGAAAGCGTTGATAACTTTTTGTCACAACTCGTTGCAAGTTTTCATGTATGGATAGAGCTTCTATAAAAAGTTGTACATAATTGACGCTTCACGGAAGCCGCTCCGTGGATGGTTTTAAATATAGCTTGTGGATTCGCTTCAAAAATGTTCTTTCAAGGTCTGGAACCATGCAGGTTATGGTTGCACTGCCATGCGTTGACGAGAACTGTGCTGCCACAGCCCGTGTGCCTCAGACGCAATGGCTGTATTCACCACACTGCCACTACATGTCAGGCAAAGGGACAGCACGAGAGAACCAGTCAGAATGCAGCCGGCGAGATGCAGAAATGCTATACAAACGAATCGATCTGTTGTCGTAAAGACACATTCTAAATTTTTATTTTGGGAATGCCGATTGGAAAGTTTGGTAACTTGCATAAATGTTATAGATATTCAGCAGCTGGAAGACATATCATAGACCAAAAATAAACGAATACACTGCGCGAGCGCAATAAACGAAAAAACTACACAATTTAATAAGCGCTTTGATTACACTCACATACCAATAAATTGGCCTACGAGAGTTCACAAAATGTCACCGTAATGCGCTCTGACTATTGCAGAGAAAAACTTTACCAGCAACTTAATAACATTATGAACAGTAGGTAGGAAAACGTGCGATTTATGCCCAAATGCTTCAGATCCCAGGGTACGACTTCTGGCGCCCTATAAATTCGTACATATAGGAACCGAACAAAATACTATAAAATCTATAACAATGTCTAAATTCTACGATAATGAGTGCGGCGCTTCTGACGAGGTACATGAGGCAAAAAATAACGAATGGAGACCCTAGAGAGTAAATCGTTCACTCGGATCCCTTTCGGGTAAAATGAGATCTGGAAATTTGCATTCGTTGAAGAATTTGCATTCGTGTCTGCCAGCAGCTATATAAACCGTTCAACACCCAGGCACCACTTCAGTCAGCGTCAATTCGCTTCTTTGTCTAACCCTGATTTTCGCTCTTGGCAGGTCAGTTTGATTTGCCAATTGCTGTAACTGGTTATATTGCATTTTTGTTCGCCGCTAACTGCAATAATGCCTGGTACATGCTGTGCTTGCACCAAACCCGTGGACGGGAAGTGTTTGACTTGTTCTCGTTGCAAAAGTAATTACCACTTTGGAAAGAACTGTTCTACTATCACGAAAAATGCATTTTCAAAAAATTGACTGCTAAGCGTGCGACCTGGACATGTCCATCATGCGAATCCAGTACAAGAAATAATTCCGACTCAGACGATAGTGATGCTCCTTTTGGGCATAAATTCTCTGCTGTTAACAGCAACCTCGACCAACTGAGAGTTACGGTTGAAGCACTCGCAACTAAAGTGGAGGAACTACTTTAATTTAAGGCAACAGTTGAAAAGATGGCTGAAACTGTTACTGAAATTCAAACGTCAATTGAGTTCCTTTCTAATAAATATGACTCTGTTATGTCCAGCCTGGAAGCTAACCAAACAGAATTAACTCAGCTACATGCCCGAATGGAATCACTTTCTGAGGCTGTTGACGCTCAAACTGAGCTACTGGATAAATCAAGGTGCGCAGTTAATGATCTTGAACAGTACAGCAGGCGATGCAACTTCGAAATACATGGCCTCTGAACCAACCTTAATGAAAATTTTGTTTCTTCTATGGGTGATCTAGCTAAGAAACTAGCGTTTCGAGAGTTTGAAGTGAATACAATTGCTTCAATACATCGAATACCGAAGAAGGGCAGTTCGACTCCCGCTATCCTTGTGCAGATGTGTGACGTAGCGTCTAAAGAAAAATGGCTTGCTCTACGAACAAAGCTTCGCGATTTGCCTACGGATGAGTCTCATCCTCGATTGTATTTCAATGAAAATTTGACAAAGACAAACAAGGAGCTTTTCCGGCTGGCCAGGGCTAAGGGAAAAGAAAAGCAGTACAAATTTGTTTGGACACGTAACGGCAGCGTTCTGGCCAAGAAATTAGAAGTGAAGTCTGTCATCCGCATTGAGAGGATGTCTGACCTGGATAAGATCTGCTAAGCATGAGTAATCTTGAATTCCTTGAGTGTAAACTTTCTGAAGTAACAAGATTTTTCACAAGTGACGACCAACTTGCATTTCGCGCAACGCACGTTAATATCCGCAGTACCGAAAGCACTGGGATGAATTCATGGCCCTAACTTCACCTTTTCGTTCTACGTCTGACATTTGTACTGACGCAAATTAATATTTCAGCTGATACTTTCAATCCCTACGCAATATCGGGTTACCAAGCAATTTCATGTACACGACCTGCAAAAAAAAGGAGGCGGCGCACAGTTTTTGTGAGTGACAGTTGGACTATTAAAGAGCAAGATTTTGACTTCCAGCAAGCAGAAGTTGTAGCATTGCGTATGAGCACGCCAGCTATCTCTTTGATACTCTTTGCAGTATATTGACCCCCCTGGTTCAATGGCAGGCTCTTTTTGGCCGAACTTGACATCGCCCTCTCAGCTCACTTGCATGAAGAATATATCTGTGTAATAGGCGATATTAACATAGATACCTATCGCCTTTCTATGGCTCTGGTCGCAGCTTATTTTGAGCTGTTATCAAAATGGGGACTGCAATCAACTGTCCAAAAAGCAACGCGAGAAAAATTTCTGGTGGGCCAACTGGTCGTCTCTTGCATCGACCATATAAATATAAGAGCTACAAATTTCCCCCTACAATCTGTTATCGTGGAAGCAAAACTGTTAGACCACTACTTCGTTTGTTGCTGTTTAGCACGGAAATCAAACCCTCCAACAGCGGATCACGGCAAAAAAGAAATATCCATCTGTGATCCCAAAATCTTCTACAGACTGGAATCGGAATAAGATTGGGAAGTGTTCTTGGAAAAAGTGTCCCCGATAGAGATTTATGATAAACTGGTTGAACTAGTACATGAGTTTAAGAAAGCGACTACTCGCGTGGTTGAAATGAGGCAGCGCAATAAAGAAACCTCCTGGATGACCTCCAAAATACTATCAGCTATAAAAGAAAAACATTTGCTCTGGGCCCAGTCGAAAAGGGCACCTGCATCTATCCTGCTACGGTCAAAGTTCAAGGTTGCAAGAAATATAGTAAATGCAATGATTTGTCAGGCTAAACGAGTACACTTCCGCAACAAGTTTAAGAATGCAGGCTAAAATACTATAAAAACGTGGTCTTTGATTAATAATCTAAGAGGTGTCAAAAGGCGTGGCAATGATGGAAAAGATTTTGTGTCGTATTTTGCCACTGATGAAGAAATCATAGCTAATGAATTCAACAAGTTTTTCTCGCAAGTTTAAGGTAGTGCGCAACAGCATCCCTTATTTTGTACTCTTAAGAACAACACAGTCGTATCTGCACACCTACCTTTGCTAAGTGAGGATGAGCTAAGTTCAATTATTTTTGGTCTCAAACGCAATAGATCTGTGGGAATAGACGACATTTCAGTTGATGATCTGCGAACCTTGTTCGACATACTTAAAGGCGTGTTTCTGTCGCTGTTCAACAGCATTATCTCAAGTGGCATGATTCTGGTGAACAGGAAAGCGGCTATTATTACCCCAATTCATAAAGGTGGTGCCGATAATAGATATGAGAATTATCGTCCTATTTCAGTCTTGCCCTGCTTGGCTCAAATATTAGAAAAAACATCTGCTGTTTACAAGGACAAGTTTCTTAGATAAGCATAAAATCCTGTCACCACATCAGTATGGTTTTGTACAAAGTAACGGGACGAAAATGCGTTTGGAGGACTTTTCGGACATGTTAAACCGATCTTTTGAATGTAACCAAGTGGTGTGTGCACTGTTTCTGGATGTCAGCAAGGCTTTTGACAGCGTCTGTCACACTGCGGTATTTTATAAATTGTCCAGGTTAGGCTTCCGTGGAGTGTGTCTTTCGCTTTTGGAAATTTTTTTACAGCAGAGAACGCAATAGATCTCGATTTGGCGGACAAAAAGTGCTTCTGTGCTAATAAAAGCTGGCGTTCCTCAAGGTTCCATAGTTTGTCCGCTGTTATTTAACGTCTACGTGAATGACCTTTCAAACCCTGTGCCTGTAGGCCTGTATCAATACGCTTACGATACTCATCCCAGTCGCCGAACTACTCTGACTCCCTTTCTTCTCTTCAAGCTGCAGCAACTATTGCTATGGACTGGTTCTCACGCAACCTAATCAGAGTTAACAGCTCTAATACTCAAATAATATGCTTTCACAGCCCGATGAAGAAGGTAGATTTAAACCATCAGCTGTTCTTGCACGCATCTGATTGCTCTCAATGTCATTGTCTACCCCTGAGCTGTAAAACTACAGTGAAATACCTGGGAGTATACTTTGACAGTGCTCTTTCTTGGAATTATCACTGATCCCACGTTTGTAAAAAGCTCCAAACCATCTCCTGTGTGCTTTACAACATTAGGTACTACATGGCGCTTTCATTAGGCAAAGTTATTGTAAACGCTCTCGCTTATAGCGTACTGCATCGTGGCATAACGATTTATGGTCACTGTGCATTTCGTTGGAAAAACAGGATCAAATCTCTCCTACGATCTTTGTTAAAAAATATTGGCTATGATTTAGGCTTGCACTCCAATTCTGATGTTTTTAAGGCATTTTCGCTACCTGATTTTGATCGCCTTTTGATGGAAACGATTGTCCTGAAACAATTTAGTTTAGTGTCTATAATATTCCATATGTTCCCACACGATCTCTCCGATCGAAGGAACCTTTTTGTATTTCCCGACGGTTTACAAGATACTGAAAGCGAGTAAGAGACTTTTACGTTCCCTTTCACTTTAACAGGTTACCTCCAAGTGTTCGCCGAGCAAAAACTAAATATAAAAAAATGATGTTGCGATACACTAATTAGTGGGTTTACGACGTTTTACACATATGCCCCACCACTTGTCAAGTAAATCCTGTGGTTTCACTGGTTACTGCAGCATTTTTTGCACTGATCTGAGTATTGTCACGCCATTTTGGTTTTTCTTCCTCTCTATTTATTCTGACGTGATTTCATTTCTGTAACTTGGGCTTTGTTTCTATTTTTTGGCACTGTACTAATTTGATGTTCCGTAATTTTTAATGTGCGTTTATGCCTGTGTGTATATCTGCGCGGTTCTGCTGCCTGTCGGGCTCTGCCACTCAAGCCCAATAAGGCTTTGGCAGGCCGGATTTTTGTACATTATTTTATTACTTGGCGCAATAAAGTATTGTTATTATTATTATTATTATTAATATTATTATTATCTTCATAGCATTTTACTGAAATTCTGTCTCACCGAAGATGTCATGACTCAGCTAATATAATACTGAGTAATACTGAGCTAATATTTATTCTTTGCTAGCTTCAAAACTAGTTAAGGAGGGAAAATGTTTTTGGTCCGAAGTCGGAGCACCTCGATGACTCGAGTGGACGCGTGAAGCCTTTGTTCTTTACAGAGATGCTCTTTTCGAACGCGTGGGCGTCTGACCAAACTACCGCTCTCCCTCACAGAACCCAAATATGATTCTTCAAACTCTCATTTTCACAAAGAGTCACAAACCAACCAACCAACCACGCATGCACACATGGGGTTCACACCATATCAACGAATAGCAACAAACTTTTCGTGATGGACACAGGACTGGTGAAAACAATGGCACAATCTACAACATGCAAGGAGATAGGTTCCCGAAAGACACGTATGATCTCACTCTCCCCTACGTAACACCCCCCTTATCCGCCTTGATGTCCTCCGGCAGGCTCCATCTCGCACTTGTAATCAAAAATCGCCCCTGTTGTTTTGTTTTCTCTACGCCCCAACCCGCAGGTTAAACATTTCCTTCAGGAAGCCTCTGCGTCAGCTTCGATGAATGTTCCCACGAAGCCGTGACTACGCGTATTGATAACATGTGTGTACGACAGTGGTCTGCCGTGCCAGTCCCAAGAAAACTTGGTTGTGCGAGCTGTAAACCGGGTCGCTAGAACATCGTAACTGTGACTCGATGGTGGTCGCGCACAAAAGCTCATCATCGGTCGCTACGTGGCCGTGAAAATATCTTGGTTTTGTCAAAGCATTCTGACAAGGCACGCGCGGATGTCAAACAGTGGCACTTAAATCGGGTGGCCGAGCATCGCGTCGCCAATTTTCGTGAGTGCGCTACCCCATCTGGAAGTGAGGCCCAAAAACAAAGCACAGTGGTGGCTGAGAATGTCAGCGGGACATCTGGGTAGCCCGGGGACGTCTAGCAGTGGCTTCAAGCACACCCCCTTCCTCCTCTTTGGGCCCGTCTCCCTGAACGCTTCCCATTCAGCTCGAACCGTCTTCCCTTTTGTTCCGAGCGAGGGCGCGCACTTGGAGGCTCTTCTACGGCGCATCTCTTTCCGTTCCTGCAGTGTTCCCTCTTCGCGGAATCCTTCGTTTGGGGTGAGTAGCCGATAGAGCAGCGTGTGAAATGCTCGTGCGCTCGGCAGTACTAGCATAAACTGGACCAAACAACAACAGCCACACCGATTCCGTGTGCCTCATATTGAGTTATATGTTCTGCAAAAACCAAAGACATTTTCTTTCTTCCTTTTTTACAGCCCAAAGCAAAGAAGGATGACACATTATTTAAATATAACCTTATTCGACTGTAATCCCGTATAGTATAAGCAAAATTAGTTTGGTGACAACCACTTTACAGCATCTTTCTGGTCTCTTGAGCTTATCTTCTTGTTTGCGTCTTCGGCACACAATAAATTAAGGATTGTTCAGCGATAGTCTGTCTTCCATGCCTATTGTCAGAATAAATGATTTCAATATTCCGGGCAAGTATGAGACAGCTATAACTAAGCCATAAAAAAGGGACCCCCCCGTCCCCTCATCCTTGAAACGGTTTTAAAGAAATCAAAAAGGGCACACGCAAAAGATGACGCTTACGGGCGTATAAGAGTGCTCCAACACTATACATTATTCATCCTGCCTGTGTGGTAGTAAAGCTGAAGGGCGAGTATGTATGCCCAGCAACCATTGCAGAGATTACATGAACCGCATTTAGAAATAGACAGCGTTTTTTTCTACTCTGTACTTGAGCCATAGACCAGGTGTATATATTTCTGAGGCTTTACGAGCCAAAACCACGATATCATCATGAAGCACGCCAGAGTGGAAAGCTTCGGATTAATTGTTGCCACCTGAGGTTCAATTGCCAAGGCAGCAATGCAGGAAAGAGAACGACACAAAAATGTGCGAAATTGATGCTACGAACGTTGAACTAACGACTGAGTTTCTTTTTTCGCTCATGGAGTGACGCATATAGATACAAAGGATAGTATCTAGCCGGACTTGTTCGTAAGAACACATTCTTTAGCAAACAGTGGCAATACCGGGATACAGAAAAGAGGCACACGGCACAGGCGCAACAAGTATGCGTATTGCGCGAGCGCAGAATATATAGGCAGAGAAGTAACAGTAAAGACATCATTGGCATGAAAACACGAACAGAATGTCGGTGGAGATCGCTTAAACAGAATGCATGTGGGTGTAGATCGGTTAAGGTTGCAGATACGCGATTTTCCTGTCTGATATCTGGATGGATGGTGAACTAATGCATGAAGGACCACGTTGGGTGATGGCAAATGCTTCAATAATTTCACGCGTGCACTGGTCCGCGTGATTTTGAATGACAGTGACCTTTCTAAAATAGGGGATGCATTCCCACGACCTGCAATGCAGATCAAGATTGCTGCTGTAATTTTGTTTTATGTTGTTGGGGGGGGGGGGGGGGGGCGTGCTCCCGGAGGCGAACATTGAGGCAGCGTGCTCGTTGTCCTACGTAGGAGCGCCCGCACTTCAAGGGCATTCCGTAAAGGACTGCTGTGATGCAGCTGGTGAGGGGCTCCTGATGCTTCTTGTCACAACATTTTTTGTGTCTCGGTTGACCCTCCTGCATGAAGTGTTCAGCTTTCTCCAAAAACAACCGAAACACCCACCCTTCCCGCGGTCTTTTTCAATCTGTGGGACACCCCGTGCACACAGGGAATGGCAGCCGTCTTCGAATTATTGATTTCCGTTTGGCGTATCTTCTTTTTCTGGTGGATTTCCTCTAACATGTTTTTCGCTAGCTGTAGCAGGACGACGCTCCTGTAAAACCAGCCAGCAAAAGCCGCTGCACCTGGCCTTCAAAGGCTATTTCAATCTCGTGTAAGCATGATCTTTGCAGTGCATTACGGAAAACGGCCTTTGCGATTCTCCTCTTCACTGACCTTGAGCGAGCCAACGAAAAAGGCAAGCGGCGTTTGGCTTAGCGAGGTGCATACCTCGAGCATACATGTTCTTTCTTGAACAACAGGACAAAGTACAGGAAGCGCAAGGTGTTGTCCTCCGGTAGCTCCTTTGTGAACGTAATACCATTGATATTCTCTACAAAGCTTTTGTAGACGACTTGTACCATTTAAGCAAGGTCGTCTTCAGTCGCATCAATGAAGGTGACGTAATCGTCTACGTACCTGAGCACCTTTTTGGCGTGGGCCGTTGGGAGGTTCCTTTCAATGTCACGGTCACCGCTGGATAGCAACAGGTCACTCAGTAGAGGTGCAAGGCATGAGCCAATGCACACTCCTTCGTTTTCGAGGAACATCTTCCTTGCGAACTGGAGCACCGTGGAGTGCAGCTACAGCACAAGCAAGTCGGGAAACCTGTCTACACTTGTGCCGCACTTGTTTTGGAAGAGCACACTCCGCATGCCTCAATTAATTTCAATTATTTATCGTTTCTTTATTTGATTTATTAGGCACAAATAATTTCCACTATTAGGTCCTTGGTTTCAGCGTTAATTGGCTTCTTATGATATTACTAATAAAAATAGGCCCTCTGGTTAACCCACTTTCTTCTCGTTTATTATGCAACGTGGGTCTTGAATCCGGCAGCATTGATGCATTAAGATAGCATGTGTGGGTATATTGACCAGTTGCCTTCACCCAAAAAGGTTCTCGTGGGGTTTGTGGCAGAAAGGATGTTCCACATCCGCCCCCAAGGTTTGTAAGTGGTGGCGCTGGCTAACACTCCCAGGGTTCTACTATTAAGCATAAATGTCCATGAAAGAGGATGGGCAAATAGCACCGTGGTAGCTCAACTGGTAGAGCATCGCACGCGTAGTGCGAAGGTTGTGGGATCGTTCCCCACCTGCGGCAAGTTGTTTTTTCATCCACTTTCATTTCCATTATTTATCGTTTTTTTTATTTCATTTATTAGGCACAAGTCATTTCCCCTATGTGGTTTGGTGTCAGTGTTTGTTGGCTTCTTATGATATGGCCAATAAAAATCGGGCGCTGGGTTAACGTCCTTTCTTCTCTTTTATGTTCTGTAATAGAAATCCCCGTGGTTGGAAAGGAAGCTGGCTATAATGCCTGAAACGCCGATATCAGTCGGTTACCTGAAAGGCAGAGTATGATAATGCTTTCGAGTGAAATCTAGGATAAACAGTAGTGTTCCTGTAGTTTTGTAATGTATCAGCCTCTGCTGAACCAGTTGAACCTACCAGGGAACCAGCAGCGCCAGTGAATGCCTCGAGTACTCCGCTGATGATGTCTACCTTGAGAACGCAGCGCAGCTCCTCCGACCTGAGTGCATGCAGGACTTTGGCGTGGTTTCGCTCCCATGCGTACATCTTCACGGTGCGAATGGAGTTTAGGAGCTCGAGCACGCGCTTTAGTCGCTCGTCACGCTTTTGCAGGCTCACTCGCTGTAAGAGAGAAAAGAAGTTACGGAAAGGGCAACGTCTTAAGAACACAGGATGCAGCACAGCATTCGTGAATATTGATAGTTTCCTTTTCACATTATGATTTAAATATCAAATGTCAGGAATGTATGTCATGGCTGCATGCTATCTGTTTTCACTTATCTAGGAGCGTTTTATTTTACCATTTGCATTTGAGGAGTGTTCTGGATTACTACTTCCATGACTTCACCATTACTTGCAGCGCAAAACCCAAACTGCGTGCAATAGCTTGTCGTAGTGAATTGCCAGCATTCACCTTTTTTGTATGTAATTCTATTTCGTGTAATGAAATGTTGGTGAGTGTGAACACTCTACTCATTGTCTTAATGTAGCGTTATTGTAATCGTTCCCAATTTAGTGAATGTTTTTTCTTTAGATAGTGAGAAAACACGCGTATACGTTTAGGCAAGCTGTTCGGTGCACGTGTAGTTTGACAGCTTCATTATGTATTTAGGCATTCTTCGCTTAACAGTAAAAATACTTCTTTCAATGTGTTATAATATTGTGCTAACCTTGTGCTAATATTGTGCTAACATTAACTGGCCTCTGCTTTCTGTAAATAACAGGGGTTGTATAGCGTAAAACTATTCCAATATGTTTTTATTCCAATCTCCTGACGTCAAATTCGTGTAACCGCCGACGCAAGCATCGGGCGGTCACCTGTAGGCTTGTCAGAACAGATCAATCAAACGCTCTCCTCGTTCATAGGAGGTCTCTTTCGTTTGCTTGAAAAACAAATAGCATTGCCCACACTGAGCGGCTTGTCTTATCTGATCGGCTCAGAAGAGGCGAAGAGCACGCTCAAGTGGATAGGGACTCGATGGGGTGAAGCCACAGCACTGAAAATCAATAACCGGATGAAGAGGGTGGTGCTTGCGTCTGTGATTGGTCCGCTTTCATTTACTTAGCTTGCGATGGCTGGTCAAACATCGCGGCACTATGCAACGGAAGCTTAAAAATGACGCTAAAGGAATCCTCAGCGAAGAAAAGTTGGCAGAACGAGGTCGTAAACGTGCCGAAAGTGCTTGAAAACGTTACAGGGCCACGCAAAAAGTTTCATTACACGCAAACAAACCCATGCTCTTCGGCAGGTGCAATTACCCAGTGCCTGAGCGATCGGCGGCAGCCATCTTTTATTCCTTTCGGAACGGGGCAGCCTGCGGCTATTCCGAAGAAAATTCGGTTTTGGTTCGGCATATTAATGCATCTTTAACGCGTACACGTCACTTTGACGTGGTGAGTTCTTGCGGTTTTGTGACGTCGTGTGAGAGGCAGGTGAAGTGGGTGCAGCTCGAAAACTTTTGACCAATAGCCGAGGGCTAATGGCGGAAAGGCGTCGAATCAAAAATAACATTTTTTTCTTCTGTCAAATCACGCATAATCGCCGTGTACACGTCATATCAGATGGGAAGCTATCACGGTTTTCGTGGCGTCGCGTGGCTGACAGGTGAAGAGGGGGGGGGGGTCCGAAACGTTTTTGACCAATTGCGCAGGGCTGATTGCAGAATTCGAATGGAAAAAGTTGGAAGAGCTTTACGTTATAGCACCCCAGGTGACCGTTATGCGAAGCTAAACAATTTACCGATTTTATTCTAGACTTCAACCTGCATCAAGTGATATGTCCTACAAAAGCGGATAACAACCTTGACCTTATGATCACATCTTGCCTTGATAGCTTAAAGAGCGTTACCACATTACCCGGTTTTAGCGATCATAACCTCATCCATATCTGCATGACAATACCGCGCAATAAAAAGTAACCTACAACTAAAATATTAAAAGATTACAAAAGGACAGATTTTGACACCGTGAATAACGAACGGCAAATGTTCTATATGATTTTCAGCAGTCTTACTTAACAAGAACTGTTGATAGCAACTGGATGTTTTATAAGAACGTGTTGCTCAACTTAGGAGTTAAATACATACCAAAAGTTGTCGCAATATCCGATTCGAACAATCAATGGTTTAATAAACTGCTTAAAGCTCTCCTTAGTATAAAGAAAAGGCTTTACAGAAAAGCCAAACTTACAAATAACTCAGAAACACGAGGAAAAATACGAACTGTGGGCTAACGAATGTACTGAGGAGCTAACGATAGCCAAAGATAACTTATTTAATCATGTCATTCTGACTATTCTACGATAAAATGCCAATAAATTTGGCGCTTACTTTCAGTAAGGACACATGCTACACAGATTAAACTAACAGATTCGAATGGTAATCTCATTAACTCTGAGAAATGCGCGTAAGCTCTTAATGACTACTTCACCTCAGTTTTATCCAACACAAGTGACATTCCCATTGAACCAATACCACCACTTTCAGTAAAATTAACACCAGTCATCAAGATCAACATTGTAGGCGTATGTAGGCTGAAGTCTCTGAAACTAACCACCTAAGCGGGTTGTGATGGCAGTAACGCCAAAATACTTGTTAACACCAGTAACCATTCTAGCCAGGTATATACCTAATATTTACGCAATGCTTAATGACGGAGAACTTGCCCGACGACTGGAAAAAGGCCCATGTTGAACGAATCTTCAAGATTCGCGACAGCTCTCGCGCTATAAGTTATCGCCCTATCTTTCTGACCAGCATACCTTCCAAACTGCAAGAACATATAATCTCATCCAGCCTAGTGACTCACTTGGAATCTATCAACTTCTTCTACCCTCACCAGCACGTCTTCAGAAAGCTATTTTCATGCTAGACCCAACTCGCGGAGTTCACCCATGACATTGATTTATGCAATTTTCTTGGATTACTAGAAAGCATTCGACCGCGTTTGCCCCAATCACCTACTTCAAAACTTCGCGTCTATGGGAATCCCAAGTAGTTTGCTTTACTGGCTTGAACACATCTAAACAGGCGTACGCAGTGGACCTCTACAAATAACCATAATTCGTCCTACAGCAGCCTAACATCGGGTGTGTCACAAGGCGCCGGTTTATCGCCCCTACTTCTTATCTACGTCATTGACTTACCTGCTAACGTTAAGAATAAATTACGTCTTTTCGCGGACGACTGTGTCATATATTCGCCTACTAAAGGCTCGAATGACATCACCGCACTACAACAGGATCTCGATTCCATCGCAGTATGGTGGGAGAAATGGTTCATGCCGCTTAACCTTACTAAATGTAAGGCTGTGTTATTCACCCGCAACCACACCTCAACCAGTCAAACCTACACAATTAATTCAGTTCGTATCAATCATGTCCCGCTTTGCAAATACCTCGGCGTTTACATGACATTGGCACTATCATGGTCAACCCATATTGACCCTATCTATTCTACTGCTTCACGTACCCTTGGATATTTAAAACGTAACATGAAACCCTAATCACCAGAACTAAAAAAAAACTAGCATATCTAACATTCGTAGGTCCGCAGTTAGAAAATGCTTAATTCATCTGGCACCCTTTAGAATCACATCTCACCTATGGCATAGAAGCAATACAAAATCGCGCTGCTTGGTTTATAACTTCCACTTACTTTCGAGAAACCAGCATAACCGCACTAAAAGGTACACTTGAACTACAATCACTTGCTTCCCGCCGGATCATCTGTGGTCTCTGCTTGCTTCACACCTTTTATTACCACCACACCCCAGACATTCGCTGTTAATTCCACATTTACGTACATCCTTCCGCTTAAGCCACAGTCGTCGCATAGCACACATTATCACCCGATTATCTGCCATGAACACTTCATTCTTCGCTGACGCAATAACCCATTGGAGCACTCTCCCTGAAGATATTGTATAATGCACTAACCGGAAATCGTTCCCCGAAATGTTAAATACCAACAATGCCTAATTACCGATCCTACCTACCCTTACCCCAACACGATGCTCCCCTTTTTATCGCGATTGCTCCTGGCTTGCTTTTGTTTAGTGTTGTTTCTTTACTGCCCTGTACATTTGTGCTAACATTGTCGCAAGGATTAAAGCTCTCCCTTATTTAGCGCCTCCGGGCCTTTAAGATGTAAATAAATGAATGAAATTAATATCAGATCTCGTGCTGACAAATGTTCTACAGAAAGCGTACCTCGACAGCACGCAGTCTTGCGAGGAGGAATCCGAGTGCTGCGATGGTGAGCAGAAGCCACACGGCACAAGCCATGGCGGCTTCTATGCCGACCCGTCGGACAAGCATGTAGAATATCAGCGGCATGACGAGCAGACCAGCTGCCGGCATCGGGATCAGTGAGACGCTGAAAGACAACGTTGTGCAGTCCACGCTGAACACAGACATAATGTAGCCCGGAGGATTCAACCGGCAGGTGGTCGCCGAATGATGCAGCATCTGGAGAAGCGGGTGACGCGGTAACTGATGAAATTCATATTGGTAAATGAACACATCATGACGTCTGCAGCAAGATGAGCTACGAAAGCAGGAAGGGCACATGTTCTACAAGACCCTTTGTTTTCTCGTATTCAGCTCCTGCTAAACGTTTACGCACAAAATGGAAACAATAGAAATTCAGCCTTGATTTACCGCAATCACGTTAGGGAAGGCATTTGCATGTGCGCGAGCCTTCCTCTGGGGCTGCTACAGGGCCGACATGTCGAGCCAGCTGTGCGTGCAGGAGCTCGGCCGGGATCTACCGTCGCGGCCAGGTTGACGCGTGCATGAAGGAGCAGAGTAGAGATGCTGTTCTGCCACCGGTGGCAGTACGGCAAAACTCGGCAACATTTTTGTGCCTTTGGCGAACTAATAATGAACAGAATGAGGTGATGTCGAAAGTCGGCCTCGGCTGAGATGCGGCGATCAATAATAAACCACCGGAATGGCAGAAAGAATCAATGCGACGGCATTTTCTCTGTCCTTGTTTAAGTTTTGTGGCTTTCTATCATCTTTCATTCCCACAACCCCTTACCTACACAAAGAGTAGCTAGCCGGTTTATGAATAGCTAACATCTCGGTCATTCTCCCACGGTTCCTCTTCTTCTTGAGCGTAAGACTGGCGCGTCGGTCGTGCTTCGGTCGAAAGAGCTGAAGGACTTGATCGAGTGTCAACAAAACCGTGAACCCCTGGTGTTTATTGAAGCCACAATTGATGCCTGTAGCTAAGAGAGGGGAAGGATGAATACTGGCTGGGGGCCTGTATTCTGAACTCTGCCTGTGATTCACGCGATGTCACAAAACCACGAATACTTACCGCGTCACACTCACGTGTAACCACGTCACAGTGACGTGCACGCGTTAAGGATGTATTATTATGCCGAACAAAAGTTTCTTTCTTTTTATTAGCCAGAGACTGCACCGTTCCGAAAGCAATCGAAGACGGCTGCCTGCCGATCGCTCAGGCACTCACTACTCGCACCAGTCGGTGAGCACGATTTATTTCCGTTTAATAAACCTTTTTGCCTGGCGATAAAATGTTATCGGGCCCTTTCGGCACGTATACGACATCGCTTTGCCATCTCTTCCTTGCTGAGGATCCGTTTAAGTGGTATTCTTAACCCTATGTTGCACGCCGCTGCGATTTTCGACCAACCACCGCAAGCTAAGTAAGGGTGAGAGGACCAATCGTAGACGCCGTCCCCACCCTCTTCATACGGTTATCGGTTATCTATTTTCATTGCGCAGGCTCGGCTCCATCGGAACGCTCTCCACTTGAGCATTCTTCTCGCCTCTTGACAGCCAATTAGATAAGAAAAACCGCTCAGTGTAGGCAATGTTATTCGTTTTGAAACAAAACAAAACAAAGGTGAGCTCCTATGAACGAGGAGAGCGTTTGATTGGGCTCTTCAGGCAACGCTGCAGGTCACCGCCCGATGCTTGCGTCGGTGGTTACGTAAATTTCTCGTCAGGAGATTGGAATAAAAACAAACTGGAATATCCAAAATATTCAGATTGGAATAGTTTTACGTTACATGGCCCCAGTATTGCATTTGGTATCGCAGACGGGCAGCCTGCAGCGGCATGGTGCGAGGCGGCCCGCCTGGTTCGCTGTCCGTTGCCGCCAGTGTTGCGAGGATCAAGTGCATGTTTATGCAGTTGTGTATGAGTGTGCAGCTATGCATTCACACGACAAGCAACACCCGGCCACCCAGCAGAACAGCCCCGATCGAGCAGAACATCTTCTTTGTCGTCCGCATCTCTGTTCACCGAATCCTCTGTGGCGCGCAAAAAATCAAGTTCAATTAAACTGTAACCGCATAACACATGGAAATGCACTGAATGTACAGCCAACAGCAAAAGTTTACGGGATGCGGTTTCCCCTTTAAATGTGAATTCCTGCTCTGTTAATGCATGACACTACGGCCCAAACAATGAAAGGTTCCTTTCCTTCGAGCGCTTCCTAACCTTACGTGAAGCTTCCATACAGCGAAGGACCGATGGAGGAAGCAAGTGTACTCTGAAAGCTCCCTTCACCCGTCCTCGCGTGAGAAGCGGTTGCCGCATGCTTGGGTTCGAGATTATCTCTTAAAATCTTTCCGCGAACACCATTATTCTATAAAAAAATGTTGTATCGTCGCACGCTCTTTAAATTGAAGAGCTAATATAGAGAAGCGTGGACGCTTTCTTCTAGTTTTGTTTACTAAAGTTAAAAAAGTAGTGCATTACAGTGCAAAACTTGATGTACTCCATCAACGCTGGCACGCCGGCGTCGTGCAACGCCTAGCAACGCTTTCATGCCGCAGGCGTGACTTAAACGAACATGCCTGGCAAGACGTACCGTGCTCGCGTTTCTCCGCAGGTGGGTGACTGCGCGCATGCGCAAGCAAAAGTCGCGTGGTTAAGCAGTGAGGTGAAGCGCTCGTTCAGGGCCAGGCGTGGCGTAAGGACGCTTTGGAGCTACCTTATGCTGAGGAAGCACCAAGGAAGCCTTCACCGAGGGCCCCTCAGTAAGGAAGCTTTCAGAGTGACATAAGGTAGCATCACCGCAATGAAGGCTTCCTTACTGAGGTAAGGAAGATTTCATTGTTTGGGGGGGGGGCCCTACGTATTTAATGACTCACTGTGTAGGTGGTGAAGGCTGCTACATGCTGGAACATTTAATTCGAGGCTGTGTGACCACGCTTTGCAAAAATTCGGCATCTTGGCAGGTCCTGCGTCCCATGAACTTTTGCTGTTGACTTTATATATCATTATCCCCTCTCTCCCTTCAATATCATCGCCCCGATGGTTCGGAAGTAGGTAGGGTAGGAGAGGGTGATCGGCGTGCGTAGTAGGGTTTCATCGTAGACACGTGGACTATGTCCGGTTGTGGTGTACGGCGGCAGCATCACGTGGGGCTGTTTGGAACAACGTTGTAGTTGACGTCACTGAGGCGTTAAAGGACCCGGTATGGCCAAAAATAACGACGGGGAAGTTTCTCCAACGGGCCTCGAGATCCATACTTTGTCTCCGGGGCGGTAAGTGACTTCTCTGTGGCAGAAGTTGTACCTCTGAGTGTCGTAGTGTTGCTGAGAGCAAATGCTCAGGCGAGCTAACTTACCAGCTTACTCGGCATGCTGTGCATATTAGGCAGCACTGACTGTGGTAGGTGCGAAGGCGTCCGGTAGAGGCATCACCTCTAACATTGGGTTAACCTCGCGGCCGTGAAGCAAGCAGAACGAAGTAAATCCCATGGTTTCTTGAACGGTGGTATTATAGGTGAAGGTTAAGAAAGGAAGGACCCTGTCCCAGCTTTTGTGATCCGCATCGAATTACAGAAATAATGTCGGCTATGGTCTTGTTGAGCCGTTTCATTATTTCGTACATCTGTGAATAATACGCAGTTGCCAGACCGTGAACAGTGCCACTGAGGGTCACAATTTCTTCCAGGAGTTGGGTTGTCAAAGCGGTCCCTCTACCGGGAATAACCAGTGCTGGCGCACCATGGCGAAGGACGATAGCCTGGATCAAGAAATTGGAAATGTTGGTAGCAGTGCCTCGTTGAAAGGGTCTTGTTGTAAAGTAACGATTGAGATAATCTGTTGCTACTTTTATGCAACATTTGCCATCCGAAGATGTGGGAAATGGTCCAAGGAAGTCTATTCCCACTTGTTGAAAGAGTGCCCTAAGTGGTTTGACATGTTGTAACAAGCCAGCTGGTTTCATGGGCGGTGTCTTGCGCCGCTTGCAGTCACAGCATGTCTTAATGTAGTGCTTGACGGCACGGGACAGTTTATGCCAGTATTGTGGCGGATACGTGCAAAAGTGCGCGTGAACCCCAAATGTCCTCAAGAGGGCTCGTCGTCACAAGCATGCAGGATATCTTCTCGCATCGCAGATGGCACCGCCAGAACAGCGGTCGGAGAGCCGGAGACAAAGTTTTGCTCGTACAAGACCTTGTTGCAGCAAAAGAAACGACGAAATTATGCGTCTGAAATCTTGTGGTGGCAGAGTAAGTT
Organism: Dermacentor andersoni; assembly: GCF_023375885.2. Classification (NCBI taxonomy): domain Eukaryota; kingdom Metazoa; phylum Arthropoda; class Arachnida; order Ixodida; family Ixodidae; genus Dermacentor; species Dermacentor andersoni. The sequence continues at coordinate 129,302,853 of NC_092822.1, forward strand.
GGCCCTCAAGATAGTTGATGAGCGGGCGAAGCTCCAGATTATCGGACGTGGTGACGGCGTAGAGGAAATTGTGTTGGTCAGTTAGTTTAGACGGAGCCGTTTCTACAGGACCGTGGGACACAGAGTCGGCATCTGTGTAGTTGCACCCGACTTATAGGCAACCGTAACGTCGAACTCCTGAAGGCGAAGACTCCATCGAGCGAGGCGGCCTGAGGGGTCTTTGAGAAAGGCAAGCCAGCACAACGAATGGTGGTGACTGACTACTTTGGAACGTCGGCCGTACAGATATGGTCGGAACTTGGCCACGGCATACACGACAGACAGAGATTCTCTTTCTGTAGTTGAGTAGTTCTGTTCCGCTGATTACAAGCTACGACTAGCGTAGATGATCCCTCTTTGAGACCGTCATGCCGCTGCGAAAGGACAGCTCCGAGTCCGACACTGCTGACGTCAGTGTGCGCTTCAGTGTCGGCATCTTCGTCGAAGTGACCTAGGATTGAGGATTCATAATGCTAATAGCGCGATCAAAATGACGAGGAGTGAAAGGGCACTGGACGAGCGCTGACTCGCAAGTAAATTGTGAGTGTGTCCTGACTCCTTTCACTCTGTTGTCGTTTTGTTCGCGCTGTTACCTATATGAATGTATACCAAGTCGCCCAACTTTCCACTTTAATATAGGATTGAGGAAATTGAAGTCGTTGTAGGATGCAAAAAAGTGCGATATTGTTCTGGGTACCTAACGAAAAGCAACATTGTCTCTTGTGAGATAATGCAAGAGCTCCGCTATTTTGGAAAAGTTCGGTACGAAGCGACGGTAGTTCGCGCAAAGTCCTAATAAAAAACCGTGAACCTAGCATTTTTTCGTAGGTGTCGGGAAGGCTGCAACTGCTCGCACTTTTTCAGGATCTAGACGAATTGCATCACGGCTGATGGCATGACTAAAAAATTTCAGCCCCTCGTAACCAAAGTGGCATTTTTTTGGACGAAAGGGAAAGGCCAACAATTCTGAGCGCATCAGGTACTGCACGATGTCATTGGAGATGCTGCTCGAAAGTCACAAAAAAATGACGACGTCCTCCAAATAAACAAGACACGTTTGCCACTGGAGGCCGGACAAAACAGTGTGCATGATTCTTTGAAAAGTTGCAGGAGCTGAGCACAGGCCAAAAGAAAGAAGATTGAATTCAAAGAGTTCGTCAGGAGGAATAAATGCGGTCTTTCCTGGTTACGGTCATCCACCTCGACTGGCCAATATCCACTACACAGATGCATCGATGAAAAACATCTGGAGTGGGGAAGTAGGCCCAGCGAGTCGTCCATGCAAGCAAGTGGATAGACGTCTTTGTGATGTTAATGAGTTTTTGATAATCAATGCATAAGCACGGTGTGCCGTCTTTCTTTTTCACTAGCCCCAATGGCGACGCCCATGGGTTTGTAGACGGCTGAATGATGTCGTCAGCAAGCGTTTGCTTGACTTGTTCACGAATGGCGTCTTGTTCTTGGCGAGACACTCGCTAGACATGACGTCGGATGGGTCTTTCGGTGGGTTCGGCTGTATTCGTATGCTTCGCAACAAGTGTCTTCTTGGTTTTTGACACCGTGGCAAAGCAGTCGCTAAAGGAAAGGAAAAGAGAGCGAATACTATCCTGCTGTTGAGCCGATAGTTCGGAATTCCCATCGAGTTGAATTGTAGGCTGTTTGTCATCGTGCGGGATGGAGTAAAGCTCTGCGAGTGATAGGCTGGTAGCCCGGTCACCGATTCTTTCGATGTAAGGGACAACGGCGTGTCTCGTGAAGTGCTGTTATCGTGATTAAAGTTCGTGATCAGGATTTCATCAGGCTGTTTGGTCAGTGTCAGGAGGCCGCGGGCGACACAAACTTGACGAGAGAAGAGGACGGGCACCACGGTTTCTGCATCTGCAAGGGTCCATCGGTACTTGTCGCTCACTAGGGTAACCAATACACTGAAAGATGGCGGTACGGTCACAGAATAGTCAGACACACACACCGCCATCTTTTGCGATTTGCAGTACTGCGAGGTTGCGTTACGTTAAATGGTGAAAAGCAGCTCTCGAAGATTCATGGTGGCCCCGTATTCTTTAAGAAAGTTAATTCCTAAGCTAAGCTTGCCGGAGCATTCCCGTAGCATGTCGAAAGATCCGATGAAGGCACCGCCACAAATAAGCACTCGGTGAGTGCACCTCCCAGCCGGCGTCACGAGATGACCGCCCCAGGGGTTCTCCCAGGAATCGAATCAAACGAGGGTGTCTCAATGGCTAGGGGCGTGGAAGCCGGGAGGCCAGATAAACTATACAAACTGTTTCTTTTTCAGTTCGTTAGTCAAAAAATAGACGTCTATTACCCAAATGCTCATCCCCGTGACGTATGCTTCCCCTTTCTTTTATATACACCTGGGAAGCGGTGGTTTCTACTTATCTGAAAAAACAATTATTTTTTTAGAAATTAAGTTTTTACCGAAAATGTTCAGTTTTCAGTTTTGAAATGTCTGACCATTTTTCAGTGTATAAGGACATTTCAAACTTGTTCCCAGCGCCAATGACGATAGATTTTGAAACAATCTTTAGGGAGTGCACGAATTATGCAGCACTTACAAAGTGGGCACAGGAAAGAGGACCGCCACAGGAAAACATTTTAGCGAGAAAACTGCGGTAGCCTACCCAGAAAAGCTGAGACGCGGCCACGTAAATCGAGCCTAAACACAGGTAAACATCAAAGACCGGATGTTTTCTGGGACGTCTGCCGGTAGTTTAAACACGTGGCGTCACCTGTGGGGTGACGCTACAGGCTTCACGGAGTTTCAGGAAGTTCACAGGCTTCACAGGAAGTTCACGGGGTTTTAAATTGTTCCGGAGGCAATCACTCTTTACGTTTCTCGTAGGCTATAATAAGTGTACGGATATATGACACCGGTCATCACTTTTCGTCGTCCTTATATATCATCGGGTCATGTGCTTTATATAATCCCTGGCGTCCACGCTTGTAGCGGGGCCGAACTTAAGGTACGGCGGGCCGTTCTCACGGCTCACGTAAATTCTATACATGCTATCACCGTTAAATGGGGGGAAGAGAGCGAGAGAATACGCTAGTTTGTGTCTAGTGACTAAAGTTACTTGTGTCGACATGAAGGACATCTTCGTTATGCCCTCTGTACCATTCAGACGCTTGTCTTCAGATCTTTTGCATTTTCCCCGACTGTCATATAGCAGCACGAAAAAGTGGAAATCGTGAACAACAGGAAAAGCGGAAACAACGCTCCAATTTTTAACGGAAAATGTCTATTCTTGTAGGCGTCCCTATTTGTTTTTGACATGTTACTACACCACCCATGTTCGCTTCTGCACGTATAAAGAATGCGTCACGGCAGCACGTTCTTCTTTAAAAAATTAATTTATTTATAAAATTTGCTTTAGGTTGTATCACTTGTTTCCATTTTATTTCATTTCATTTATTCTACTTTAAGGGTCCGAAGGCACGACATGGGGGGGGGGGGCGTGCATCAATGTTGTACAGCTTAATAAGAAAGTAACCTAGAAAGTGCACATTGATTGTAATAGGCAAAAAAAAAGGAGAGAGAATTACAAAAAAAGAAGAAAACAGAACATATACACTGTACCAACGAGGCGATAAATAAATAATAATACGACAAGTGTGGTATTTAGGTGCTTATGTTAGCATTATCAAAATCGTTTAGTTTGTCGCGAAATGTTTTGCGGTCGCTGCACGAAACAATGTTATCCGGGAGTGCGTTCCAAAGTGCTACGGCAACCGGGAAGAATGAGCTGTTCATCGCCGTCGTCCGGCACTTTATCGCCGCCAAGGGGCTAGCATGAGATAAACGGGATGATTTCCTGAACGGGCGTTTTAAGAGGGAGTGTCCTGATTGGGTGAAGTAAAAGAAAGTGTGAAGACGAGAAGCTACACGCCGTGAAGCAAGTAATGGAAGAGACAAAGTTTGTTTTAAGGTGGTTACGCTGATATGTCTCGAATATTGTGACGTAATGTGAAGCAGCGTCACAGCGCGGTTTTGAACGGCTTCTCAGTGATCGGTGAGATAAGCTTGCGAGGGATGCCATATGGATGATGCGTACTCTAGTTTGGGTCGCACATACGTTAAATATGCAAGTTTTTTTTTGTTTCAGACGATGCGGACATTAAGTTACGTCGCAAATACCCTAGTGTGCGTGAAGCTTCACACCGAATTGTTTGAATGTGTTTGAGCCATGAAAGTGATGGCGTCATATGCACTCCTAGATATCTGTAAGTACACGTATGGTCAATAGGAACAGAGTTAATGCGATAACTGTGGTGTATGGTGGTGCGTTTGTGCGTGAAGGATATTACTTTGCATTTAGTGACGTTTAAAGGCATATGCCATTTTTCGCACCAAGAAGGGATAGTGTCAAGGTCATGTTGTAGGGCGATTGTGTCGTTAGATGTACGAAGGGGGTTATAAAGAACTCAATGATCTGCGAAAAGCCGCAGCATCGTTGATGTGTTAGTGGGAATGTCATTTATGTAAATCAAAAACAATAGAGGAGATAAACCTGCGCCTTTGGGAACACCGGAAGTTACACTGGTAAGGGTTGAGTGAAAATTGTTAGCATAGTTAAACTGAACGTGTCCTGTTAAAAAAAACTTTCAATCCATTTGATAATCTCGGGGCGGATACCGAAGGACGATAATTTTGCAAGGAGGTGGTTGTGAGAAACGCAATCAAAGGCCTTTGAAAAATCTAGGAATATTACGTCTATTTGAAGGTCATCGTCCATGTGTAGTGGTAGGTCGTGCGTAAATTCGGTTAGTTAAGTTTCGCAAGACAGACATTTACGAAAACCGCATTGTAAAGGGCAAAAAGAATTGATTCATTCTAGGTAAACCATTAGGTTAGATGGAATAATGTGCTCAAGGAGCTTAGATGGGGCACTGCTTAGAGAGATCGGACAGTGACTAGTAGGGTTATCGCCCCTTCCTGCTTTAAAAATGGGAACTACCTTGGCTATTTTTCAATCGTCGGGCACGTTTCCTGTGTTTAAGGATTGATGAAATATAAGGTACAAAATTTTTGTAGAGATAGTTATAGCGCTTTTAAGTAATTTGGTCGCAGCCAGCTGAGGATGATATTTTAAGAGAGCGAATTAGATTAGGTATGCCATCCGGGTTTATTTGCACATTAGGCATTGCTTTTGCCGAAACGCTAGGTAAAGGTTCCATAGTGCAGGGATTAGTTTGTTGTTTCCTGGAGATAACAAACCAGAATTTGTTTGGGTTCGAGCGAAGCATTGCAATCAGGTCAACAGAGAAGAATTTGTCCTTGGCCTCGTTTAATGTTTTAATATATTCAGTCTCCCAGAGGCGCTGTCACTCCCATGCTTCTGGGCTATTTTTACTGTTGGGGGATCTCTAGAGGCGTTTTTTCCCGGTTAAGCAGTGATTTTAGGTGTTTGTTAAACCACAGGTTATTTGAGTCGGTATTTATAATGATTGTAGGGATATACTTGTTTTTTAGGCTCAGCAACCTGTTTTTATAGAGTTACCAATTAGCATTCACACAATGGGTGGCGTAGTATTTTTCAAAGTGTTCATGAAAGCGAGTGAGTTCATCATTGATTAGTTCAAAGTTTCCTCTATTATAGGCCGTGAATAATTTCTTGGTAGGTGACCTTCTTTTTAGTGGTATAGAGAGGGATATATCAAGAAGTAGGTGGTTGTTAATTCCGGGCAGTATTGTCACACTTGATATGTCATCCGGGCAGATGGTGAGTAAAAGGTCAATTGTGTTATCTCCTCTAGTGGGATTGGTTATTGTTTGATGGAGGTTGAAGTCAAGCGCCAAGTCTAGGAGTTTGGATTCATTCAATGGCGATTGATTAGTTACTGAAAGGCAGGCTCAATTGATGTGAGGGTAGTTGAAATCACCGAAAAGAAAAAAAAAAAAAAGTAGGCGCATCGGGGAATTTATCTTTTATGTTTGTAAGGGAACTTCGAAGGGGGTCACAAAAAAGCGGATGACTGTCTGGTGGTCTATAGAGAATGCCGTATACTGATTTAACCAAGGAATTCTGTACACAAACCCATGTTAGTTCCAAATTCGAGTCATGGCAGATGGGTGAGGACGATAGGTTGTTATTCACTGCTACAAGGACGCCGCCTCCTCTCCTATCCTTTCGGCAATGACGGTATAGCGTGAAATTCTGATTCAAGGGGAAAACTTCACAATCTTTTATGTTGTCAGTCAGCCATGTCTCGGTGAGAAGAATTAGGTCTGCGTCGATGTCTGTGATAAAACCGTGTAGCTCCTCACGTTTCGGAATTACACGTGTGATGTTCGTGAAACCAATGTTTACATCTACTGACAAAGATGAACGGTTGCTTGAACGACCTTTCTTGTTTAGTCTGTGTCATTCGGTGTACGTATCAGCCTTGTCACGCGACCAATGAGCGGGAGGTACTAATGCAAGGGGGTTTGCGCATTCTAGGACAGCACCGGTTGCAGTGTCATAAATATATGACTTATTGCCTACGTGAAGTTTGTCAACGGAAAGTTTAAAGACCCATTTTTGAGGACGTGTGAACTGGATTAATTTGGAGCGCGCGTTGCGAGTAGAGGGAGCGAAATCTTCTCTGACAGCTGGCGGCCGCAAGCATGAATGTTTTCTTTAGTCTTGAAATGATTTAGCTTTGCAATAATTGTTCTCTTCTTTTTGTTACCATATTTGCCTAAGCGGTGCGCACGGTCAATGGCGTTTCTATCCATTTTTAGTTTCAAAGTGTCAGCGCAAAGTTTTATGATTTCTTTTTCAGACTCTTGCCAAGTTTCCTTTTCTGTGTCATCAAAACCAAGAAACAGAAGATTGCTCCAGCGCATTCGGTTGTTAGTGTCGAGGCTAGCCGCTTTCAGAACCACGATGTCACGCCTGGTCGGGATTGGTTTTCGGTTATGTGGTTTCCAGTGCGGCTAGCCGGTTGCTAATTTCTGTGAGCATTTTGTCCTGAGCTAACTGAGCGGTTTTCCAATATTGAATAGCAGTGTTTGTATTTAAAAACATTCTCCATTTATAGTTTCATGTCTCGAACCGCATCCCTTCCTTTTTCTTTTCACCTGACGCCAAGTGTAGCTAAAGCATCCTATGAGGCTTCATATATTCAGAGAAATTTGGTCCTTGGTTGGAAGTAAAGCCACTTAGCTTAAAATAGACGGATGCCCATTTTCTCTTTCTGTCTCACTCTAGATGGTAACGAGGCATTTCCCTCCTCCTTTTATTGGCGCTTGAACAAATTGCCCAGAAGTATAATACAAGAATCGACATGAGTAAAATTTAGAGCTTCAAGGGGGGTGTCTACAAAAACAAAAAGAGGGGGTCTACACACCCCCTAGGGGGTGTATAGGGAAATCACTTGACCACCCGCAGTACGGAGCTGGGGACCATTCTACGGTGTTGTAAACTTTCGGAGAATAGCCACCAATCCACCACTCATAACGGAGGAGTCGGCGTGGGTATCACCGAGGACGGTGACTGGTAATTTTCTACGGTTATGTTAATAGCGACGGAACGTCCTGTGTCGTTATCAGACGATGGCGTCGCAGACAAATCGTCGTCGTTAACTTGTCGTGTCAGAGTATGTTTGTCAGGACGATCATCGCTGTCCTCAGTTTTCCTGACGTGGGCGTGGACTTGAGGATCTGGTGCGAACATCAGTTCTCCCAGATCCTCAAAGCTCACCGATGAAAGTTCACCGACTGCTAGGCGAAATGATGCGCCCAGGTGGTGGTGAACGTGATTGGCGTGATTGTGCAGGAGAACACGGCGTTCGAGAGGCCACGCATTGTTCAATCTCCCGTGGGTGCTGACCACTGCTTGGTCGGTGTCCGTTAGGTGAAATTCCTGAAGACCCATCCTCCGATAAGGGCACTGACGATACATATGGCCCTTTTCGCCGCAGTGGTAGCACATTGGCCTGTTATCCGAGGTGCGCCACACGTGTTATTTGCGTGTGATCTTTCGCTGTCCTACGTACTAATGCGTGTTTACGTTTGTAGCGGAACATTGACGTGGTAGAGCTGAAACAGTGGTAGGCAAGCGTCGTCCCTTAGATGGCTGGGCACTCCGTAAGGTTTGGGCTTATGACAAGACTGGTGCTTCCACTCTTATTGATGCCAGTGGTTGGTTCAGGGTCCTGATTTCGTCAGGAATGGTGTCACCAAGCGCAGTAACAGTCCGCTGACTAGCAGTTTTCGAGCATCTTCCAGCTTTTCGCGCACTACGCTTCGCACAAGCTCTCGGAGTGCTGCTAAATCATGACTGCAGGTGGTACTTGACATGGCGGCGACGGTGCTTTGGTGGTTGCAGCGTTGGCAGCGTTGATGCAGCGCTGGCTCCATTGCCGTTGTTTCAGTTATGGGCCTCGGCACGGTAGCTGGAGGGTTGCGTATGAGTCCAGCGAAGAGTTGTTCTTTCACCCGTCGCATTAGGAGACGAGCTTTCTTTGTGTCGGCCATACCTGGATTAGCACGTAGCAACAAGGGCGACATGTCCTTGAGAAACACGGCCACACTTTCATTTAGCTTCTAAAACTGACTCTGCAGAACTAGCTCGGCCTTTTCAATCCTTTCGGGTCTGCTGTATGTCTCACGGAGCTATCGTCGGAATTCCTGCCAGCTAGTGATGGAGCCCTCATGATTCTGGAGCCACGTGCGAGCATCATCTTCAAAGGTACACATAGCGCAGTTTCCAAGAGTCATCCCCTTCACTGACTGCGGCGACTCGGTTGAAATGTTCAAACCAATCATCCTTGAAGACACCACTAGGAAATGACTTCGGAACGAATGCCGCGTAGACGACACTCCGGATAGAAGTGGATTGGACTGCGTCGCTCTTGCGTCTGGCGTACTTCTGTGGTGGGCATTCCTACCGGGTTCAATAGGCCTTATTCAGGAGGTAGTCCATGCAGGCGGCGGCTGTGGTGAAGTGCCCGGCATTCCTCCGGAACTGTGGAAATGGTGGCAGGATCTTGACGTGTCTGGAGGTGAGATTAATGCAGAGGATGGTATCCAGCAGATTCACCAGTATTGTCACGGTATAAACATGGCAAACAAATGCCGGCCACCCAGCAGGACAGCTCCGATATGATAGGATACAATATCGCTCTTTAAAGCAGAACGTCTGCTTCGTCGTCCTCATCTCTCTTCACCGAATTTCTCGCGGCACGCCATATAAAGCTCGAATTATTACTGCACAACACATGGAAATGCACCGAATGTACCTGTCAATATGCGGTAACAACTGTATCTTAACTTATCATAATTAAATGCATAGTTTATCTTGGGTACTAGGTGCGAACACACACAGAAACAAGAAAGGAGACGGCACAGAGCGCCTACGATGCATATGTGAAGCATTGGTTAAAAAGTTCCCCGACGATTATGGTACTCCGTAATGAGAAATTTGAGCGCAGCTATATAGGTGTATTCATTTCGAGATATATTAAGACATCGCATCGATAACCGAACTGACTGGCATAGCCAGGACGTGTGGCGCTATATGTAGGCCAGCCACGCAGTTGCCACATCCCGACAACTGAAGCTTAAGCAACCGTAATCTTTACCGCGGAATGCTTGCGGCGAACGCTCTGCTCGAAGGCGATCTTTCTGGTTCCCTTTTTTTTCCTGCCACCGCACAGTGGACACAGCCGCTGCCGCGATAGATGTATGGACAGATAAGGATGAACAATTTATATCGGGTGGCGTATCAAAACGCGTAGTCGTCACAATGTAGGCAGCCTCCATGTACCGCGTTTTTAAGGTGGTGCCAGCCTTTGTAAGCGCCCGAGTAGCGCTCGCCAGATTTCCGCTGAGTGTCGCGGATGGCGCTACTGCCAACCCCCTCCTCCGCCATTTCGATTCTCACTCTAACACGGCGTTGCGCTACAGTGCGGTAGCTATATTCGATGGTCCCTATTCTGTGGTTCGGTAGGCACTACAACGACCCGAAGAAGCCGGCGGCCAGTCTGATTTCATGTTTCACTAACAAGCGACATCTGGTTGGTGTGAAAGGCATCGGATGCTCTCGCAACTGCGAACGAAGTCAGCTGTTGCGTCCGCACGGCCGCGGACGGTAATCCTACTCGCCCCGACCTCGACGACGAGAATCATGACCGGCTGCTGCGTACCGCAGTGCTCTAACAACAACCGCAACAGCGTGCGGGTGTTTTGTTTTCCGGCCAGCCCTACCCGAAGGAAGCGCTGGCTGCCGCAAATTAAACGAGACCGATGTACACCGTCCGCCTCGTCATACGTATGCTGTGTAAGTATTGCTCCAATCCTTATGCGGGCGATAGTGTTTTTTGGCGTACAATATAAAGTTTTGCGGCATGCTCACACACAATGTCAGTTAGTAAGGCTAAATGGGCTTGCATCAAGAACGTGAACAATTGACTGACTAGCGAATGTGTGCTATGATTCGTGGTAGAGCAAACTGCATTTCGCGCACGTAATGTTTTCGTAAGCTGGACTGCCTAGCTCAGTAACTGCCTGCAGCAGCTGCCGCTGCTACATCTTTTCTTAGTTATGTAGCTTGCTTGCTGTTATTCTGAAGATGGCTGTGCTCCCATGCAAAGAACAAGAAATTCTGATGAAGCAGTGGGGAATGGAATAGGCAGGGGCTACAGCAGGGTGTAGATGCTGAGCAGTGCATCCATTTGCACTTACATCGCGTGAGTATATTTCAAGACTGTTAAGCAATTTCAATTTGCTTGCTAATGCCAGCATGGTTACGAGCAATCCTGACAGCTAACCTATTTTGGAGTTACTATTTAACACGTCATGTGCTCTTGTAGAGAGCTGTTATACACACTACCATTCCTGCATAGAAATGATTCTCATAAGAAGCAGCTTCCCACTTCATGATACTTAAGTGCATAATTGATGCATAACTTGATACATCTTCAAACGCTACAAGCTCAAACCCGTGCCTTCCGTGGCATGATGCGCAATAACATTCGAAGCAATGACAATACCTCGCTATTATTGAATAAATTTCTATGCCTTGCAGGCCCACTTTGAAGACTGCAGCTTCGAGCAAAACAGAAAGTATAATTGGAAGAAGCTAACAAGACATGCAATCCAGACACTGCTTACCTTTCGTCATAAATATATATATATATATATATATATATATATATATATATATATATATAGGCAAAGAGGGATTCTTCAGGCTACCTTTCAAACGTAAAGAACTTGAGTGGTGCTACAAGGTAAACAGAACAAGTATTTAATTTCGACAGTTTCGATCGGTGGACCGATCTTCATCAGGGTTTACAAAAAATGGCAGTTCGGCCCTGGTAGTGAAGACAACAGACCCGGTGCCCGGTCGTTCTTACATACATCAAACCGAGAGGAACAGTTGTGACAGCGATTGATTTTCGGCGCCTTGGCAGATTTACAGCGGCCTTTGGCAGCTATGCAGGGCAAGAGGAAGGCGGAGTCACATGTATGTAGAGCAAGGAGGTCAGTGAGGAAAAAAAAGGGAAAAAGAAAGAAAAAGGAAAGAAAAAGAAAAAAGCACACAGGAGGAGGGAGACGTAAGTCGGAGAGTGAGGGGGGCGGGAAGTAGCGGCAGCTAGGTTCCCGTGCACCCGAGGCAAGGAGGGAGAAAACGGTCGCTCCGCAGCACCAGTGCGTGGGCTGCCGTTGTAGCGGGAGAGAGGGCAAATTGAATCGGGTGGCGGGGGGCACAATAGAGAAGGGGCCCAGAAGGAAGACAGAAGAGCGGCAACTTGTGGAAAGAAACACAGTGTCACAGTACACATATACAAAGCACGGTCCGTTCCGGCAACTCTGTGGTCCAGCTACGGTGCGAAAAAAGAAAAAGAGTTCCAAAAAAGAATATACGCGTGGGATTCGCAAAGCAAGTGCGCCCATGTGCTTAGATTTAGGGAGCCGAGTTAAATAGCCTCCTTGTGGTCCAATTTTTGAACGTTTAACAGACAACTGCCCTCAAGTCAGCACGTGCGTATTTCAAGAAGGGCAATAGGTCACTCAGAATGACCACTTCAGTGGCAGGGTCCAGGAAACTGAATTTATTGGTTTTCCGCTCGCGCCCTTGAGGCGCATGCGGAGGGGTGAGCAAGCAGTGAATAGCCAGCGTCTCAATTTTAGAGTACAGCACGTGTATTCGCGTTTCCCATGCACTTTCACGGCATATCCCGGAGGCACGTCAGCCGCCCCGGACTCTCACCTAGCTGCCGCTACTTCCCGCCCCCCTCACTCTCCGACTTACGCTTCCCTCCTCCTGCGTGCTTTTTTCTTTTTCTTTCCTTTTTCTTTATTTTTCCCTTTTTTTTTCCTCACTGACCTCCTTGCTCTACACACATGTGACTCCGCCTTCCTCTTGCCCTGCATAGCTGCCAAAGGCCGCTGTAAATCTGCCAAGGCGCCGAAAATCAATCACTGTCACAACTGTTCCTCTCGGTTTGATGTATGTAAGAACGACCGGGCACCCGGTCTGGTGTCTTCACTACCAGGGCCGAACTGCCATTTTTTGTAAACCCTGATGAAGATCGGTCCACCGATCGAAACTGTGGAAATTAAATACTTGTTCTGTTTACCTTGTAGCACCACTCAAGTTCTTTATATATATATATATATATATATATATATATATATTATTGATTGCAATACCCTCAGGGCCCAAGCGGCTTTACAGAGGGGGGGGGGGGTACGTTCTGATTATACAAGCGCAATAATGTGAGTGACAACAGAGCTAGGTAAGAAAAACCAAACCAAAACAACCAAAACAACATGATTAACAGAGCAGGTTATTCTAACAAGTCAATACTAAAGGCCTTGAATGACAATACCGTTAGCAACATTATTGCACATGTAAAATACAACACTTATTCAGAAATAGCTGCGCAGGTTATTCTGTGAAGTGGTCAACAACTGCGGCCTTGAATGACTGTACATCTTCAACACTGGCGATGGCACTGGGAAGGTGGTTCCATTCTGAGCTAGTCCTTGGTATAAGGTATAACTGAATCGTGAAACAGGTTAGTATGGCAAGAAGGAATGGCGACCTTATGCTGGTGATCAATATGATGGTTGTGATAAAAGTTTGTGTTTGAGTGACTGGTTCAAGAAAAAAAATTTATGAAAGAGACAAAGACGTGAAATTTTTCTTCTTAAGAGCAAGTTTGGTAGGCCAAGATTAGATTTCATCAGCGAAACATTGGCAGTACGGGGTTAGTTTGATGCGATAAAGCGAGCTGAGCGATTCTGAAGAGACTATTGCATCTTCAAGGTTACTTAAGCCTAGTTGCCTGATAGCAGACGCATACTCGAGTTTAAGCCTAATTAGCATTTGATATAGTAATAATTTTAAATGGCTCGGTGCTTCAGCAAAATATTCGCAACAGTATCAATGTAGGATTGGGGGTTCTCAGTTCTTTCGAAAATTCATGCTTGTCGGTACTTATTGTGGCTGAGCTTTAGCAAGCCTCCGCAAGAAAGAAATCTTATGTGTAGAATTTTACCCGAGGCATGACTTGGGTTTTCGGGAGGTATGGTGTGTGTGGGGAAGGGGGTAGAGAATGAGTGATGTACTACAGGTTTAGACCACAGAAGTGAACATTTCTGGCAGATGGCAATTAGGACTACTTTCGGCAAACACAAGCTTGCGCCCTATGTAATTTTAATTCAATCTCACTGCAGCCTAAAAATGCTTATGCACACTCTCAGGCCCTACCCTGCAGTGATATGACTCACTTATGCAACAGTAACAAAAAGAAAATGAGGAATTAAAAGATACATTCCATGAAGCAGCACCCCCTCAAACATGACGGTTCCGAAGTAATTTCAACTCCTGAGTGGCAGTTACACAACACTGTCCTCTACAAAACAAGTGGCATCGCCTGCCTTGTCACTAGTGTTTCATGCCACAAACGATGGCAACGCTGCGATCATTCAGACTGAAATCCAGATGATGGTGACGCTGTGATCAGTCAATATAATATGCCTATGGCCTGCTATCGCCTGTAAAAGTAAAGCACAAGGGCTGCCTGTGTTTGCTTTGGTTGTTAACTCTTGCTTCTAAACATTTTTTTACAGCTATGCCGAAACGCCGCAAGACACCAAAGTGTCTCTTCCAAGACACAGCCTCTGCTAACACGGCGACAACTGGGCAGCTAGTGATGGATCTGCAAACCAGTGTGGTAGCATATCAAACAGCCTGTGCCTTGATGTAATGGCAGCTGAAGATGTGCAAGATCAGCTTACCGAGAACTGTGACAGTAATGTGATCCACTCACCACGCCAGTATGACAGCCGGAACGTGTGCCATACCCTAGGCAGCTCTTTAACAAACAGCTCTCCATGCTTTACAGGTTTACGTTCATCAACTTCATTACCGTATGAGCCAAACGCTTGCCTACCCAGGTGTTTCGTTGTCAGCTGCAGTGTTGACAGTGATGACGACGACGAGCCTTCACAACAGAGGACTGCTGCTGCAACATGTAGCAAGTTTCAGTCAATTGACATTGATAATGGAAAGAAGTGTTCCTTATTACTCCCCCATGTATCCACAGAGTCGTCTAGCCACACATCAGTTAACCTCAGTGGTAGCACATCTCGGAACATGCTCCCTTCACTACAGCGGACAGAGATCCATTCTGAACCCATCGGCACAATCGTTTCAGAATTGTCACTAGGAGAAGTAGCTGGGTCCTGGTATAACCTCGGAACTACCAATCTGGTCTTGTTCACTTTCACTGGAAATGACACCAATGAAAAGCTAGAATCGACATGAAATAGCACTGCAGAGCTTAAAAAAGTATAGTGACCGAACGCGAAGCGCAAGAGGCTGGAAATGCTGCACAACCAGGTAAATGCCTCCATTCGAAGCCTCAAGCAACAAGTTAAATCTGGGCGCCAAAAACTTGACTTCATGTCCAAGATGAAAATCCTAAATGAAGACCAAGAGAAAGTGCTAAGCAGAAAAAAAATAGGAATGGATGAATTTGGCATAAAAAAGCAATCAGAACATCGCTGCAAGTCACGCATGCATATGGTGCAGCTGGTTATGAACGTGTGCAATCATTATCGTATCCCCTGCTCTCAAACAGAACCTTGATGAGGAGGTTACAATACATGCACTTCCTTTCAGGTATCCTCCATGAAGTTTTCGATGTGCTCAAACGCAAAGCGGAGGCAATGCAGGATATTGAAAAGGATTGTGCCCTATTCATGGATGAAATAGCAATCGCTCAAGGCTACTAGCATGACCACTCACTGGATTACCTTTTTGGCAGCACGACCCTGCCTGACACGCCAGACAATGTAGCAAACCACGCCTTGGTGTTGATGGTGGGCGGTCTAAACAAGCGCTATAAACAAATGATTGCACAATACTTCACGGGCAGATATGTTGATGGGTGATTGCTGAAAGACGTTGTTTTCAGCCTCATAGAAACGCTTCACAGTATATTGCTAAGAGTTCTTGCCGTAACAAGTGATATGGGGTCAGCAAACCGAGCTGTGTGGTGGTTGCTAGGGCTTTCTAGCTATCGATACTCTGAAACAGTTAGCAGTATCCCTCACCCTCACCTTGAAGGTAGGCTGCGGCATTTTATGGCGGACCCAGCACATGTTACAAAAATATTAGCGCTCAGCATCTGCGGGTATGCTGTTTCTACTTGAGCAATGAGACAGTGAACCAGCAGGGTCTTCCTGGCAACAAAGTCGACATCAAACATGTAGAGGAAGTACTCCAGCATGACTCCGATAATGTTCTTAAGATGGCAAACGGCTTGTATGCTTTCCACGTGAGCACTAGATATCTTACCAAAATGAAGGTTAGCATTGCTGTACCGCTTTTTCGTGAAGCCCCTGCTGGAATTCGCTACATAATCCCGAAAGGAAAACTTCCAGCCGAAGCCGGAGCAACGGCTAGGTTTTTTGAGCTATTTTGGACATGGTATTGTTTAATGTCATCACGTCATCCTGTGCTTGCTCTAAGCATGATAGATGTCACCAAGTATAAAGAGGCGATAACAATGCTTCACCTTGCCCAGCATACGCTGCGACATGTGAAGATGGGAACAGCGCACTGGAAGCCGTCCCAGGCAGGCCTTCTAATTTCAACATCTCTTGTAATTAGCCTCACAGAAGAACTTCTATGCCACAGTGGGTACATGTATGTCCTCACCAGTCGATTAGTCCAAGACTGCCGGGAAAACATCTCAATCTTGCGGATGAAAAAGCCCACACCAAGTGCATACAATGTCAAATGCGCTTTGAAGCTGGTTTGTATAGGGCAGTCAACAAGCTACGACATTGATGAGAGCCTGTACCCCGCCGACCTTCTTGGTCCAACTCTGCAAAAGCAGCTTGTGGAGTTTACGGATGCCGAGGAGCACCTAGAGGACCTTGTTATTGAGAAAGCTTCATCAACTGAACACGACATTCTCGCCTACTTTGGAGGATTTCTTCTCAGGGCTGTAACGAAGGCAACAGGGAATTGTGAGCCATGCAGGACCGTATTAGTTGCAGAAAATGAAAGCTACAATTCACTCCTCAACACAAAGGAGTACGTAAAGGGGGCTCGCAACCTAATCAGGACCAGCAATGAAGTGATGGCTGTCCTGGTTTACTTTGAGGAACATTTCAAGGCATTTGTCTCAGATGATACCATCTTGGACATCAAGGCTCCGCTCAGGACCATATCAAGGTTGCGGGCTGAAAATGTGGAGGTTAATCTTGAAGGAGTGTGTAGCTCTCACAAAGAAAAGGTTGAAAAGTGTTATTTGGAGAAGTATGTTAGCTCATGCTTGCGAATGCATCTTCGCCTACAAATGGCGCAGTGTGTTGATGCACATTCGAGCAAGATGTGTGCTGGAGTAAATATTTCATAGGTCAAGCAAAATGATCAAGAAAGGACCTCCTTGTAGCCTGCTGTTTTCAATTCTGAACCAAGTGGCATAATGTGGATACAGACTGTAGATTATCTGCTGGATGCAGCGGATTGATTTCTCTTTTTTCTGCTTTGCATGGGATTGGTTAATAAAATAAAACATCGTAAAGTAGGCACCTGGGGGGGGGGACAACTGTATGGTATATGCATGTTTTGCCTGATATGTAAAGCCGTAAGCCAAATAGTAGGCCAAACAGGTCACTTCATAAGTAGAGTCCTCCTGTTAGACGACTTCAATGTGCAACACACTGCACACCTATCTGCTGTACTTATTCTACATAGGATATCGTTACATTAATTGTATATACGCGTTTCCACATCTTTTCATGCTGCTTGCTAATACAATTATAACTGTCCTTGCTAATTTGCTTTATTCGGCACATCTTGTGTTAATGGTGTAGTTGGTAAAAAAGGCATTCCTGCTGCAAGGATTACAGACCACAATTATAATGTGCGAAGCTGCACCTTCATTGTTAATTACTGTCTGTTTCAAATATTTTCATGTATTTCTACTTGTTTTCAGTAATTGTGTCTATTCGCTGTATATATTCACATTTCCCTTGATTTCATTCACGTTTTGCATTCTTTTGTTGGGCAGTAAGTGCCCAGTTCTGTGTGTGTGTGTGTGTGTGTGCGCGCGCACGCGCGTGTGCAGCCCTTCCGGCAACAACTGTAGATGGGGATGTGCACAAGTAAAGTGAAGTACCTTCAAATGACAAATACTTATGAATTATTCCTCAGAACGTGAACCATTTGTCTAGAATTTCATCTTGCTGGTTTAAAAATAAGCTCACCTGGCCATAAAATGATGCATGCTTTGGTTCTTGAATACACGAAGAACATTTGCATTATCGCAGTCAAGGGCTAAAAAAACATGGTGTTTCCTCTATTACAGGCATGGGGGGAAGAACACGCACCTGCACTTGCTTCAGTTCCTGCATTGCAAGTTATCTAGTCAGCTGCAGTTATTACCAACGTCCACACAAACGGGGGTTGGTGCACAAATGCAGGCAGATTTAGCACACATTCGATTGTGTTCGCTTTGTTTCTTGCTGGAGTTGCAACCAAGCAAGCATGACTGTGGAGAAAAATAAAACATGCGCTTCTGAAACTGCAAACGGTAAATGTTTGTAAATAGCATTCGTTAGCATCATGACATAAAGTTAGCAAGTCACAGTGAAAGTTTTCTGTCTACGATTTTGTTTTCTGTAAAATAAGACCTGTGCAGCGTCGTATTAGGCACAAGCAAGTTTGATTAAGGGTCATCAACTCTTGTTACCGCGTGCACTTTCCCAAAGTTCAGTCCAGTTACTGTTACTCAGGTTTTCTCTATTATGTCATAATTGACATCACATGTAACAGATTTCTACCTAAATAAATCAGTATGGACTGCAACAATGTCAAATTATTCTTGGAACTTTTTTGTCTGCTTGTGTAGCCGGCCAAGAAACTGCTACAGGAATTCAATGTGCTGCTACATAACCATCATGCACAGACCTTTGAGCAGCCCAGTGTGCGGAGGATGAAGATTGCTTGGCTAATTTTTTATGACGTTTTGTTCTGTTTGACAGACATTTTCAATCGGCGTCTTTTACAGTATGAACTTGCTACTTTCTAATTCGTTTTTAATTAGCCTTCCTATGTTGGTTTGTTTGTTTCTTGTGCATGGCGGGGGTTGGTGGGGGTTCATATCGTAAACCAGCCTTTCTGCAGGAATCATAGACGAGAGATTATGACAATGTGCACGACTCAAGGGCTGTAGATTCCAATGATCTATGCATTTTCAATGCTTCCTCAGTTATGGCAACCATTTTCCCGGCATTACTTCAATCTTGCTGCTAAAAAAAACTGTCGCACGTAACGTGATGTAATTGAGGCCGAAGAAACGGCAGTTCCCACTTTTATGGGCGTGTGACAAATTCCCATCGGCACTCGCTTCAGTTAATGCATAATTAGTTAAGCACGAGCGTTGGCAACGTTCAAACAAATGGGGTTGGTGCACGCGCGTGAGGACCTAACGCACGTCCTGTGTCCTTTTTATTGGTGGCACGAGCATCGAGTGACACTCTTATTTCTTGAGCAGCACTTACGGTTCAACCACCTTCTGAGATGACCGGGGACGAAATTCAGAGAAAAGTAGTAGAGCACAAAATTCATGAGTCCCATTATATTGTTACGTGTGGAAAGACACGGATTAAAGAGGCTATATACAGGCTATTTACACTAGAGCCAGATCGCCAGGCCGACACTCGCTCGCGCCAAAGGCACAGACCCACTTCGTCGTCGTTCTCGCGGCGGCTCGTCCCTTGAGCATCGCTCGATGATATCGTAATAATATATATATCAGCACATAAGTTCATATAGTTACAAGTTGAGCTACGGAAGTGTCTGGAATAATTAGACTTAATTACCTGAGACGAAATTTCAAATAAATAAAAAAAATAAAAAATAAATGGTACAGCGCAAAATTCACGGCTTTCATTATAGATATGATATCAGAGCATAAGTTTAGTTGAAAGTTGAGTTACTGAAGTGCCTGGAGTAAATAGAATTAGCTTAGATGAAATTCAAGATAAATTAGACAAATATAAAAAAGATAGTACAGTACAAAATGCATGGGCTTCTTTACAGATATATCATCAGAGCATAAGTTTATATAGTTAGAAGTTGAGTTACTGAAGTGTCTGGAATAATTAGACTTAATTAGCTGAGACAAAATTCTAAATCAATCACAAAAACAGAAAAGAAATAGTGCAGTACAAAATTCATGAGCTTCATTATAGATACTATATCAGAGCATAAGTTTAGTTACAAGTTGAGTTACTGAAGTGTCTGGAATAATTAAACATAACTGATTACCACACACTAATGCATATAACAGCAACGCCGAGGTGCGAGTGTTACTAAGAGACACCAAAGTCAAAGATTAGGGTCACCCACCGTTTCTTTGTGCCCTTTTACAACATTAAGTAACCTATTAGCCCAGTAACATGTACGTTTAAGATTTAAGACACTGTATAGCACGGATATCTTTTTTCTTCTTTCCTGTGCTCAATTTCATGCCACTGTGGAGCAGAAACAAAACATAGACTTCGGAAACTGCATCTCATCATGTCCGCTTAAATAGACAGCATGAGCTAGCTATCGTGAAACTGAGCAATTGGGTCCAGACAGCGGTGAAAGGTTTCTTTTATGGTCGGTTTTGCTTGCTCATCGCGCTAGGTAAAAGCAAATGCGACGTAAGGGCCATTCACGTTTTAGCGTGAACGCTAGAGTGCGTGGTTTGCGCTCCGCAGGACTGTCTGCTGCTGGCGATTAGGTGCTAAGCGCATGCAAAAAGAGCTGAAGGGGCTAGATCACGGGACACACTCTCTGAGGCTTCGCATTAGTTTGCATTGTGTGTGTGGGACTGTCACTGTTAGCAGTAGCAACGACATGAAAGCTAAATGGACTCTGCCGATCCCATTGAATACCTATGTGGCTGCCGAACAAATGAGCTGCGGCCAGATTTCGCCGAGAACGCAGCCTTCCTACCTTCCATCGTCGCCGTTTTGAAGGTAAATTGGAGCCACGCGCTGAAAATCGGACTCCGGTAACAGCAGTACCAGCTCAGAACGTTTCCGAGTGGGCAAATTAGCGGGAGTTCTGCATGAAAAAGGACGCAGAAGTGGTTTAAGCACTCCTGAACCTTCGCAGAAAATCAAGATGGCTGCCCGCCAAATTTATCGGCCGCTTTTACCTCTCGGCGGTTCTTCGGCCAGATTTGGCTGTGGCCTGCGGCGATTTCATCAGAGATGTTACCACCCGAAAAACGCGGTACATGGAGGCTGCCTATCACGGTGCGGACGTGAGCGCCATCTGTTGGTATTTCATGGATGCTTTCCTCAACTTTCCTCCTCATACTTCCGCTGTATCCTCAGCCTCCACTTCTCGCGCTGTCTTCGCTCTCCCCGTCTTTCATCCGCCGCTGCTCTCCGCATTCGCTCTTTCATCCTTCGCTATGCTCGTTCGCTACGTTATGGAGAGGGTGGCCGCCGGCGCTCAACGCAGGAACGGGTGCCTAAGAGCTGCGCTCTAATGTAGGACCTAGGGCAAGCGAGCTACAGGGCAGCGAGGCAAACGGGCAGCGAGCTGGGCCTGAAGGCGCCACCGGTGCCACCGGCGGCTGCAGCAGAATTGAGAGAACGGTGCGCCGTTTGTGAAAGTTTCGCGTACTGATCACACATAAAGAATGACTGTCGCTACAACAGATACATCTGTGCACAAATACCCTTTCTTGCAGGTAAATCATATCAAAGCTGCAAAGTTTCCTAAATACTATTTCGCCCATGGTCTGCCGAGCACTAAGAGCCGTTAGTCGAAGCTCTAGGCTTCGTTAGTTCGTTGGTTTCCTTAGCTAGTCCTTGTTCGCCGGAGAAGCCGCCGACATATCCGATGAAAATACCGCTAGTCATAAATTGGCTACTTTCGTCAGAGCGTCAGGGTGTGGCCAATTATGCTGTGCCTAAATGAACATAAAGTTCGTTCTCTCGTTACCATCGGCGACGAACAGCAAACCAGGCAAGCCGCCTCGCACAACGATGGCTTCGAACTGCCCCGGTGGCCGTCTGCAAAAGCAAGGGCCCTCCTATCGTGTCTTTCAATGACTCCTGTAGTTTCGGTCTAGTCGTGGACGCCGTATTTCACAAGAGGCGCACTGTGGCAATAACCTGATTCTATTTAAATTATTTCGCATGCGTGTCGCGGATGCTGTCCTTGGATACAGAAGTGAGCCATCCGGCTGGCTTAACAACCGTAAGGCCCCCTTTTCAAACGACCATTTGACGCAACTCAATCCACCTACCACTCTATAACCGCAGAGACGGAAGAGTCTGCCGAGCCGGGCAGTGCTCACGCATGTGCATTTGGCTCGGCGTAACGATCGGTCTCGTGCCCCCGCAGCTGATGGAGGGCTGCACATGGGCTGATGCCTTCTCACTGTAACGAATTAGGCTGTGCTACATTTATTCATAGATACTTTAGTGGAAGTGCACCTGGCGCCTGTGTCAGATGTGCCAATGGGTAACAAATGCGTGGCAGTTTGCTCAATCCATTTATTCCTTCATTAAAAATGTAAGCCCTCGGTTGCCGGAACAAGCCATAATGGATTCAATATACCATTACTATACGCGAGACGCTTTGACATTTAAGTCTGCGATAAGAGTAGTGACTAAATTTAAAAGAACAAAGAGCTCGCTTGCTGATTAAAGCGGATGCCCACCACACTAACAATACACGGTTTAGCGCCGCGGGTTTATCATCGCATGACCCTCGTCTGTGGTCTTAGCAACGAACGATTATTGCGCTTATTATTTTTTGCTGTTACGCCTAAGTGTTGCTTGCTTTCTAAAGAAAAGGATACGCTTCCTTTTAGTGCAATTCCTTCTGCCTTCCGCAACGATGGCGCGGTAAATTTTGTTGTATAATTACCAGCAATAGCAACATTTTGCTATGAGCGAAATCGAACTTCTTAACGCAAGGGTAACGCCATTAGAAGTAAGCGCTCCGTCCGAGCGCTCGGCCGATTCAGCCATGGGAGCCGATGTTCAGCATGGCGTTTCTAATTAGCTCGTGACAATCACCTCTAGGTACGACGACATGGAGAACAGGCTGCGACGATCTAACTTGCTTTTCTTTGGTATTCAAGATGGCTCATCAGAAGACTGGACAGCATCAGAGGTTAAAATAATAATGTTTTGCGCAGAAAAGCTGGAAATAAACACAACTGGTGCACAGTGTGAACGTGTACATCGACTAGGCAAATACAGTGCAGACAAGCACCGGCTTCTTATAGCAGTTTCCATTTTTAAAGAAGAAGGACAGGTTCTTGCCGCTGCACGTGAGCTTAATTTTCCATACGTGAAGACTTCTCGTTTACCACTCGCCAAACCAGAAGAGAACTGATAGAGTTTGCTAAGGCAGGAAAAAAACAGTATAGGTAATCTTTGGATAGGCTGCACATGGGTACAATGACATATGACAGTGCCACGCAAACTGTTGTGCAGTGGAATAGTACGAGAGGCGCACGTGCACTGATGGCCGTCAAGATCACATTAGGACACCAGTATCATTTGCGAAGCCTAACAGCAAAGCATGAAAAGGTTTCTTGGTTCCGCCAAGACGCCATTCTCACCTGAACTTGACGGCATCCAGATATTTCTGATAATACAATGTTTTCCATCGCCAGCACTTACAATATATGCCGGCATGACCGCTTTGACAGGCGAGCGGGTGGCGTCATCCTTGCGGTTAAAAAAGTCATTACAGCTTGTTACGTTAATTCATACTTAAATCTCAACGTCGTTTGGGCCGCCTGTGTAACAAGTTCTACGAAAGTACTCATTGATGCCTGTTACCGTCCTCCTGATTCAAACCAAACCTTTGTCACCGACCTTCGCGACAGTATTGCTACTGCTATTAAGGGCTGCACAGCAGATATAATTTAACTTTTAAGGAATTTTAGTTTTCCGCACATCGACTGGGCAAAGCTAACCTGTGTCATTAGAATTCATTCTTTTAACCCTACATTTCAAGTTCACTCACACGATCAGCCAACCCACGCGCGGTCCCAAGATCTAGGATTTAGTATTGACAACCTACCCGGAAGCAGTTCAGCAAATAACATAATTGGATGGTTTTAGCGACAATAATCTATTCCAATTGACCCTTAATGTTCGGTTACCATATACAGGTATAATAAAAAGAAATTTCGAAACTATAACAAGGGTGACTATACTACTAATAATGCTGCGATAGAATTTTTTTCAACGATCTGTTTCTTCCTTCCCTTTACAGTAGAAAGGTCGAGGAAAACTGGGTACACTTTCGAAACAAATTACGTTCATGAGTAAACCAGCACATCTCAGTAATCAAAATACCCAATTGTAAATCGAACCGTTGGTTCACCCGTTTCCTTCGGCGACTTCGAAACAAAATGAAAAGCTTATACAGGAATGCTAAACGATTGGAGACCCCATCGGCTTGGGAAGAATACAATCAGTGTTTAAAAAACTACAGCTCAACTTTATGCGCTGGTAAAGATAAATATTTTTCACATGACCTTCCATCCCTTCTCAAATTCATCGCTAAAAAGTTTTGGCAAATTACCTCTCCGAACCGCGACACTACTCACATTTCTTTACATGATAGCGACCACGTGTCCCTTCCAGACAATCAGTGTCCTTCATGCTTCAACACATATTTCTCATCAATATTTAGTACCGAAAATCATTCCACCCTACGTGATGTTCCTGATTTGAACTATGAGTACATGACGCCCATCGACATTACTGTCCACGGCATTGTATCTCTTCTAAATAATCTTAAGTTATCTAATTCTTGTGGCGTCGATGCAATTGATTCCAAAATACTACAGAACACCGTTGTAGCTTCTAGCAAAATATGATATCCCATCCTCAGACAGTCACTAATTTCAGGAGCACTCTCGTCAGATTGAAACATTGCGAAAGTAGATCCGATATGCAAAAACGGCGACAGCATATAAATGCTCGAGCATATAATTGCTTCTCACACGTAGAACCATCTGAAATCATACAACATTTTTTTCACTAATCAGCATGGGTTGAGAAGGGGTTCGTCATGTGAGACACAGCTTTTTGAATTCACAACTGATCTTCATTTAGATATAGACCATAACGTACAGATTGATAGCATACTCCTCGACGTTTCCAAGGCGTTTGATCGCGTAGCACACTGGCGCCTGATGTAAAAGTTACACGCACTAAGATTATTCACTGACACTGACTTGGCTTTCTTCGCCCCTTTCCTATGACACTTTTGGCGTGCCACAAGATAGCGTTCTTGGTCCGCTACGATTTTAAAGATTCATTAACGATTGCATTCACGATCATCCCTATACCTTAGCATCTCGAGTGCGAATGTTCGCCGACGACTGCATTATTTACCGCCGTATAACGAGCCCGCATGACAATCACAATGACCACCTAATTCTTTAAAACGACCTTCAGCTTATTTTGGATTGGTGTAATACTTGGTTAATGACTCTGAATTTATCTAAATGCAAAGTAATGTTCTTCACTCGTAAAGACTAAATCTCTAATTTCCCATATGATATAAATAACCCCATTTTCCCAACTTCTTCATACAAATACTTAGGCATTATTCTCGCACCAAGCCTTTCCTGGATCCCTCACGTTACTACAATATGTGTTAATGCTTCAAAATCGCTGGGGTGCTTGCGCCGAAACTTGCGTAATTCGCCCTCCAAACAACCGCAAGCCAGCTTATCAGACGTTTGTTCACCCCCAGCTCGAATTTGACACTCCAATCTGGGCACCCCATCATAACAACCTGATCAGCTTATTAGACAGTTCAAAATAGGGCCTCTAGGTCTATTTCACGTAACTATACTTACAATTCAAGCATATCACAAATAAAACTTGATATTTCAGTTCCGTCCCTAGGTACTCGACGTGATTTTGCAGTCATATCATTATTTCACAAGGCTAGGAAATGTTTACGGCTTGAAGTCGTATCTTCTAGATGCCGCAGATTATATAATCACCTCAGCTTCACGTGCGTTCATGCATATGCATGCGTCGGCGCTTCCTCGTGTCATTCGGAACGCTCTTCTTGATTTCATCCTCTCCGAAGCAAATCTCAATAAATTACGTTAGCTCATAAGTTCATATACTGCCTAACTTAAACAAAATGCATGATGCATTTTCTCTTGTTTTCCAGTTATATGGGTTCTGTGTACTCTCATTTTTATGAGCTCATTATTTTACTGATTATTCTTTTATTTTCGGCCCTATGAAAAATTAGAGTGGCTATTTTTTTACATTGTTTGCTGAAAGAACTGCACATTTCGTCTTTTCTCTAATATGTACATTACCGCATCCTATTGTATTTGCGCAATGCTTTAATGTTTGTACAAAATTTTGTGTATCCATTTTTATGCTGTCTATTATTAATATATATATATATCATGTTTTGTTATATGCCCATTCTATATACTCTTTTAGTCCTTTTGTGACGACCCCTTACTCAATCTCTCATACGAGGCCTGTGAGGATATTTTAATTAAGTAAATAAATAAATACCTAAATAAATAAAAACTAATTTATCTAATGTGAACATGACCAATCGTAAGCTTTGAATGCTGGCTCACGCATACATTGAAAAGCAATATACAAAACAAGAATAATAACAATAATAATATTTGACCTAAATATCTATTACTACTATACTACTACTAGTAATAATAATAATGATAATGTTAGTGAGCATATATATTTCCACTCCAGGACGAATTCACATGCTACACATTGTTCAATAACAGCATAAATGAGGAAGGTGCGGCGTCGACGCGAACAGGTGACGTCGTGTTCTTCCAGAATGCGAGGTCGCCAGCGTGCGCAAGAAGTGAACGGTTACCCTGGCGAAGACGGCTCCCTGCATGAGCAGCTGAAAGCGCTCACTGAACGCAGAGCACAGGTGGTTCATGCAGCACGTGAGCGAAGCCTCTCCGACACAGGTGGCCACGAACAGCAGCGCCATGGACGGCAGGCTCCCCGTGCCAGCGATGAGGCTCCTGCGAAAGACTTCTCGTTTTGGCTGTGCAATCAGCGGCCCGTCAGCGCGGCACTTGTGCTCACCAAATTAGTCTCCGCAGCAGCTTGGTCAATTCTTGGGTACGAAAGTGTATCGGACCCCGCTTTGCAATAAATCCAGCCAGTGCTTTAACAGTTGATTTATAATATTATATAGTTTGCTCTCATTATCGTCGGCAATGAACACCAAACCACGCGAGCCGCCTCAGACTACGATAGCTTTGCGGTCGCAAAATTTATGCAGTATACCCGTAAACACATGTTTCGAACATTATCAAATCGTCTTTAAGAACGCACTTTATTAGGCAGTATCTTTATTTAAAAATATTTTACAGGTCCGTTCCTTCCAAGTTACACTTATATTACGATTATATATATGGGCATTCAAGGGGCGTGACCTCAATTTTTATGTTGTTAAAAAGTTCGGAGCTGTCCTTATAATGTATAATACTGTGGCTACGATTAACAAACTATCGTGTATTACTGCGAAGCTGTTTATGGGTCATGAACTCTGTGAAACAAAAAACTATCATCATTAGCCATGGCTCGTATCACTGCTCGCGCGTTCATCGTCGCCGTCTCCCGCAGGTGGCTTCGTTATGCAAAAAACGGTGAGGCGTGCAGACAGGACACAAGGGAAGAGAAGAGAAGTGGACAACACGAACGTGGCTTCGTTGCTGCTCATCATGCCCGCGTTCACACACTGCCCATACCTCTGCGAAGGTGGTGATGGCACTGGCCCTCTGCCAGCCGGTGTGGTTATATCGATCTCAAATTCTTTGCCTCAATATATCGCGGAATGAAAACATGAATGTGTATCACGAAAGTATAACACGAATGAACGCGTATGTACACCCATGAGAAAACGTATACGGTCGAGGGATTGCACGCTAAAACTCATTTTCTCCTCTGTTTGTGAATACAACTTGCAGTCAAAGGCTGCAGTCCAAACTTCGCATTACAATGTTTCTAGTGCACTCGTCAGTTTCCCCTCAGGCGTAATAATTACGAAGAAATCCCGTGTTTTTTTTTTGTTTTTTTTTGGGGCGACGCTGTGGTCCGTATACTTTTGCTCATGGGTGTACAAAAATAAATGTGTGTGGAAACTTTTCGTTACGACGACCACCGATCAAAACAATAAATGTGTTCATACCTTTGCATGAAATCCTGTCTCACCTCTTTGTCGTGTACAACACAGCTTTTCAGGTCATCCACTTTCACAGAGTGGAATGGCTTATCATTCATATTAGTCAAGTGCCATGAGTGCTACAAAGCTGTCATTGATATTGTTCCTGGCTATCGTAAAACTGCAGATTGTGGCTCTCAGCACAAAAGATCTTCAAAAATTTGACAATAAAGGTAAAGTGAGCTGAAATAAAAGCAGTTGCACTGGCGGACGCTATTGCGCTGCTACTAAAAACACTGCAAAAGGAAAATATAGTCTTTGAGATGGCCAAGGCGTAATCAGTGACATTATTAAATTAATTTCTGGGGTTCAACTTGTCAAAACATTCATCCGGTTATGAGACATGCCGTAGGAGGACTCTGGAGGAATCCTCGCAACCTACATTAAAGACTGTGACATATGTGCACACGTGCGCTCGTGATATCGCTTTTTGTTGATGCCACACCGCCCATATTGGCACTTGTACTTGTTTACCATTTTCACGGGGACTGCGTTTCGCCCACAAACAACTTAAAATGATTGCTAAGCGCAAGACGCGCATGTATGATTGGAATTTACAGGAATGTTATCAAAAGTTCTATACGTTGTCTGATATCCCCACAGCTTGTGTAATCTGATTGAGTACGTGAATGGATTTGCGTAGTGCTTTCTGGAAAACACGGGGACACCAGTGATTACTCTGGAAACTTCGATGACTCATGTAAAAAAGCCGACATCCTTGAATCATATTTCGACTGTCGCCGGCCGTCTTCGCCGCTATCTGCTTTGAGTGTAACTGGCTTTTGTGGGCACGAGTTCTACCCAGCACCTCCACCAGATGTCACGTAGTAATGACGGTGAATATTACACCGGCAAAACCCTAGAGAAAGACATTCAACAAAAGGAGACACTCCGGGAGAACTAAAAACAGGCAACACTTTCGCTTAGTGTTCGCCCCATTCGCCAGCTGACGCGAGCATCGGAAAAGAAGAATGTGAAATGAAATAAAGCCAATGTTTTATTTTTTTTATTTCTTTCCCAGTAGAACTACAATGTTTTCCGTATAAATGAACTAATACATTGGGACTTATATTTCTTGTCTTACCTACCAACAAGCTTACGGCACGCCAGACGCTCCAGATTCATGGGTCATGAGTCAGACACGCCACCGAAGCGAACAAGGCCGGCTGCGCATGTCCCGTTCGCCTATACGGCGACCCGTTTATCTTTCTCCCTTTTCTTTTTTCTTGGATGAAGCTCGCTTTGTTAGGCTCTCGCGTATCCTTGCGCTCATCCTGCTCTTCTACACGTCACCATTGCGCTACTAAAATACGCCAAGATTAGAAATTTTGTTTCACAGTTTGGGACGTGTTTCTAGCAATTTAGGCTTATGCGGCACGGAACCGAGACTTTTGACGCAGTTAACGAAAAACAGCTCGGCCAGCCTGGCGCAGTTAAATTGAGGTAATGACTCGTACTGCGAGATGTTTGTGACACGTTCTATGGGCTTCAACATTATTGTAACTTATTTAGGTAGTTTTCGGGCACGGTCACCGCATCCGGCTTTGTGAAGCAGTTAGCGTAAAGCTGCTCGGCCGTGCGACGCAGTTAGTTTCGCGTGCGCTGAATCTTACTTGAACAAGTTCGTCACGCTTTCTCTGAGCCATAACGTTATGGTAATTAATTGTGTTACTTTTCGGGAAAGTTCTGGGGCATGCTCGCCGTACCCGGCTTTGTCACGCAGTTAGCACAAAGCAGTTCCGCCGTGTGACGCTGTTAGTCTCGCGTGCACTGAATCTTACGTGTACTGGAACAAGTTCATCACGCTTTCTGTTAGCCGCAACATTATCGTAATTATTTAGTTATCTTTTGGGATACTTTTGAGGCATGCACGCCGCACCTGGCTTTGTGACGCAGTTAGCGTAAAGCAGGTCGGCCGTGTGACGCATTTAGTTTCCCGTGTACTGAATCTTACTGGGACAAGTTCGTGAGGATTTCTCTGGCTCCCAACATGATTGTAATTCATTTCGTTAATATTCGGGATATTTGAGGCATTTTCGCCGCACCCGAGCTTCTGACGCATTTAACGTAAAGCACCACGGCCGCGTGACGCATTTAGTTTCCCGCGTACTTAATCTTACTGGGACACGTTCGTGAGGATTTCTCGGACTCCCAACATGATTGTAATTAATTTCAATGCTTTTTGGGATATTTGACGCATGTTAGCCCCACCGGAGCTTGTGACGCATTTAACGTAAAGCACCTCAGCGTAGACCTAGATGTAGGGTCTACGCCCCTACATCCAATCATGATTACCAGGAAGTCGAAAGCTTCTATGAAGATGTGGAATCGGCGATGAGTAAAGTCAAAACAAAATACACTATACTCATGGGCGACTTCAATGCCAGGGTAGGCAAGAAGCGGGCTGGAGACAATTCAGTGGGGCAATATGGCATAGACTCTAGGAATAGCAGGGGAGAGTTATTAGTAGAATTTGCAGAACAAAATAATATGTGGATAATGAATACCTTCTTCTGCAAGCGGGATAGCAGAAAGTGGACGTGGAGGAGCCCGAATGGGGAGACTAGAAATGAAATAGACCTTATACTCTGCGCTAACCCTGGCATCATACAAGATGTGAACGTGCTCGATAAGATGCGCTGATCTGACCATAGGATGGTAAGAACTCGAATTAGCCTAGACTTGACTAGGGAACGGAAGAAACTGGTAAATAAGAAGCCGATCAATGAACTAGCGGTAAGAGGAAAAATAGAGAAATTCCAGATCAAGTTACCGATCAGGTATACGGCTTTAACTCAGGAAGGGGACCTTAGTGTTGAAGCAATGAATGACAATATTATGGGCATTATTAAGGATGGTGCGATAAAAGTCGGTGGCAACTACGTTAGACAGGATACCAGTAAGCTATCGCAGGAGACGAAAGATCTGAAGAAGAAACGCCAAAGTATGAAAGCCTCGAACCCTACAGCTAAAATAGAACTGCAAGAATTTTCTAAGTTAATCAACAATCGTAAGACAGCTGACATAAGTATAATATGGATAGAAGTGAACATACTCTCAGGAACGGAGGCGGTATAAAAGCAGTGAAAAAGAAACTAGGAATAGGCAAGAATCAGATGTATGCGTTAAAAGACAAAGCCGGCAATATCATTACAAATACGGATGAGATACTTCAAGTGCCTGAGGAGTTCTATAGAGATTTATACAGTACCAGTGGCACCCACGACGATAATCAAGTAGAGAATAGTCTAGAGGAATTCGAAATCCCCCAAGTAACACCGGAAGAGGTAAAGAACGCCTTGGGAGCTATGTAAAGGGGGAAGGCAACTGGGGAGGATCAGGTAACAGCAGATTTGTTGAAGGATGGTGAGCAGATTGTTCTAGAGAAACTGGCCACCCTGTATACGCAATGCCTCATGACCTCGCGCGTACCGGAATCTTGGAAGAACGCTAACATAATCCTAATCCATAAGAAACGGGACGCCAAAGACTTGAAAAACCATAGACCAATCAGCTTATTGTCCGTTGCCTACAAAATATTTACTAAGGCAATCGCGAATAGAATCAGCAACACCTTAGACTTCTGTCAACCAATGGACCAGGCAGGATTCCGTAAAGGCTACTCAACAACAGACTATATTCACACTATCAATCAGGTGATAGAGAAATGTGCGGAATATAACCAACCCTTATATATAGCTTTCATTGATTACGAGAAAGCGTTTGATTCAGTCGAAACCTCAGCATTCATGGATGCATTACGGAGTCAGGGTGTAGACGAGCCCTATGTAAAAATATTGCAGATAGCTAAAGTAATGTTTAACAGTCTCGGAAGAGAACAACAGTTTACGATATGTAGCGAGGCACTGGAAGTGCTAAGGGAATACGTTTACTTAGGGCAGGTAGTGACCGCGGATCCGGATCACGAGACTGAAATAATCAGAAGAATAAGAATGGGCTGGGGTGCGTTCGGCAGGCATACTCAGATCATGAACAGTAGGTTGCCATTATTCTCAAGAGAAAAGTGTATAACAGCTGTGTCTTAGCAGTACTCACCTACGGGGCAGAAAACTGGAGGCTTACGGAAAGGGTTCTGCGTAAATTGAGGACCACGCAACGAGTTATGCAAAGACGAATGATGGGTATAACGTTAAGGAATAAGAAAAGAGCAGATAGGGTGAGGGAACAAACGCGAGTTAATGACATCTTAGTTGATATCAAGAAAAAGAAATGGGCATGGGCAGAACATGTAATTAGGAGGGAAGATAACCAATGGTCATTAAGGGTTACGGATAGATTCCAAGGGAAGGGAAGTGTAGCAGGGGGCGGCAGAAAGTTAGGTGGGCGGATGAGATTAAGAAGTTTGCAGGGACAACATGGCCACAATTGTTACATGACAGGAGTAGTTGGAGAAGTATGGGAGAGGCTTTTGCCCTGCAGTGAGCGTAACCAGGGTGATGATGATTATGACCTCGGCCGTGTGATGCATTTAGTTTCCCGTGTACTGAATCTTACTGGGACAAGTTCGGGACGATTTCTCTGACTCCCAACATCATTGTAATTCACTTGGTGACTTTTTGGGGGTACTTGAGGCATGTTCCCCGCACCCGAGCTTGTGACGCACTTTCGCCGATTTTGCCGCTACACTTTCACTCATCCTCAAGTCAGACACCTGGCGACGTCGTGCACATTTCGCGGCTGAAGCCATGCTTCGCTCGCAATTCTTCGCCTGCCATGCGCCGAGACGGCGCTTCGACACCCGGGGCTCCTGTTATGGAAGGATGAGAGAAGAGAGATGCAGAAGAAGATCGAAGACGCTGGCTGCTTCGTGTTGTTGATGGTCAGCCATCTTAACTAGTCTGACTCATACTGTGAATATATTGTAAATATAGTCTTTCTATACTCGTAACACCCCGTAACAATATAATGCAGGCAGCCTTGCCAGAGATGGCGACCACTCAGTATCACTTGCTTGGCGCGAAAACATTGTCCGCGTGACTTTCTCGCACCAGGGGCTGGATGGATGGATGGATGTTATGAGCGTCCCCTTTGGAACGGGGCAGTGGGCTGCGCCACCAAGCTCTTGCTATTCTAGTGCCTAATGTCCTACCTAGGGTAAACCATAAAAAAAGAATAAAAACCCTATGAACTACCACACCCAAATTTTCTGATCCGCTATATCAAAATGTGCTTTTGTAGGGCTCCGTATTTTGTCGTTTCCCTACTTTTCGTCCACCAATCCTCCAATTGCCTCTTACTAATGCCTATTCCGGGCATGCTTGCTTTTCCACTGCTCCTGCTGAATCTAAGGGCTTCAAGGAGGCCAGTGGTGCCTAAATCGACCGCTGGGCAGATGTCTTCACATTCTAATAAAACATGCTCCATCGTTTCCCTAGCTTTACCGCAGCAAGCACATGCTTCTTCTTCAGTCCTATATCTCGCTTTATAGGTGCATGTTCTAAGGCATCCAGATCTCGCTTCGAAAAGTAATGAGCTTCCCTTCTAGTTATCATAAATTGTTTCTTTCCTGATTTCGTTTTTTCCTCTTAAGTAGTTACTCTTTGCAGGTTTCTTTTCCATTGCCGCCACCCATGGGATTATTTCAGCCTCTCTGACTTTCCGCTTCACCTTCTTCGTTGCTGTGTTGCTCACCCTACAAGCCGCATACTTGCTGGTAAGCTTCCTAGTTCTTTTCCTCAACTGTGAATCAATGTTTTTCCTGTACAAATGCCTGAACACTCTCCCAGCCCATTTACTTTCTTCCATATGCCTCAGCCATTCTTCATACTCAATTTTACTGCGAGCTTTGCTTACTTAAAAACTAGTCCAGCCCCTATCACCCTGCACAGCTTCATTTGTAGTCTTCCCGTGTACGCCCAATGCGAGGCGACCCACTGACCTTTGGTTCCCGTCGAGTCCTGATTGTAACCCTGATTTAAAGCAAACAACCGCATTTCCAAAATTAGGTCCTGGAACCATTACACCTTTACACATACCTCGGAGGATCGCCATAGCGCTCTGTGCTTCATTAATGCTGCATTTCTCTTCCCCTTTACTGTTATTGCTTTTTCCTGTATTTCCATATATCTATTGCCTTCCTTAAACCATATATCAAGGTATTTATATTCTGTTACCCGAGGTATTTCTTGGTGCTGTATCTCCACTGTCTGTTCACTGTTTTTACACAATACCATAACACCTGATTTTCCAACGCTAAATTTCAAACCTAAATTGTTGCCTTCTTGTCCACAGAGTTTAGCCAGACGTTGCAAATCACTTTGCTTATTAGCTAGCAACACAATGTCTTCCGCATAAAATAAACCTGCGAGCTGCTGCTCTACTACTGCACCCGCCTGTTTGTATGAGAGATTAAACCCGATATTACTTCCTTCTAGCGCCCCCTGCATCCTCACAATGTACATCATAAACAGCAGTGGGGATAAAGGGCACCCCTGCCTAAGTCCCTTGTTGATATGAACTTTCTCCTCGCTCCTCATCCCTTCCCATTCAACGCAAATGGTATTTTCTAGGTAAATCTCTCTCAAAAGCTGTAGACAATCATCACCTAAGCCTTCCCCTTCCAGAATATTCCAGAAAATGGGGTTGTCTACGTTGTCATAGCCTCCTGTAATGCCTAAAAAGGCCACATATAACGGTGTGCTTTCTACTTTTGATATTTCAATGCGCTGAGTAAGAGCAAATAAGTTATCAACTAAACGCCTACCTATTCTGAAGCCATTCTGAAGTTCTCCCAAAATGCCATTATTCTCTGCCCATACTTGAAGCTTTAATTTGATTGCCTGCATTGCGAACCTGTATATTACCGATGTAATGGTCAACGGCCTGTACGAGTGAATTCTATCTTTCTCTCCCTTACCTTTATAAATAAATTCAATCTACTTTGTCGCCAACTGTCTGGTATTCGTCTATCTTTCAAAGTTATTGTCCCTGCTTTCTTGAGATCTTCCTTACTTTTTGGCCCGAGTTCATTATTCAGCCTAGCGGGTACCTCGTCTAGCCCCTCTAGGGCCTGACGGGCACCTTGCGCCACCCATTGACAAACTGTGGAACATTCGCGTGTAGTTTCAGACACTCCCGCTATGTGGCTGCACCCATCCGCATCCGAAGACCGAAACCAGAACCTAATCACGGAGACAACAGCAATAATATTCCCGCTAATTGATGAAATAATAATGTACGTTGATGATATTAATGTCTTTTGTTTTCCGGAGGATGCCATAAGGAACTAGAAGTTACCGCAAATCACTGATAAGGAATATTAGCAAGTGGCTATATCTAAAGAGGCTTCACTTAAACACGAAAAAATAACTAAGTTTACGGTTTTTTAATCCAAGAATAAGGAGATAAATTACGAACCATATTTTTCTATTGTCAATCACAACTTCAACATGTATCAAACCATTCGCTTCGGGGCGTTTCATTTCATAAAAACCTAATCTGGACAAAGCACATAAATGATCTACGCACTAAGGTTGACCGTTCTGTTGGCTTATTACAACGGATCCGATACTCTGTGCCAGGTAGGTTTCTCAGGCGACTGTACTTTTCGTTTGTACACACGCGTCTTAGCTACTGCCTTATACTATGGGGAAATGGTAATATAAATTATGTGGATAAACTGGCAGTATTGCGACCCCCTCCCCCCTGGTGAGCTGTTCGGTTATTTAACTCTTCAAACAATACATGGATCTTCTATATTATTGATGCGTTTCAACATTCTTAATATCACAAAGTGTTACAGAAGAAAGATCTGCATATGGCTATTTAAAAAGGTCTCCACAGCTTCGAAGAATTTTCAGATCGCTCGCTGAGTAAACACGCAGAATACAGCTCACGTGACACTTCAATAGTAAG
The DNA here is from genome assembly GCF_023375885.2 of Dermacentor andersoni. Taxonomy (NCBI): domain Eukaryota; kingdom Metazoa; phylum Arthropoda; class Arachnida; order Ixodida; family Ixodidae; genus Dermacentor; species Dermacentor andersoni. The sequence continues at coordinate 129,338,531 of NC_092822.1, forward strand.
GAAGAATTCAAGGACAAACTATGACACGAGAACTACCGGATATGAAAGTATGTGTTCATGCACTAATATGGGAGACTAAGCTAAAACTTGTAGAACAATTCGCAAATTTAAATACGCAATACAAAACATGTTTCTTTTTTCGGATCACGATATGTTTAATGAATGTTAAAGGAGTTCTAAATTGTTCGATGTTAGTGTTGATCAATATTGCATTCTAAAACGTGTAACGTATGCTTGTAACAGAATGCGTTCTTTCTGTCTTCTTGAAGTGCTTTAATAATTTATTTACTTGATCTGTTGCAAACAGCTGATACTTTGCATTGTGTTTTAAATTGTGCTTCGAATAGTTTTGATGATTTCTGTGGTATAGTAGTATTTCTTGTATTGGTCATAATTATTCCACTGCATCGCTAAATGTAACAAATGGAGTACCCCAAAGATCAGTATTAGGTCTTACTCTGTTTTTGTTATACATCGATGACATAACTCAGATTGACAACACCCTTGATATAGTAATGTTTGCGGACGATACAAACGTATTTTTTTACTTCACGGACGAAACGTGAACTTCAAGAAAATACTAATCATTATCTACAATACCTATCCGAATGGCTAACTGATAACTGTCTAGAATTAAACTCCTCTAAAACCAAATACATCATTTTTTCTCCTCCAAATAAATGCGACCAACATGCCATACATATAACGTATGAAGCCGAGAGTATTTAGCAAACACTTGAGCGAAAATTCCCATGCGTTTGTTCGAAGAGTCTTTGGCATGGTCATGTCATGTGGACCATTTGGTAGTTGGTATAGCTCGATCAATATGATGCATTAGAAACATCTCTTCATTAATACCTCTTCGGCTAAAAAAAGCTCTTTGTTACAATTTACTATATTCTAAGATTGCCTACTGTTCGCTAGTATGGGGTACCACTACACAGCGCAACTATAATAGAATAACGGTACTACAAAAGCGCGTGCTACGTATTTTTAAAATTATGCAGGAGATATCCGTGACTTACGTACCTGGGAGTTATTTGTGAAACACAAATGCTTATGGCTAATCAAGTTTATCTTTATAAATTAGTGCAACATATACTCGCCACAAACATGTATAAGGACATTGCTATGGTAGTTGAACACAGTACGGGTTTAAGCAGCATAGGAGGAGGCTTCCTTAGATTAGGGCAAATTACGGGAAACAATCGTTGACATATCAAGCTACAGGGATTCCTTATAAACAGAAAGTCAATATAATTTGGACAGATAGCCCTGGTAAACTTAAAAGAATGTACAAAACGTTTCTTGTCACAACAGCATGTGTACTGTAGACTGTTTTACATTAGTTTCTACTTTATTCATAGCATTTCTGAATTTTAGTTTTTTCTCCTTTGTACGCACAGTGTACTGGTACATAATGGCTCTCTACATATCTGTAACATGATAAAAAGACCTACTAGCTATCTAACAGATGAATCCTGTGTGACCTTCTTGTATATGTATATCTATCTGCGGAATCTGTGTGCATATGTATGCATCTCATACTTATCTGATTTATTAGAACTCACTTTCTTTCCTTCTTCGGCTGTAAATTGAGTGGAAGTGCAATTTTCATATAATGCGCACCTCAGTCTATACGTTATTGCGCGCTTAAATGCTGTATAATCTGAAAGGGGGCAGGCGCCCAGTCAGGCTGTTTTAGCCTTTGGTCTCTGCCTCCACGGAAGTGCCCAGAAATAAAGTGATTTTGATTTGATTTATGGTGATGATGATGATTTGGATGATTTGATTATATCGATACTTGTAAACTGCGACTTCTGTGGCTCCAGCTAGGTAAACGCCGTAGTCAGGAGGATTATGCCCTCCTGTTGCCTTGCGGGCGAAGTTTCCATTTGTTTTCCCCAAATAAGAGTAAGCGTCCGTCTGTACGGTCCTTACTCTAAAACGACGCTCCTTGCCGTGAGGCACGCGTAGTAGCCCAGGTGAGTGATCACCACCCAGAAGGCGTCCAGCCACACTGCCCCGCAGACCGAATGGATGAAACTGCTCTCCTTCTTGGTGCGTCCCCTGCGTCAAAGGTGAGCAGAGATTTATTTTCGAAACCCCGTTAGGACTCAATCGCTGGGAGAGGCCTTCCTCCAGCAGTGACTGACAGGCTGATAAGAGGCTGTGAAAATATGCTAATGACGCGCTTACTGGAGCCGACGTTTACTATTTGTGGTGGTAACAATGCCACAACGAAAGAGATGAGAAAATAATCTGAGAAAGCAGTGTTGTTAACCAGAAAAGGGTGTGCTTCGCTATATTACGCTAGGGGGGAAGGGAAACAGGACCTGAAAAGAACGGCATTGACGACGTCGGCTTTTCGGTTGAAGAAATGAAACAAAAAAAGTCAACAGTGGGCAGCTGTGGCAACACAGATTATAAATATCGGAACGTGGAGCATTTCCGCGTTTTAAGCGCACTCTGCAAGAATTTTTGATGGAATGCAAGTGCCATAGGTGGAACAGTGTGCAATTTCATCTCCAAGGCTTTTAGGACTTGTGGTATTCCTGTTCCATGAATTGTGTATTTTTGTCCTCTAGTTATTTCATCATTCAGTGTTTGGTCGTCTTCTTGTGAAACCCCTGATGCTGCCAACTGGCACAAAATGAGAAGTGCCATGGCCTTATATCATCTCGTAACACCGGCACATGAATGCGGGCGGCAAAATTGGAAGATACTGCGTGCCGCATGCTTAAAGAAAAGGCATTGTGGGACATGTGCCCATCGAACGTGCGTAAGCGTTGATTGATGACAGTAGGGGAAATCCGCTGCGCGTCACTTGGAGGAAATACAAGTGCCACGTTGCGGTAGCAGGTCATTGTACTTGTACTCATTTACCGATATTACGTCTTTGAACACAGGATGCATGACAGACTGAAATATGCACCTATTAGAAAAGAATTTGATGACATATTATGCACAGGGAATTCTTCTATATTTAAAATCCTACAGATAATATTTTAAAGTTTTATCCTAAACTTGACTCGTCCAGAAATACTGCTCTACGACATACACGAGAGACCCGAATTTGGTAAGGCCAATTTGTTAATGTAAGAAAGCACAAGGCCTTTTTCGACTTCCTCAATGCTTAACTTGGTGATAACCCCTGCCGATGTTAACATAGTTAAAATAATGCCGCTATCCGAGAGACTGGTTGGCCAATGATGCCACGTACAACATTTTTCTAATGGCGGTTATGCCCGCTGCTCCTATATCAAGGGAAACGACACAAAAAAGGCAGTTTCTTACCCTTTTACCGACCAGCGGTAAGCTTCTTTAATAGCAGGCGTGCAGATCATGCTTTTACTGAGTTTAGGTATTTCGCTTAGATCCACCGTCTTCGAAATGATTAGAGTCCTCAAGCTCCTGTTGTGAAAGAGCAAAATTTCCTTTGATAGATACAATGACACCAACAACAACCGTTATAAGATTTAGGTTGACATTTAAACAGGACAACAGGATGCGGGGTGGGTAGTCTGTAAATGTCAATTTCGTCTGCTGCTGAAGTGCTGATTGGCTGGAGGCGCCTGTCTCTTTCTCACGCGTACCACAGCGCAGCGAATCATGACTTTCTCAGAAGACGAAATAACGTGTCCACTAGGTGGACATTTCCAGACACCCTCCCCCTACCCCGCAGCGCTTCTGCAAGGACATCTCTGTGCCAGAGTGCGACTAGTTTAAATGACTTTAAGTCACTTAAACTATCCGCATATTACTGATATTACTATTACTAATATCGGTATTCAGCTAAAGGTCACTCCTAAAGAACTGAGAATAGCCACAAACAAAAATCGAGGGGTCGTTCATATATTTACCTGATCTTTCCGCCTAATGTCAAGCCTTTATTAACCGCCTAAGAAACGAGTAAATACAGTGCTTCGAAAGAAAAAAAAGTATTTACGATTACTCTTTTGGAGCCCAGATAGGCTTCTATATTCCAGATTGGTGTCGAAAGTCGAATAGGTTGGTAGTATTTGACCAAAAACTGCAGAGTCCATTAATAGAATGTGCCACGACAGATTTTTAAAATAATATTCACCGAATATTACGGTTCTCCCTGATGCTAATTTTGAGCGCAGCTGTTAAGGTGTTTTGAATTCGCGATATATTGGGATAAATGATTTTGTTCTGAATGACAGGGTCCTCACGCCGGCGGCGCTGAATCTCGTTTAGCAGCAGCGCCAGGTTTCGACCGGTTGCATCGCTCACTGTCCAGAAAGAAAGCGTGAACATGGCAACGCGTGGTTCATTTTCTAGCGGTGGCGGCGCAGGAGAAGTAGCGCAGTGGGTCGGCAGCCCACGCCAGCGCTTTGTTTCCATATATGGTATCTGCGGACGCCCTCAACGCATGCATGGCCGCCACCATGGAGCACGTCTCGTGCGGCACTCCGCTTTCCTCGTCACCCTTTCGCCATGCTCTACTCCTCCGCTTTCCTCTTCATGCTTCCGCTGTACGCTACTCCTCCGCTTTCCTCCGCCAGCTCTCTTCGCTCTCGCCGTCTTTCATCCACCACTGCCCTCCGCTTTCGCTTTTTCATCCTTCGCTGCGCTTGTTCACTCGGTTACGCTGAGGGACGCCGACGCCGAACGAAGGAATGGACGCCTGAAAGCTGTGCTCTAAAAATAAAACTGCAGTCTAGTGCTGCAGGCCAGTGAAAACGGTGGCCATTGCACAATCGTGGCCGTCAGTCATAGCAAAACTGGTCAACGCCTCGTTTGGCTGTCCTAACGTTAACTGGAAGGCCTCGTGGTCCCGCACACCACAGGATTTGCGTGGAATTTTTAAGTTTTGCCATGCAGTGGAGTGCTTAGGCAACTGAAGGTAAGCGTCCATGTCCGCAGCAGTGGCTTTTATTGTTATTGGTTATACGCGCCAGTGTGTTCCGATTGGCAAGCAGGCACGTACGCAGGATATTTTTTCAGGGGGGGGGGGGCAGCCCAAGGTAACTTTTCTATGCAAATGAGGGGGAGGGTACTTTTACTAGTACAAATTTGAATAATACCCACCATTTACCATCAAGACGCGCAAAGCCGCAAAAGAAAATTGAAATAACGTGTACCTCACAGGTATACCTGCGACATATACTTATTCTTTACTTGACAAACAAAGAACCACATCAATGGACTCGCGCATGAAAGGTGCGCAGGAAGTACCTTGCCAAGAAGAAGTTAACAAGCGAAAGCGCAAAATAGAGATTTCTTGTAGCGTTTTTTCAATTAGCTCTGGAAGGATTGTAGAGAAATGTATATCTGCGGAACAAGCACATTTCTTTTGGGTCCCTCGTTTGTTTCTTTATCAAGTAGCAAAACCGACTCGTGTTGTTATTTGAGAAGTTGCGTAACGATGCGTGGTCACCAGTCCCGGACAAGCGCGTAGAGCGCAGGACGCTGCGGTTCTAGACGTACTGCGCCCACCGTGGAAGGTTAGAAAAACGCCCCCCTTAGCACAACAGGGAAGTGGCTACGTGTCGCGGCTCAATTGATAACTGTAGAAGCGTCATTCAAAACACACGGAATTATTCTCCACTTCCGCCGGCGTTTTCTCTGCTTCCTTTTTAAACAAACGATGTTGATTCATAAATCTTTTCCCAAACAATTTTCCTTTTTCCTCCCTGCTCGGCTGTTGCCTTGGCTTTCTCCCTTAGTACATCGCTTAATTTCTCATCTCCTTGCGACTCTTGTTTCCAGTTGCCAATTTCGCACGAAAAGTGCTGTACAATAAGGGAAAAATCAGGCGAGGGAGCGGGTGACAGTCACATTGCTGATGGGTTGAACTGTTATTGCAGGGTCTGATGATGGACGCTGTTTCGAAATATTTTATTTTCCACCTTATCTAACCCGTATCGAGGATATATGCTAGAATATCAGCTTGGGCTTGTTGGTTTTTCATCCTGGTGCTAACAGCGCAAAACGCAGATGAGACACGAGACGAGAGGACGACACCACAAGCGCTGACATTCAGGTTGTTCATGAGGTTCATCATTCAGGTTGACATTCAGGTTGTTGAATGTCAGCGCTTGTGGTGTCGTCCTCTCGTCTCGTGTCTCGTCTACGTTTTGCGCTGTTAACACCAGGAAGATATATGGTTCCGAGAATCTGCCAGCGTCACGGCAAGCCGTCACTTGAGGAAATTATGAAGCAAAAGGGAAAGTTAAACGCAATTGACGTTTTCTCCGGCCACAACTCCTTCCACGAGCATACAGACAGCCGACCATGAAATGAATCCCTTCACTGGCCCCTGGATCAGTCTAAACAAAGATGGTTGAACTAAAGAAGCAACAGGGATGCGCGTGATAATTGAATAGATCGTGGCATAAAAACTCTGTTGCGTATTATAAATAAAATAAAATATTATAATTAAAACAGTAAACTACTCCCTGCCTGCTGCAACAGGTGGTCAGAACTGAATTGATTTTGAGTTAATCGCGCGGGCACCGAATCGATGAGAAAAGTGGCCTCCACACTCTAGGAGATGCCGGTAACTACCGCCATCCAGAAACAGCGAAAAAATTGACAACCATTCCGCTATGTGATGATGTAATGGCAGCGAAAGCTGACGACAGTCAAAGCTCTCAAACGAAAAGCAAAGTGTTTCGCCTTCATACACTGCGGTCTGGTGTTTAGGGCAGCAAAGATATTTAGCGAGCAAGCCACCTCATGCTTTCATATTGTTTTTGAGTTCGCATGTTCTTTCATAAAAACAGTTGTATGCACGTTTGCCGCAATAACACTACTATCACATCATTTGTCGCGAGGAGTCCCGCTTGCCATTTTCGCATGAATTATCGCGGCGCGATGATTTATCACCGCTCCTTCAAAATGCGTGCCACATCAACCGCTTATGTATTTTTCCCCTCCATCCGAGCTTCCAGCGTGTCCCGCATGCAAGGGACCATTCGAGTCATGTCACATAAGCGAGCAATCAACAAGCCTTGTATGCATAGTTTTCTCGACTCTTACGATCGCCATAATTTTTTGCTTGCAGTGACTTTAATAGCTCAGCACCTCGCTGCAGCTTCGTTTTGGTGTACGCTTGAAAATTCACACCGGGCTCAGTCGAATACATCCGGCCCAGGGACACCATGCAGTAAACCAAGTGGGCGACTAAATTGCTCCCTTGGGAATGAAACACGCTATCTACAACCCCACAATGAAAGCTTCTATCGCACTTCCAGGGAGCTGCGTTGGCTGCGGCCAAGGTGCGAAGGCGAGTCACGTGATGCCACTTTCTACGTCATAGCGATAGTAGCGCTGATTTCACCAGTGGTGGCCCCCGAGGAGAATAGCGATCTCGTTAGCAAAAGCTAAGTTACGTCGCCAGTCGTCCGTGTGATGAGATCGAGTATTAGCAAGGAAACAGCCCGCACACAGCAGATAACAATGAATACGGGTTGCGTAGCGGTCACGCTTGGTTGCGTCTCGGTCATTCTTCATCGCACCGCAGTTCAGCCAGTAGGCAGAGTCTGACTGAGATGATGCCGAGAAACATACCGGAGGCCGGCATTTGCTTTGAGCGCTGAATACTTCGCAGTGCCATTTTTTTGCGAAGCTCTAGCTTGCGTCTTCTTTTTTTTTTAGTCAGCGCTGTGTTTTCGTCCTGTTATTCTTGTGCGTCCGCGTAGTTGACCTTCATTACACGCTAACCACTACAGTGAACAAACTTCTGCTAGATTTGAAGCAAGTTTTTTGCTTCCGAGAGCTCTCGTGCATAGCGCCAACTCCAGTGGACAATGTAGGTTCCTATAGCTGCCTTGAAAAGTGCCAGCAGCAACCACCGTTGTACCCCCAGCTCTGCTTCAAAGATAGCGCCTTGTTGTTCCGGCGGCTAAGTCATGCGCGTCCGCACACTTTACCTCACGTTACGCTGTGGTTTCATACATATAATTGCCTACATGGGATAGAAGTCTTTGGAGGCAAGCCCTGTAGATATTGTGGTTGAGTGAAACCAGGTTCTTTCTGCGGAACGCATGTACTAAAATGACCACTGTAGTGGACAACATGCATGAGTGGAACAACACGTGCGTGGGAGTGTTGCGTGCACACTTCAGTCCTTGTTCCTTTCACTTTGGATTCCACTGTTTTTGTTGTTACGTGACATTTTCATGTAGTAACGTTTTAGGCACTATATTATCCAGCGAGCTAATGGGAGGAAACAATTGAATGGGTTGCCCGCAGCTGCTGCCGCAGAGAAATCAAGGCCACCTGCTCAAGCTATAGCTGAATTGCAATCGCTTGCGTCGTGGCAACGTCAATAATATTTCCTGTTAGGAATAAAGTGCACTACAAATACGTACGACGTCGGTGCGGCCAGATTGCTCTCCGGCGATGATGGACTGCAAGATTGCGTCGCGTTGTTGTTCAGCACGCATGTCGGTCATGTCACTCAACGCCATCACGCAGGTCACCGGATCACACGCAACAGGATCAGCGGATCCACGGGGCAAAGCGAGAGGCAGTCAGCGTCCTTGTGCAGACGTCCAGACTTATAGTCGGCAACAAATGAAAATTCCTGGAGCCGCAGTGCCCAGCGACCAAGCCGTCCTTTGGGGTCCCGGAGGGAAGACAGTCAGCAGAGGGCGTGGTGGTCTATAACGACGAAAACGTGCAGCCGCACAAATATGGCCGCAACTTTGGCGACAGCGCCGGCATAAGATATCACGCACTCGGTACCATTCTGCTGTTGGGCGAGAACAGCGCTAATGTCATGGCAGCTTGCGTCAGTGTGGACTTAGGTCGGTGAAGATGGATCAAAGTGGGCAAGTATGGGAGGGGTAGTCAGAAACGCAATCAGAGCGGCGAACGCGTGAGCTTGCTCAGCGCCCTATGAGAACGGCGTGTTCTTCTTTAGAAGATAAGGCAAAGGCCGAGTAACGTCGGCGAAGTTTTTGTCGAAACGGCGAATGTACGAACACAGGCCGTCGAAGCAGCGCACGTCAGAAGCAGAACGTGGCACAGGGAAACTGCGTACGGCGCGAACTTTTTCTGGATCTGGTTGGAAACCGGATGCGTCAACGAGGTGTCCCAACACGGTAATCTGACGGTGCCCGAATTGACACTTCATGGAATTCAGTTGGAGGCCGGGTTTTCGGAAGACAGCAAGAATGGCAGCGAGTCGCGTAAGGCGGCTGCCTAACGTGGGGGAAAAAACAATAACGTCGTCAAGGTAACAGAGACAGGTGGTCCATTTGTAGCGTCGCAGAAGAGAGTCCATCATACGTTGAAATGTCGCAGGATTGCAACGGGCATGAGATTGAACTGATTTAAGCCATCCGGCGTGATGAAGGCCGTCTTCTCACGGGCCGTTTCATCAACTGAAATGTGCCAGTAGCCGGATCGAAGATCGATGGAGGAAAAGTGCTTAGTTGCGTGCAAGGAGTCCAAGGCGTCTTCGATGCGTGGTAGTGGGTAGACGCCTTTTCGGGTGATCTTGCTTAAATGGCGGTAATTGACGCAGAAACGCCAGGTGCCATATTTTTATCACAAGGACCACAGGCGAAGCCCAAGGACTGGCTGATGGTTTTATGGACCTTTCGCGGAGCATTTTGTCTACTTCTGATTGGATGACTCTACGTTCAGCGTGCTATACACAATAGGGACGCCGACGAATAGGATTTGCGTCTCCAGTGCTGATACGGTGGTGACCACCAGATGTTTGACCTAAAGGCCTGTCGCCGAAATAAAAGATATCACGGTACGATTCGAGGAGGAGACGAATGTCTGTGGCCTGTGCAGAAGTCAGGTCAGGCGCAATCATCTTCGCGAAGTCATCCGTTAGGGAAGCAGAGCTGTGAGATTCTATTGGTGCTAAGAAACCGCTCTCGGCATTCAGACTTTCGACGTAAAATTCAGAAGTATTAGAAACGCTGGCCTAGAACATGTCGGCTGGAAGCAATTGATGGCACAGGCTGATATTCAGAAGCGGAAGAACGACGTTGTTATTAGTAATCGTCACCAGCGTATGCGGAAGAGCAACATTCTGGTTCAAATGCACGTCGATGATGGGGCGAAGGACATATTCGCCGTCGGGAATCTGTGGCTGTGCAGTCAAAGCGATGTAACTCACTGCCTCAGGTGACAAATACGCATCTTGAAGCAAACAGAAGTGTGGTGGAGCGATGCTTGGAGCATCGACGACTTGAGGCAGTGTCAACTGAAGAACGCCGGTTGCGCAGTCGATGAGAGTGGAATGATGGAACAAAAAGTCCATTCCAAGGATAATGTCGTGATGGTAGTTGTCGATCACCGCAAAGAGAACATAACTTGGGCGGCCGGCTATACTTATACGCGCAGTACGCATTCCATGTATAACCAGCACGCCGCCGTCGCCCACACGAAGCACTCGGGTAGTTGCTGGGGTGAGCACCTTCTTGAAACGTCTATGCAGGCTTGTACTCATCACAGATACGTGGGCTCCAGTGCCGACGAGTGATTGGACAGGCACGCCGTCCATTTGGACGTCAATTACACTTCTCTTTGTGGGCACAGACAGAGGATTTGCTGCAGTAGTGGGCAATGCAGCACCACTTCCGAGGGCTGCATTTCTTAGTTTGCCGAAACGGTGCGGCCAAAAGCCACAGTGGACGAAAGGCGACGTGGCTGCGGCGAACCGGAAGATGGGTGACGTGTTTGCGGTGAACGAAACTGGTGTCTTCGCGGCGATGGTGAGCGACTGTACCCGGTGTTCCTAGCAGAGTTCTCGGCGCTGTTAGACTCGGCGGGGGGCGAAAGTTTGCCGGCATTTCCATTAAAACGTCTCAGGTTGGTCGGCGTGTGAGGTGTTGAGGGCCACGAGTAGCGACGCTATCTGGCGACATGACCGATGCGGCGACAGGTGAAACATATCGGCTGGTCATCCGCGGTTCTCCCCTCAATCAGGTAGCTATAACGCGGAGCGAAGCGTCGGGGTGGAGTGAAAATTGTAGGAAGGCGTTCGTTGGCTCTGGGGTTGGTGACAGCACAGACAGAATGTAGGTCAAAGTTTTCAAGTTCCTGTCCAACCATGGCTTGCATGAGCAGAACTGAAAAAGGGGTAACATCAGGGCAACGCGAAAAGAAAGATGCGGGTGCCATCGCGTCCAGTTCCCTTCGAACAATTCGCACCACGTCCTCTGATGGCGACGCATGCTACTGTGCGAGCTGATCTTCACACGTCGAAGTAGCGGCAGTATTGGGAAGTCTGGTGAATGGGCGCAGGAGGCGTCGGCTTTTGGTCTGCTCGAATTGTCGGCACTATTTGATAATAGCGTCAACTGCAGAGCAGCTTTTGCACACGAGCAGATTAACGGTGTCGTCAGCAATTCCCTTGTGCACATGCCCTACCTACTCAGTTTCTGTCATGTCGTGCTCGGCTTTACGACAAAGCGCGAGCACGTCCTGGATATACGAAACAATGGACTCTATGGGGTATTGGGCACGACAGGCCAATTCCTGCTTTGCGGCAATTTTAAGGCCGGCTGGTTTGCCAAACAACTCTGTTAACTTCTCTTTGCATTGGTCCCAGCTGGTCAGCTTCCCTTCATGGTTTTCGAACCACACCTTTGCCGTGCCTCTTAGGTAGAACGTCAAGTTAGCTAGAAGCATAAGCGTAGGGTCAGATCTGTTGATTCCACTCACACGTTCGTACATAGTCACCCACTCTACAACGTTGGCGCCATCAGTCCCAAAGAAAGTTCGGGGATCCTTGGGTTGCACAACTACAACCGAAGGGGACAGCGATGTAGCGTGCGAAGGTGACGTTGGAAACGACAACGACGTTGATGCCGAGTGCTCACCGTCATTCATGGCGAGGACGATGATGCGACGTCCACTGCGGAGCTCCGTTTCCAGCCGTGGTATCCTGCACCTCCCACCAATATCTTACGGGGATGTTTAGAGTATAAGACTGTATTGACAATGTCAAGGAGAGTCAATTGGGTTAAAATGGCTGACTAGTAACAACACGCAGCAGCCAGCGTCTCGCGATCTTCTTCTTCTTCTCTCTCTTCTTTAACCCTTCCGTAACAATATGTTGAAACAGCGTTTCTCTTTGTTGAAAATTTATATTGCGCGGGTAATATGAATGAAGAATCTAGAACGATAATACCAGCTGTGTTAAGCAATAAGATTACAGTTCTGCCGCCTAATAACCTGCAATCATTACTCACTGAGAATCCACTCGCGAAATACCATCTTATATTTATGCTGCATGGCTTGTTGTGTGTGCTGCATAGCTCATGGGCTTGTTCTTGTCACGCCCCTCTTTTGTTGCTCTTCAGCGCAGAAAAGAGAATGCAAGTGCGCCTCTGTGCAACTTTCTACAAACGAAACTCTTCCGGCAGAGTGAACCAAAGTTGGTCAAGTTGGTTCTCAACTTGTAACTTAGCGCGGTTAAATCCACAGGGACAAGAAAGGTGGACAAAGACAAGCAACCTTTCTTGTCCTTGTGGTTTTTTTTATCGCGCTAAGTTACTAGTTCAATTATAGAAAACCAACTAGCCCAACAATCAGCTATTCAAGTTTGCTCTGATTAGTGACGAGGGCTGGTCAGCGGGGCATGATATGTACACTGTATTTGCCATCATATTTCATACCGTATCATGTCACATACTTTAGCTGGGATCTAGAAATCCGGCTCGTGCTACGCACTCCGTTACATTTCACATTACTTTTCATACTCGCGTACACTTTACCATGCAAACTCCTGAAACTCTCTGATCCAGTGTATCTGGCATATGTTAAGAGGAATGTTTTCTGTAATAAATAAAGTGGTATTGAGAAAAAATTGGGGCTGATAGAATCGAAGGAACTGAGTTACCTGTACATACTGACGACGAAAAACACGCCCACCGGAGACTTGGCTTCTTCGTCTTCTGGTACAATGCACTGAAACCAAACAATACGTAAAGGCTTCAGTTTTTGGGAAGGCCAATCATCTTATAGAAAAACTTGTATCACCTATACGCCACACGGCAACCTTTGTCTAACATTGTCAAACTGGCGTGTAAGGAACGTGACAAAGAGAAAACTGTCAGCAAGTCCCGTAAGCAACAATTGATGAACACGCTTTGTGGCTTTGGCTACTGTTAAAAAAACCCAAGTGACATTTGTAAACATTGCTAACAGTTGAAAAAGTAACGTCCACACATATCTTACCCTGAGACAAGGAAAAAGTTCACTCAAGAGACATCCAGGTCATGTGTTGACGCCGTGCGCCGGGGGGCCAAGCGGCTTCTGGTGACAGTGGGCACACAGTACACCATTGTTAATGTGTGCCTGCCCCCTCCCCCACCTGAACGGCACTCAGGTGTCGGCACCATTGACATCCCGGAGGTGCACCTGACGGCGGCCTCTGGCACAACCAAAGTTAGTGGGAGGGGAGACACACCACTCCAACTTCAGGCCACTGCCTAGGCAGGGCCATCCACAACTATGACAGGTGCAGCCAAGGCTGCCATACTATCAAGCAAAAAAGGCTCGCTGGACCCTGAGCCGGTAGGCCGCAGGGCTTCCCTACATCGGCAGAAGCCAAAAATCCGTACCCCTCCGGGTTCCCCGCGGAAACCCATCACCTCGCTGGAGGCGATGGATATAAGCAGTAGCTCGTCTCCGCAGCAGCGGCGGCGCAACGCCCTTGATTACAAAAAGGGAGGAAAAACTCCAATAACGGGCCCCACAAAACCGGGAGCATAGGTTTTGAAACACATCCGTCTAAGTCATTAGATATGGCGTTCCTAATTCACTGGAACTGTCGAGGAATATTTAAAAACAACGGTGACACAAAAGATATTCTTGCTGTATATTCCCCGGTTGTTTTGTGTCTCCAGGAGACAAACTTGGGATCAAAACATAGAAATATTTTAAGTAAATATAAAGTCTTTCGCCACGACCGAGAGCAAGCAAATAGGCTCTCCGGAGGTATTGCCATAGTTGTTCAAGGTAGTGAGGCTACTCGTGAAGTCAAGCTTCAGACTACATTTGAAGCCGTTGCAGTATCTGTAGTACACTTTAAAACAATTACAGTATGCTCCGTATATATCCAACCACACCTGACAGTAACACTCCATGACTCAGAAGACCTTTTAAAACAATTACCAGAGCCGTATCTGTTAGTCGGCGATTTTAATGCTCACTCCAATTTGTGGCGAAGCGAACAAACGGACACTAGAGGCCGTATTTTAGAAGACTTTATTCTCTCCAATTATATATGCCTGCTCAACAGGGGCAAACACACATACTGCTCTCCAAGCTCCGGAAAATGGAGCTGCATAGATTTGTCTCTTACATCGCCTTCTGTTTTTAATGCTTTTAAACGGGATGTCTTGGACAACCCGTATGGTAGCGATCATTTACCTGTTCTTATCAACCTAATATCATCTCCGCAAATCATTCCTACAAAACCACGCCATTGGAAGCTCCATTTAGCCGACTGGGCGCTGTTCAAGAAAATGCCAGCTTAGAAAAAATAGATCCACATAATTTAGGTATAGATGAACGTAATGAAATTGTCACAAACTACATTATTTCTGCCGCGCTCCTGGCCATACCTCAATCTTCTGGAGTGGTGAAACAAAACCACAAAACCTGGTATACAAAAGAATGTAGATTAGCAAAAAAGAAACAAAACAAAGCATGGGGAAACTTTCGAAGGTACTCCACGCAGAAAAATCTTCAAAAAGGCAAGAGCACAAGCCCGATATATCCGCCGTGGAACCGAAAAGACTTCGTGGCAAAATTACGTGACTTCCATAAATAGCTCAACCACATCAAAAATAATGTGGGAGAAGGTACGAAAGCTAGATGGTAAATACTCCCCTTTCACACATCCCCTTCTAACAGCCCCTGGTGAATATTAGGTGAATATTTTTCGGCAGTTACCAGCTCATCAAACTACGCAGAATCATTTCTTACGTACAAAAACACATCCGAGAAAAGAAGACTCCCTACAAGTGGATATACAAATGAACCATATAATAAATTATTCACAGTTCAAGAAATCAACACAGTCTTGTCCGCTGGTAAACGGACTGCACTCGGCCGTGACGGAATACACTATCAAATGCTGTCCCACCTCTCTGAACCTGCCGTGAAGGCACTCTTAAGTTTTTTTAATAAGGTTTGGGTATCGGGTAAACTACCCGAAGCCTGGAAGAAGGCCATCATCGTTCCATTTTTAAAGCCCGAAATACCACCAACATCTCCCAGTAGTTACAGGCCCATAGCGCTCACCAGCTGCCTCGCAAAATCCTTTGAAAGTATCGTGAATATGAGATTAACATTCGTGCTAGAAGCCCGTGAGACTCTCGATGTCCATCAGTGCGGTTTCAAAAAGGCATGCTCCACAACAGACCACCTCGTTCATCTTGAAAATACTGTCCATGAAGCCTTTATACACAAACAACAATGTCTTGCTATTTTTTTCGATTTAGAGAAAGCTTATGACACAACCTGGAGGTACGGAATTCTTCATGATTTGGCTGAACTTGGCATTCGTGGCAGGATGCTGAACTGCCTAAGAGACTTCCTGTCAAACCGTTCATTCCATGTACGCCTCGGTTCAACCCTGTCGAGAACTTTCATTCAAGAAAATAGAGTGCCCCAAGGGAGTTTTTAAGCACGACCCTCTTTGTTGTTAAAATGAATTCAATCAGTAAAACAATTCCAAGGTCAATTATGTATTCAATCTATGTCGACAATCTTCAGATAGCTTGCACGTCCTCAAACATAGCAACATGCGAAAGACAAGTGCAGTTAACAATAAATAAACTTTCAACGTGGGCTGACCGAAATGGTTTCCGGTTCTCCCCACAGAAAACAGTGGCCATCCTTTTCTCACTCAAACGTGGCCTACAGACAGATCCTATACTATCCCTGAACGAAGCGGAATTGCTGGTAAAAAGCGAACACGAATTTCTGGGCAGAACTTTTGACAGAAAACTGACCTTCTTGCCACACATAAAGAACCTGAAGAAGAAAACCTCCCAATCATTAAACATATTAAATATGCTTTCACATAAACGCTGGGGGGCTGATAGGACCTGCCTTTTAGACAGCTACCGCAGTATAGTTCGCTCTTGCCTCGATTATGGGTGCATAGTATACAACTCAGCTCGACCGTCCTACCTGAAGCAATTAGATCCAGTTCATAACTCAGGTCTGCGCCTTGCAAGTGGGGCATACAGGACATCACCCATAAACAGCCTATATGTCGAATGTAACGAACCAGCCCTCGCAGATAGAAGAGCCATGCTCACATGTGCATATGTACTAAAAACCCGTTCGCTACCAAAACATCTCTGCTACTCCATAGCTACGAAGTGCCCGTCTAAGCAGCTTTTTAACAACAAACCGAATGTGACGAGACCCCTTATTCTCCAATTTGAAGAAATTTGCCAGGAATTAGGTATTCTAGACACACTGCTTGATGTTGCCCCGAGGCCCGAACCACTGCCACCTTGTTACACCTTTCCTAGTGTAGGTGACTACACAATGACACAATTTCATAAAAAGCAAACTCCACGTCAACATATAATAAAAGAATTTTTGGCGCTAGACAAAAAGCACAATGAGCACACAGCATTTTATACTGACGGTTCTAAAACATCACTTTACGTCGGAAGTGCTGTAGTGCAAGATAAATGGGAAAAGGTAGTCAGGTTGCCTCTGTGCGCGTCAATATCCCCAGCCGAATGTCATGCCATTTCGGTGGCTGTATCAAAAATAGTCGAGATGAACATTCAAAATAGCATTATCTACATGGACTCGCTGAGTGCAATCACAGCACTGAAAGCCAGAAACGTAAGGGAGCCTTTAATAGGAAATATAATTCATAACATAATAACTGCTCAAACACAAGGGCACGAAATTAAGCTCTGTTGGATACCAAGCCATCAGGGAATTAGAGGCAACGAGAGAGCTGACGCGTGCGCCGCTCAAGCCTGCCATAAGGATGTCAGTACTGTAAATATACCCTATGCAGATTGCATGAAGTTAGTAAAAAACAAGCTTAAAGAAAAATGGCAGTGTACATGGAATCGCGAAGAAAATAACAAACTACATTTAGTAAAACCTATTCTAGAAGAATGGAGATCATGCAGGCATAAGGAAGGTTTTATAGAAGTAATCTTATGCCGCCTGCGCATCGGACACACACACCTAACACATAACTTTCTACTTACAAAACAAGGCAAACCCTTATGTGAGAAATGTGGAGTGAACTCACTGTAAATCACATTTTATTCTCGTGCACACAACTCGAACGGTGAAGGAAAAAAATATTTTACTGTATTTTACAATGAGCGCATTCCCTTCCATCACAGTCTACTTTTAGGACATAACCCACTTGTAGGAACTTCATCTGTTTTTAGTTTTTTGAAAGACGAAGCGATCCTAAACAAAATATATTATATCACAGAACTACTAATTCTAAAAATTATTTCCCAGTTTTCTCACGCATCTTATGATGCACCTCACCCATTTTCTCAGTCCTGAGAAGAAGGCTGAGGTCTTCATTTGGTTTGTTGGGCTTCTCAGAGTCCTTGTCCGGACAAGGACCTTCGCTGAGGATACCCAATTTTTGAAATGAATTATACCATGTGTTTGGCGCATGATAGCTTTAGTTGCTTATGTGCCATAAAACCCAATACAATACAATACAATACTTTCTTCCTGCAAGAAAGGTGGTAATTTATAGCAGGGGTGGACATGTAAGCACTCCCTGGATATTTTACTAGACGAAATAAGCAACATTAGCTAATTTTAAATTTTTAATGAGAAGCGTGTAATGAAATGGCAGTTGGTAATCATTGGCAAATGTTTCACAAGGAAACATTCGAAATGGATACAACCTCTAACTTAAAGCATGCTTGCACCAAGAATTCTATACAGTTTCGCCCGCAATACCAAAACTATGGGTCAGTAGCAGGTGCGGCACGCCTGTGCTTAGCAGTAGTTTATAAAAATACAACCTCAAAATCTGCAGTTAACTGCACTTATGCTCCAGATAAGAGATATCATGAATCTATATTGCACTGTGCGCATTACCTGAAACAACAGTACCTTTCGCGCAACTTTTGAGGACGTGTTGTCAAAACTGGTGCTAAGCATATAGTTTATATAAATGAATATTACTTTGATACCTCTTGTCTGCGATTTCGCATTTTCCGACTTGCTCTTTATTAATAATTTGCAGTTAGTGAACAATATTCCATTAATTTTTTAACTCCACTGTGTAATTTATCTATTGCGCATTGTCACTCTCTTCAACTAATCCAGCTGATGAGACACAATTGCACTGTGTGCCACTGCGGATCTTTTAAAAAATTAGTTTCGTTGAGCATAAATATTCCTGCATGCATAAATGTGTAGGCGTGAATGTGCGTGTGTGTAAAATTTTTTTAGAGAAAGAACAGGCGTTGATGGGCATTGCTGAAACATTATATATATCGAACCTTTGCCATCCTTTTGTTGACCCGTCTAAGATTAGTGCCTGCAGCTCGATCCGGAGAACAATATGTCGACAGCTGGCATGTTGCAACTCGTATACTGAACGCTATAGTACATAGGCGCAGTAGAATTGCGGCTCATTGGGGATGGCACACCGACTACGTGATGCCAAACCAGTCGCTGCCTCGGTAACTCCAGTGCATGTCTACTGTAGTGCACATAAGTAAGAGGATAATGAATGATGTTCAAAAGAAAAATGTTTTCAACAGCCTTGATAACTGAATTATTTTGTATATTCTAGTCTGCGTCAAGCGCGAATGTCTCTTGGCCTTTATATATTGAAACGGGAGTCCGGCGCCTTGAGCGGTTTCCATGCGGCACAAGACACACCCAAATCTTAGCTGTTCCGAAAACTAACTACCCCCGGACCCACTGCTACGCAGTACTTCTGCTTGCCCTTCTCTTCCTTTTCTTTGACTTGCGGCATTCTTCGTTACTGTTGCACTCACCACCCCCTGTCCCCTCGAGTTCGCACAGGGGTAAGACAGGAGATCAGGACAGGTTTCACGAGGGACGTAAAGATTCACCTCGCTAGCATGAGTAGGAAAAATGCGCTTGCGACGATTCTCATCAAGTTTGGGAATCGCGGCCAAACATAACGCCACTGGACCTAGAGGTTCCACAACATGGAAAGGGCCAGAAAACCGAGGTAAGAACTTTTCCCAGCGCCGAGGCAAACGCAGTGCCCATTGAACCGTGAGTGAATCACCAAATTGGAAAGAGCGATCAGGACGTAGCTGAGAAGTTGTATTGAACTGCGCTTAGGTGGTGCAGTAGTGATAGCTGAGCTCGGAGGAAAGCATGGTGTCGGGTCTCACCAGAGTCAACTTTTGCGGGGCGTTCTTCCAGAAACGTGTCGAAACTAAGAAGGATTTCAAGCGGTAACGTTGGCGTCCTCCCGTGACTTGATGTTGGAAGGTGTTTAGAGCGAAAATCGTAGCAGTGACGTAGTCATACCAGTCGTCGTGTGTGGGACAGACGTAGGAAGCGTCTTTGACTGCGCGGTTGGTGCGCTCAGCCGGTCCATTTGTTTGTGACTATTGAGTGGAGGCTGCATCGTGTTGTATTCCATGTTTAGGCGAGAATGTTTTAAAGGCATGTGACATAAATACCGTGCAACTGCCTGAAATGAGCAACTTCGGCGTGCCATGCCGCAATATGAGTCACTATTTAATAAAGGTCTTGATATGAGCGGCTGCAGAATCACGAACTGCTTGGAGTTCTACCCACTTCGTCCGGCAGTCCGTGGCCACAATACGAAATTTGGGCCATGGTTGCTGCGAGGAAACGGGCCCATGTGATCCTTTTCCATGATATTGAACGGTTCGTTGGGTGGGGCGATTGGTTGTAAGGGCACAGGTTGTGGGTCGGTGACGACCTTACGAACTTGACAAATTGTGCAGGATGACACGTGCAGGTAGCCATCGACGTGTATGCCAAACCACCAAAAGTTTTCCTTAATGCGAGCCAGAGTTTTCTGCTGAGCCAGGTGGCCAGCAGAAGGGGCGTCATGGCACATAAAAAGCATGGATGGACGCATGCCCACAGGAACCCCAGGTAGATACGACTGAGTTCCTGTACGTCGACGATAAAAGATACCATCTCGGACTGTACGTATAAGCTGATGAAAGTATCTCCAGGCGTCGCTTAGGTGTACTGGTATCACCAGAGTGGCGCCGGACGAAGCAGCAGAATACGATATCATTATTCAATAAAGGTGAGGCGTGCAGACAGGACACAAGAGAAGAGAAGTATCCTTACGGCATCCTTTGATTGTGCAGCTCGGAGATCGAGTACGACAAAAGCCGGCGCAGAGTAATTTGCAACGATAGGGTTGCGTGAAAGGTAGTCTGCGTCTTGGTTACAAGAACCAATTTGATGAACGATCGTGAAGCTGCAGTCTTGAAGTTTCAGGGCCCACCGGGTGAGTTTGCTTTTCATGCCGTTCTTTTTTTGTTTGGAGCCAGCGCAGTGCAACATTGCTATAGCCGGAGAGGAGGTCGAGTGTAATGAAACATGTGGTCCCATCAAGCCAATTTTAGGTGTCATCGAGACGGGGAGGAGGGTACACATGGGGCTTGGTAATGCTGTTCAGGTGGCGATAGTCTACACAAAATCGCATAGCGCCGTCCTTCTATCTCACTGGAACTACTGGGGACGACCTACGACTGAACGAGCGACTTAAGATGCCACGCTATAACATATCTTTCACTGGGGTTGTAATCTCAGCATGGTCAGAAGCACACACACGCACACACGCGCGCGCACGCACACACACACACACACACACACACACACACACACACACACACACACACACACACACACACACACACACACACACACACACACACACACACACACACACACACACACACACACACACACACACACACACACACACACACACACACACACACACACACACACACACACACACGCACACACACACACGCACACACGCACACACGCACACACACACACACACACACACACACGCACACACGCACGCACACACATATCTATATATATATGGCGCTGGCTAACACTCCCAGGGATCTACTAGGACACATGAATACCGAAGAAAGTGGATGTGGGAACAGCGCCGCGGTAGCTCAATTGGTAGAGCATCGCACGCGAAATGCGAAGGTTGTGGGTTCGGTTCCTACCTGCGGCAAGATCTTTTTTCATCCACTTATTTTTCCGTTAATTTATCGTTTATTTCATTTATTAAGCACAAACTAATTTCCCCTATGTTGTCCTTGGTGCCAGTGTTTGTTGGCTTCTTATGATATGACTCTATATTGAAGCGGTCTGCGCTGGACGCATGAGAGAAGACGAAAAAATGGGCTAGGGGAGAAGTGAGAAGAAAGAAGTGGGAATAAAATGGCGGACGACACCCGTCTCACTTAGATTATGTCATTTCTGTTGCCGTTCTAGTTAGGAACGCTATATTTTGGCGCAGCCGACAGTTTTCGAAGACCAGCCATGCGGGTGACGTTTTTCGTCGACCAGGCGTCATCGGAATCTGTTGTGTTCAACCGATACCAAGTGCACGGTGAGCCAGCGACGGACCTTCCTCTTGAAGTTAGTTGTACCGCGCTGATCAACGTGGTGCTGCAACTAGCTGCAATCAGCCGCCAAGCCCTCGTGCAAACAGGATCGGTGACAGTGAATCTACAACTGCAGACACTGAGCGAACTCGTTCTGTAACCCATACGACGTGGCACCCTCAAAGAGGAAACGCCTGCCGGGAAGGTGAGCGTAGACTTGAGTCTTATGGAACTGCAAAGGAACATTATACAACAGATCGAAATAATGAGAACTTTCGCCCAAGCGCTTAGTCAAGAGCAGTCAGCACGAGGCATTGTTGAAACCGATGTTTTTGAAGGAAACTCGCAAAGTGCACACTACTGGCTGTTGTTTTTCGAGTACGCCTGTGACAAGAATATGTGGCACTCCGACGACACAAAGATTTTGAATATGCGCCGCTATTTGGGCGGTATAACCAGAAAATGTTATGACGTGCAACTCATGGATCACGGAACAAC
Organism: Dermacentor andersoni; assembly: GCF_023375885.2. NCBI lineage: Eukaryota > Metazoa > Arthropoda > Arachnida > Ixodida > Ixodidae > Dermacentor > Dermacentor andersoni. The sequence continues at coordinate 129,360,610 of NC_092822.1, forward strand.
ATGTTGCGAACTGTGGAAAAGCAACTTTTTAGCGGCTTTCGAAGGCAACGCAGTAGACAGATGGGATGCGGCACTGCGGTTCAATTATACAGGTGGCTCTCTGCTTGAGCAACTTGATTCTCGTAAGCTGAGTGAGCATCTAGAGTCGTTGCCGTCAACTGAATGTGAACACAGCTTCATAAACAAATCTCTGGGAAGCGTAAATAATGACTGGGAGGATGGTGAAGAACCAATTACCGCAGTTCATGGCAACCTACTTCCACATAATCTGTCTACCATGCATCACAAGCCCCAGAAAAAAAGCTTCAGTGAGACAGTGCATTTGGTGTCGTCAAGCTTATTGTACACCCCCATTGAGGTAGATGGCATTGAAGTGAAGGTTCTCGTTGACAGTGGAGCTTCATTTTCAATTATCAACAAGACTCAAGTGGAAGCTGGTCGCCTGCACGCTGGCAGAACATTGCGTGTCCAAGCCTACGATGGGTCAGTGACCATGCATAGCGAATGGGTAACCCTGGCTATTGAATTTCAAGGAAATGCTATTACCAGTGACGTATTGGCAATTGCCAATGTCACCTACGATTTTCTTTTGTCCCGTCCAGACATGAGAAAACTTAAGATAAACCTCTATTGGGATGACAAGGTAATGGCCGAAGACATGATAAGAACAGAAGATCCTGGTGAAGAACCTAGTCTATGAAGGCTAATTTTTCACCAGGAAGACATCAAGACTAAGTACCCAGAGCTTGTATGCATGGGAAGCTACCCTCCAGCAATGAAATCACATGTTCCTTTCGAGCCCGCAGATAAAACAGTGGTTCGTAGAACCCCCTATAATATGTCCAGAGATAAAAAGGTGTGGCTGAAGAAGGAGTTGCAAGAAATGTTAGACGCAGTTATCATTCGGCCTTCTGTATCCCCATTTGCTTCTCCTATAACTATTGCACCTAAAGAAGACGGGACATTCCGCCTCTGCACAGACCACCGGGCTCTCAATCGTCAAACTGAATTGATACCTTATCCAATGCCGAGAATCGACGACATCACTGACGAAACTGGTGGTTGCAATTTTTTTTCGCGAATAGATCTCTGCAAGGGCTTTTGGCAGATTCCACTAAGTGAAGAAACGAAGAAGTACACCGCGTCCATAACCCCATTTGACTTCTTTGAGTACAACCGCCTACCATTTGGTTGGAAAAATTCCCCTGCGTGGTTTCAAAAGATTATGACGGACATTCTGAAACCTTACCTGGGCATATATTGCAATGTGTACATCGACGACATCATCATTTACTCAAAGACAAAGAAAGAACACCGTAGTCATCTTTCAAAAGTTCTTCATGCCCTCAGACTTGCCCAACTCAGTCAACTTCAAGAAAAGTGCGTTCTTTCAAGATACCGTAGTATTTCTTGGCAGGGTGTTTGATGGACAGACACAAAGCACTAAGCAAGAATCGGTAGAGAGAATCTCCAAGCTGGTAAAGCCTTATGATGTGCACTCCCTGCGCGTTTTTCTTGGCCTTGCAGGACACTTCCAGGCGTTTATCAAAGACTATGCACTGAGAACAAGGTGCCTCACACGTTTATCCCAGAAAGACGTGCCTTTTCATTGGGGCGAGAAGTGCGAAGCTGTCTATCGTGAGCTTACAAAACTAATATCGTCAGAGCTCATCTTGCGAATACCGGATTTTTCTCTGCCTTTCGTGCTGAACACGGACACATCACATTATGCTACCGGTGCAGTTCTATACCAGAAGCCATCCAAAAAAGCTGATCAGACCAAACACTACGTTGTGGGGTACTACAGCTATACCCTGAAACCCGCCGAAATCAATTACTCTACCACAGAAAAGGAAGCTCTGGCCGTCTTAAAAGCTGTGCAGTACTTTCATACTTACCTGGAAGGTGCCCAATTCATACTTTTCACGGACCATCAAACACTGACTCAACTTCTGAGCATGGCCCAGCCAAGAGGCCGCATTGCTAGATGGGTGAACTATCTGCAACAATTTTATTTCGTAATTTCGCACCGTCCAGGCCCACTCCTGACTGACGCTCACGCACTATCAAGATTACTTGTACAGGAATCAAGCAATAATCCAGACAATCAATCATATTAAGCTATGGGAAGGTACAAAAGAGCTCCAGTTTATCAATGGAAGGTATCACGTGCCACCAACTATGATTGCAAGGATTCTTCATCTATACCACGACACCCCTGGATCGTGTGGACATGATGGCTTCTGGCGCACTTATAAGAAATTGCTCATGAGATTCACATGGCCGGGCATGAAAAACGACATCAGCCATTACATCCGCGCATGCCACCTCTGCCAGGTGAACAAAGTTAAATTCAAGCTATCGACAGACGTTATGACAAACCCTGAATATTCAAGCGTCCCGTTCGAAGTAATTCATTTGGACTTCGCGGAGCTCAAAAAGAAGGGGGAAGGAGTCAAGCGAACGCAAGCTTTCTTGCTCACTATAGATGAGTGTACAAAGACAATTGCGGCTAAAGCTGGCAAAGAAGACGCAAACAGCGTAATAGATCTCCTCAAAGCTGAATGTTTTAAACACACAAAAACGCTCGTCTGCGACAACGGGCCGGCTTTCCGGAGTGCCAAATTATCAAAGTGGACACAGGAGCACGGCATAATGATAAAGTAATCTTCTCCATACCACCCGGCAGCAAACAGCCTAGCGGAACGTGCCATACGAGACAACAAACAGTATCTGAAGCTGTATCCAGACTTTGCCGGTGGCTGGAAGTGCTGTCTCGAGGCCCTCATTTTGTAACTTCGGGTACAGCGCCCATAATTCCTGCAGATCGTGAGCTAGGTCTCCTAGAGAACGTCGAACTCGCTGAAGTAAGGAACACTGTCAAAGAGCAAGAGGTCTACAAGCGCCGCATGAAGCGACACTTTGATAAAAGGCACAGTAGCGAGATACCTGACATACAGCCTGGAGACTATGTCCTTGTAAGGAAAGGAGCTGTGCCTTCAAATTCAAAATTTGGTGGACCATTTCAAGTTATTAAGACTGCGTGCCAGCATGGAATATTGAAGAATGTCTGGTACGCCGGAGCCTCGGACCAAACAGAGTGAGCCGCTATTGGAAACATATTCAAGTATTACCCCAGGAGGTGTAATTAAAAGAAATCCGGAAGAGTGAAGCGGTCTGCGCTAGACGCATGACAGAAGACGAAGGAATAGGCTAGGCATACAGTTTCTCACTATAACACCTCGAGGGTAATCTGGCGCCACCGTCTATGGGAGTTTCTTAAGGGGGCACCGTGCCATCATGGGAATGACGGTACATGTGTCTGCGATGCTCGTGTTGGCTGGTGTTGTAAGAGGCTTCGTCTAAAACGTGGATATGGCTACGCAAATAAAGCGTTCCCAAAGTAAAATCTTCATAAAATGTTTCCATTCACGCATATGACATCTTTATTCACCCACGATGCAAGGCCAAGCGAAGAAACGCAAGAACCGATGACCAACTGTTTCAAAGCGAGCGCGAACCTTGTCGTCTGTCCTCCAACTATAGCGGCCCGCTGATGCTTTTTACGTAACATGTAGTCGTACACACAATAACAAGTTCTCATAGTTAAACAAAACATATTTTCGAGTAATAATAAAGCTAAAACAGCTTTTCACATGCTGTTCTAGTAGAAAATGAATCGTTGTGACAGACTGAACGGTACTTGCCAAGCGCGTCTTCAAGGTGCCCTGTCTCTACGAGAACGATGCCAATCCGAATCCACAATATACCGGCATTCCCATGCATACCACAGCGCAGCAGCGCCAGATTTCCCTCTAGGTAATGTAGTGAGAAACTCTATGGGGCTAGTGGAGAAGTGAGAAGGAAGAAGTGGGAATAAAATGGCGGACGGCACCCGTCTCACTTAGATTATGTCATTTCTGTTGCCGTTCTAGTTAGGAACGCTACACACACACACACACACACACACACACACACACACACACATACACACATATATATATATATATATATATATATATATATATATATATATATATATATATATATATATATATATATATATATATATATATATATATATATATATATATATATATATATATACAAGAGGGAACAAAGCACCTCCAAACGCTCGGTTATTTGAGACGTACAAATACACTTTCGTTGCAGGAGTGTGGACAACGGATCCAGTTGGCATGGATTCATGATTGTTTTCGAGCGGAAACACATGCAAGAAGAAGAACGCTCATTTATCTCTTTCCTCTTCGTTGTGTGTGTTTGCGCTTTCAAATCAGCATTATTGTTAGCTCACCAAACCTTTGCCCTATGTCGCCTTAGGCATGGCGTGTACAGGTAATAAGGTGTTTAAGTACATCAGTGAGTGGTCCTTTAGTAGGTTGAAAAACACCTTTCTCGTATTAGACATTCAAGCGTGACATACTTGCCTTGGGCAATGACGGACAAACGACCACGGTGTCTCTCAAAGCGTAGATTACCATATTTCCCGTTGATGCACACAATAAGAACGCAGTGATGTGCAGTGTGGTCGCGATTGATGAAAATCCGGCAGCAATCTGAAGATCCTGAAAGAAAGTGCGTGTGAATAAAAGTGACCAGCGAAATTTGACAGAAATATTATGCAGATCACACACACTGTGCGAATCGATGTAAGCGAAGCTTCTCGTGCTGTTTACCATCATTGACGATATTTCGCGGTGATCTTGACGGCCTACGAAAGCCGGGATGTGATGGCAAACGTTACCTTGCGTGCAGCACTGGTGTTTGTCTACGTAGTACAGAGGAGAAAAAGCGACACAAGTTTGGTTTTGTCGATTTTCTGGGCGCCCGCTTGCGTGATGCCGTCTTGATGCTGCGGATCTTCTGTGCGGCTTTGCGTCTGCACGCCCTGCGTCAGCTGTCCACTTGTACAAATATGCACGGTGTTTATATTTGAGAAAAAAAAATGCATCAAAGATTAGGATACTCCGTAATGCCAAATTTTAATGGAGGTGTATATGTTTCTTTTTATTTCGCAACATATTAGCTGGCGCGTTGCAAACGGAGAAAAGTATGGCACAACGGCCTCGCTTATCGGGCGATCGCGAGAGGCAGCGCGTGGGCGCGATTCATAGAAGCCGCCGTACCTCCGCTCATGCAGCGCTTTGTTTCCATATACAGTATTGGTGTAGTCATCGGTGAATAGACGACTCGCGCTACTCTGGTGTCATCACGTTGCCATCGTCGCCCAGAGTCCCGTCTTGCACGGCAATACGCTTATCTTTTCACGTTTTCGCCGTACCTTCCTCATACGTTGTCCTCCTCGCGCTCTCTTCGCTATCGCCGGCTTTCCTCCCCCGCTGTGCTCCGCGTCCACTCTTCCACCCTTCGGTGCGCTTGTTGGCTCGGTTACGAGGGACGCCGACGCTCGCCGCAGGTACGGGTGCCTAACAGCTGAGCTCTAATAGCAGAAAAATGCGATATCATACCTTGAAGTAATTTTTTTCAATGTGTCCGCCACCGCTGCCATGTCTAGTGGTGGCGTTTCTTTTATAGGCATCTAGAGCGGGACGAGTTTGGTGCGGCGCCATGCCTTCGTGTGGCGTCGGCGGCGGCGGCGCGGATATATGACCGCCCCCGGGCGCTGTAGGTGCTGCCGAAAGTCGCGCTGTTCGATGTAGCTGCAGATGATTATATATCTTTTGCGCTGCCGAATACCATATGCAATACCAGCCTGGATATGGCGCTGTCTGTATAAGGAAAGGTACGTACAGGTGCCCCAGAAAGTAAACCGTGCACACGGGCGGCGGCTGAACCACATCTCCGTGCGCTATCGTCGACTGAACGTGCTAAAGAGCTTGCGCAAAACTAAACAGTGGCCGCCATTCGATACAAATTTGACCATTGCCTCAGCTACGGCTCCGTCGCAAGTGCTGTGCTACCAACACTCTACGCTGTGTGAAGTTTTGACACTTGTAGCAACCATTTCTCGATGATGCAGCAATTGCCAAAATTGTTTGCCTCCTGCACGCGCGATTAGCGTCACTGGCCGAGCATTGTTACTCGAGGATCGCCTTTGTCTCCAAGTCGCCGAGAACAAACTTAGTGGTCATGCCACGCTTTGGCGATTTCTGAGCGCGATAGACTACCAAAGCCTGCGGCAAATTAGGACGCTTAATTTAAGAAGTGCCACAATAGATTTGTGCAAAAAAAAGAAGCTGACAGCGCCATTAATTCGTCCTAAATACAAACATCGGCCAGTTACACTGCAGCACGCATGCAGGAAGGTAATGCCATTGGCAAGAGCTGCTTGCAAACGATAAGTGATTGCTGCAAGCGCAAAGAGCTCCCCTAGCGGCGTCCATAAGGTTTCCTTCGCCTGAGCAGTATGTACATGAGGCAACCGTAAAAAGCGCATTGCACGACTACGACGGATTCCTTTTGCGCATGCTTTGTATTGCGCACTGCCGCCCCTAGTACAGGGGGATCCAGTTCAGCCACCGCTCGACTGCTCCGTTTAATTTCTGGGGAGCCTGCACAGTGGCAAGCAATAGAAACGCAATAATTCGAGCAGATGGCTGCCGGAGCTTGTTGCGCCAACTGCAAGTGCTGGAGACACCGAGCTGATGCATCGTGGCGTACGATAAAAGCGACTGACATTGTGACGCATTGTGACTGCGTTTCATGCCACGACAACAATGTCTCGGCGTGAAACTCTGGAGCAAAGGCCACGTACCGAAAGAGTGGAAACATGCGGAAATTGTGACCATTCCCAAACCCGGCAAGAAGCCCGCAATCGACGCCCTGCGTCCCATCTCGCTGACTTCGCGCCTCGGCAAGCTGTACGAGAGGGTCATCGAAACCCGCCTCCAACATTACAGAGAGGACGGTGACCTCTTCCCGCACATCATGCTTGGCTTCAGGATGGAACTTTCTACGCAAGATGCGTTCCTAATCCTAAGGGAAGAACTTCTCAAGGGCATTCCAAAGGGAGGAGAACACCTCCTGCTCGCACTCGGCCTGAAAGGGGCCTTCGATAACATCTCTCACGAGGCCATTCTCAAGGGACTAAACGACATCACTTGTGGGGAGCGCATCTTTTATTACGTTAAATCGTTCCTGACGGGCCGGACGGCAACCTACGGAATAGGCCAGACTCGATCGGATACGACTGACGTGCGAAACAAAGGAGCACCGCAAGGGCGATAGTCTCCCCGATTCTCTTCAACGTCGCGATGCTAGCGCTGACTAAAGAACTGCGGAAGATCCCGGACCTAGGTTACGCCCTGAATGCAGACACCATCACGCTCTAGGCCACCAAGGGCTCCCTAGCGCGAAAAGAGAGCGACCCTTCAAGAGGCCGCGATGGCTGTGGAGAGATTTGCGGCAGCGAGTGGTATGCGCTCGCTGCCGCAAATCTTGCCGAGGCCGGAAGTCATCGAGATGGGACGCAGGGCGTCGATCGCGGGCTTCTTGCCTGGTTTGGGAATGGTCATGATTTCCGCGTGTTTCCACTCTTCCGGTACGCGGCCCTTGCTCCAGAGTTTCGCGCCGAGAGATTGTTGTCGTGACATGAAACGCAGTCAAAATGCGCCCGAATGTCAGTTGCTTTTATCGTATGCCACGATGCAGCAGCTCGGTGTCTCCAGCACCTGCAGTAGGCGCAACAAGCGCCGGCAGCCACCCGCTCGAAGTATCGCGTTTCTATTGCTTACCAGCGCCCGAGAAGTGCGAGGAGATCCGGGTGCACGGAGGAGGAATCTGCAAGTCCCCCGGCCCCATCGACCTCTATCTTGAGGGTCAGAAGATCACGGAAGGCAATAAGACTAGGATTCTGGGTTTTTGGATCCAGAGCAACCTAGAAGCCTCCCCCACAGCATCCCAACCCTAAGGTCTGCCACCAACCAGATCTCGAGGATTATTAAACGAATTACAAGAAGCCGCGAGGGCATGCGAGAAGAGGACACGCTTCGCCTCGTCCAGGCTCTGGTGATCAGCAGAATAACGTATAGCATGCCGTATCCCTACCATTCGCGAAACAAACGCGACCAAGAACAAATCGACGCCATCATCAGAGGCGTGTACAAAACGGCCCTGGGTCTCCCTGTCACCACCTCAAACGAGAAGTTACCGGCCCTCGGGATCCACAACACCTTCGCTAAGCTGCCGTACGTGGTTATAGCTTCGCAAAAGGCCAGACTACGGAACAGGGCGGCGCGCCGAGCCATCCACTACCGGACCGGACCGGAACGGCAACGGAGCTCCGTGCCCTCGATGGGCAGCGATCACTCCCGCTTGAGGTCAGAGGCAAGATCAAGGCGAACCCGATACCGAAGCACATGAGTCATGAACTCCATGAAGGACGACGCAAGGCTCGCGTCGACAGCGCCGACAATTCAAGGGTGACCCGTACGTAACGTAGGTGGACGTGGCGGCGTACACTGTAGGAGGCCTCTTCGCGGTAGCCGCCGTGAACGGGAGAGACAAGTCCTTGACCCTCGCGGCCTCCGTAAGGGCAGAGACCCCAGCTGCGGCTGAGACCATAGCCGTGGCGCTGGTAATAAAGCAAGAAGACAGGGTAGGCAGGGAAGTTTATGTCGTTACCGACTCGCAACAGGCGTGGCGTAACTTTACCAACGGACGAACACCGCTGCTGGGGGCTCAGATTCTAGGCCCGAGGCTGCAATAATCCCTTGCTCGAGCGCTAATCAACCGAGCGGGGTAAGACGAATCGTCTCATCAATCCCCACCCTTTACCTTCGTGCCCCTGCCCTCCAATTACTGCGACCGACTCGAGATCCAGTGACTCAACCACAGGTTTTATTGTCCCCCTCACAGAAAGCTCAGCACTGAAGAAGCAGTAGCTCTCAGACATATTCAGACGAACACATTTCCAAACCTACACAGATACAGTACAATGTTCCCACATACATATCGCGGCATCTACCTCTGGTGTAGCGACACACGCCCTACACTCTTTCACATCTCGTGGGGGTGCTGGGGCAAACCTCAACACTTAGACGGCTAGCACGACATTTGAGCGGTGGGAGGTACAGCTGACCGGAGATACCCTGGCAGGACAAGAAGCTCTCGTCCAGCAAGAACGTCGAGCAGCCATGGCCAGTGGAGTCCTGGAATGAGGACAGCACCCACTCGACCTCAAGAGCAACCACCTCGATGGTCCGAATAAATGTTTTTTCTCTCTCCCTCTCGCTCTCTCGGCGCTCACCGGTGGAGCAATAAAAGCAAGCAGCAGGAGCCGCGCACTCCGAGTATCGCATTTCAGTCGCTGAGCGCTGTACGTTTGTGACGCGGCTTTGCTTTCGTCTGCTTGTTGTAACATCAACAAAGGAGCAGAGCTTCGTGCGAATTGCGTGTCTTCGCCTCCGAAGGTTTAACGGCTCAGAAGCTTGGGCACCGATTGGGAACACTGAGTTGCAGTCGTCATTCTGATGTCCTCTCAGTGGCTTAGTCTTTTTCTTTTTAAGACTGAAGAAAACACCGGGAAAGAGACCTGGAACTACGACGCAGAAAGCGGCCGATCGTTCGAAGCGGAAAGCGCGTGGATCACAAGAAACAAGACAGCCAAGAAGGGCACTTCGAATTTAAAGACGCCGGCAAGAAAACCAACCGATGAGCAAACGTCCAGCCCAGCACTTTCACAGCAACAACACAGACCCAGGATGCCGCCCCTGCCACTTGACGACTTCAAGATCATCTACCGCCCGCAAGCAGGTCCCGACCTCGCCAAATGGAATATCGTCGCAGTCGCGCATGCCATCGGTTGAGCGAATGGACGATGGCAGCTGGACTTCAATGACAAAGTACGCGTACAAGTACAGAGAATCGAAAATTTAATCATCGCAAGCACGGCGGACAAGGAAGACGCCAGAATGCTGGTCAGCCTCAACAGAAGCGCTTACCACAACGTCAAAGGCAACACACGAACACCGGACGACGTCTCCCGAGGCGTCATCAATAGCCCCATACCAGGAACAAGTACTCCAGAACTTATGGCAGGAATCCGAGCACCGGCACGATACACCGGCCTTTACGCCCGAATGTTGGGTAAATGAACCCTGGAAGTCGTATTCTCCGAAGGACCGCACGTTCTCTGCTACAATATCTTCCAGGGCGTAGACTTCCGCTGCAGACGATATCGCAAGTCAGTCCAGTACTGCCACACCTGTGGCAACACGGGACACCGCCAAGACGCCTGTCCAAAACCGATCCCAGATTTTTGCTACAAATGGGCAAGACTGGACAACCACAAGACCATGACTGCGAACCGACCTGCAAGCCCTGCGGACAAGCGCACAAAACTGCAAGTACAGTGAGGAGCAAGAGACTGAAGCCAAGACCTCCATCCTACGATATACGGCAACAGTGCCTTAACAGAGTACAAGAAAGAGACAACCGCTGGAACTCCAGCAGTGAAGAGTTCCAAGAGCTGGGCACCTCAGCCATCAGCTCGAGCAGTGTCAGTGCGAGCAGCTCCTCCAGACGCAGCAGGTCCAAGCTAATACTGCGCAGTGCTTCGTGCTCTCCTTCCCGCTCTCGCTCTCGCTCAGTCAAGCGCGAGAGCTACGCCGACTCGGTAAGCAGCTCGAACGACTCGGGAGGGGCGGGGGGGGGGGGGGGTACGAGCAGCTTGGATGCATCGGCCGAAGCCGCAGTCATACGGGTCCTAGAAAACAAACAGCAGAACCAACAGAGCAAACCGCAGAATCGCACAGCCAATTGCAAAGCCAGCAAAACCTCATAGACAAGCTACTCCGCAGTCAACAGAAACACCAAGAGCTCACCGAAAAACTGCTTCAAAAATGCAAAGAACAACAAGAACTCACAGACAAGCTGCATGAAAAATGCCAGAAGATCGAAAACATAAACAGACAGTCGGGAACGACCTTGACCAAGGCCGAGGTTGAAGCCATGGTAGATGCAAGGTGCCTGATATTTCAAGAAGCCTTTATGAAGAACATTCATGCCACAATGGAAAAAAGTTGTCCAATCAGCAGTCGAAAAAACAGCTGCTACCTTCGAAAACAAGATCGCCACGTTAAACGCCAAAATTGATGGGATCGCACCACAGCTCAGCAATTTTATCGCGCATGTAAAGAACAACTACATCACTAAAGCACAGCTCGACAATTCGCACCCCACGACTTGGAAGAAGGCACGGACGAACAGCCACCGCGACTCCCACTCGGTCTCGCCCACTCGCGTTCGCCGACGCGAATTCGAATCCTACGACGATGGTGACCCCTAACCACAAGGCAAAGCACCAGCATTCAACTATACGCATATGACATTGGAACTGTCGATCATACCACCCTCGACACGCCAACCTACAAGAATTCGTGAAGCTGAATCAACCCAACGTCATAACACTATAGGAAACTAACACGCAGAACGTCCGACTGCAAGGATAAGCCACATATGCACAAACCCGACGAACTGGAATACTGGTGAAGAAAACTCTCACAACCCGAAAACACGACGTAGAGAACACCCAGACAGAACACACCTTAATCGATGTTTTACCGGAACGAAAGACGCAGAAAAGCCTATTCGCGTCCAGCGTGTACATACCACCTCACGACCAGCTACCGGACTTCGATCACTTTGTACGAGAAGTCAGGAAATCCACGAATCGACACCAACTCGTCATAGTGGAAGACTTCAATACCTCGCACACGGCATGGGGCTATTATACCGCGACAAAGAAGGTGCTCGAGTGTACGATGCCGCGCAGTAACACAGACTCGCCGCCGGGAATGATCCTCTCCAGGCCATGAGAATAGGAAAGAGAGTCTGCAGGGACACAAACCCCGATCTTACCGTTACTGCGGACGTCCATTCGGCAGAGTGGAGTCGACTCAAGGAAACCTTAGGTAGCGATCACCCTATCCTCCAATTAGATGTAGCACACACCCGTAGAACGACCAAGACCGTAATTGCACGGCTACCCGAATGTAAACCCTTTAGTGATAGGCTATATTCCGAAGCAAACATAACTGACTTTGACGAGTGGCTCAAAAATGTATTAGACACTGCAGAACGTCCTACCAAGATCATACAACTCGATGCGGGTACACCCGCGGTCGGCGCGCACCTCCTCTATATTTGGGAGGCCAAAAGTGTCCTCCTGAAGAGATTGAAGCGACAAAAGCTTAAAAGAAAGGTAAAGACACGTATCGCTCTCCTTACCAAGCAGGACCACCTCAAGACTATTCGGACCACCTTGTCAAGCAGAACTGGCACGCTTTCTGTGACAAACTACAGAGAACTCTGAGCACGAAGAGGACCTCACACCTCCTACATGCACTTCTGGCCACTTAACCGACCAAAACGAAACAGAAGTAACATCGCCACAGTCCTATCCACAACCAAGCGGATCAGAAGAACATCTCCTGTGATAAATACAAAAGAAACTATGCGGAGACTCCCGCGTCAACTCGCAACAAAGAATACTGTGGAAAACCGAACCCAGAACTCGAACGACCTTTTATGCAGTCCGAAATCCATTTAGCCCTATCCAGGCTAACTAGACATACAATGAAGATAGCAATAGGGGCTTCTTGGTATAGCATATCTTATTTTGTTATAGCGCAAGCTTGACAAGGACAACCGAAGCGCTGTGTGTGCCAGATGTGCCTTCTGTTGTCCTTGTCAAGCTTGCGCTATAACAAAATAAGATAGAAATATGAGCCCTGGTCCAGAGCGGATCGTTAACACCTACGCAACCTACCGCAGCAGGCCACGAAGGCTCTCCTCCGTTACTACAACGAGTGCTCGGAGAGTGGATAATTGCCTGTTGTATGGAAGCACTCGGACATCACCATGATCCCCAAGCCCAACAAAGCTCTGAGCTTGAAGAACCGACACCCGATCTGCTTCGCGTCGTGCGCGGGAAAGCTTTTCGAACATATGGTGCACGACCGCATTACCCAGTGCCTGGAAGACAGCGGCCCACTACCAGACACCGTGTTCGACTTCAGGCAGCACTCTCAACGCAGGACGTAATCTTACAACTAAAGGAAAGCCTTCTAGGTCGCCTAAACGATCGAACCAAATACTCCATAGTGGCAGTAGATGCCAAGGGAGCATTTGATAAGGTTAGCCACGACGTGATCCTCAACAATCTTGAAGGCACCGGCTGCGGCACTAGAACCTACGCATACGTCAGAAACGTTCTGACGGACCACACGGCAACAGTCGGAATCTGCAACATCCGCAGTGAAAGCTTACTACTTCGAAACATAGGCACCCCGCCAGGATCGGTCATTTCACCGCTACTCTTTAACGTAGTTATCATGAAGCTACTTCCACTCCTCGACACCATACCGGATCTGCGTCACGCGATGTTTGCTGATGACATCACGCTGTGGACCAGAGCTACGAAGGCTGGAAGACAAGAATGTAGCTTGCAAGAAGCCGTAAACACGATCGAAAGCTATCTCTGAGACTACGGCCTCCGCTGCGCCCCAGATAAGTCTGAGCACCTTGTCCTAAAGGCAGGAATGGGAGGCTGGCCTCCCAATTACGAAGAGCCCGACCCTAGTGTCGCCCTCAAAGGGACAACAATCCCGAAAGTCGAGAGCATGCGAATGCTTGGGCTCCACATGCACAAGGACGGATCGGGAGCCGCCAGCTTACCGAGCCTAGAACGCACCTTTTCGCAACTACCACACCTCGTCAAGAGGATCTCAAGCCAAAGAAGCGGGCTCCAGGAGCAAGACGCCCTAAAATAAAACAAGCACTGCTCACCAGCCGCATCATATACGGCACGCCGTACCTGGCTTTGAAGAACGCTGAATTGGAAAACCTCAACATCATGATAAGGAAGGCAATCAAAGTCGCCCTGGGACTCCCCGCCATGGCCCCTACTTCACGTCTCCTTAAGATGGGCGTTCACAACACGTGGCAAGAGCTCGCAGAAGCGCACAAGGACAGCCAATTGGAAAGACCCAGCTCACGCCCACAGGGAGATCAGTACTCAGAAACCTGAACTACAGCGAGGCGTACGTCTCAGACACGGACAAGAGCGAATCCCACCACACGTTCGAGAGTGCATTTGTGTCGCACGTGCCCCGCGCAACATGCAGCCCATATACCACACGAGTAGATGAATGGCTAGAGCCAACGCCATCAAACGAAGTTTCAAGCACGACCAGAATGCCCACTACACCGACGCGGCCAAGTATCCGCATCGAAACGCGTACGCTCTCAGCGTCGTAGACTCCCGAGGCTGCGAGCTAGAATCGGTAATCATCAAGGCACGCAACCCGGAAACGGCTGAAGAAGTAGCAATCGCTCTCGCCACCACCACATGCACAGATGAAGGGGTTATATTCACCGAAACTCTGGCCACCTATGGAAACTTCTTGAGGGGCCGCATCTCGGCCGATGCACTCAAGACGAAGCACTCCGGTCCCGTACACCTGCGTAACGTGGGTACCCGGACACGAGGGACTAGAGGGGAACGAAGCGGCCCACGCCACTGCCCGCGAACATGTCAGCCGGGTTCCCCTCTACCCATGCGTTCTCCAACCCACGACAGAAAAGGCGGTGGCCGTACTCACTAACTATTCGGCCATATTGCAACATTACAGGCAACAGCGTCGGTGTACCCTCTACCACACCCTAAACTCGGCAGAGAAGAAAGCCTGATCCTTAGATGCCTGCAAAATAACACGTACACTCACGGAACGATAAGGCGTTGCCTCTACCCGGCGCTCCACGGCTACCTCTGCCCACTCTGCAACGTACCCGACATTCTGCCACACTGGCTCCTGGAATGCCCGTGGCAGGAAGGCAGCGAAATGCAACACGAAACGGACGCATAACAAGCACAAGAAGCAAAGCACCTATTCGAAACGACGGAGGCCAAGCTAACCCTTGTGAACCTGGAAGACCAACGACAACTCGTCGCCAGGGCCAAGAGGGCAGTCGAAGACAGCGGGTTCCTGGAATAAGGAGCCTTCCCACCTTAGGGTGATAGCGGGCCTAGCTCGGGACACTGTTTCGTATAATAAATGTTTCTCTCTCTCTCTCTCTCTTTGGGTTATAGCTTTTAAGACATTAAGAGCGGCCAAACATCGCAAAGAAGAAAAGGATTAAGAAGGATAGAGAACTGGGACATAGCGACACATGCGCAATCGGTGAAGCAGCGCAAGAAGCAAAAAGCCGCAGGCCTGCGCGGCACACGCAGCATAGGCACAGCGTAAGCTTAAGGAGCGGCTTCATATGAGCTCAATTTCTGGCAGGACGCACGAGAATGTTTTGCGGCGAAGTATCTTTGAGTCGTTTTCACTAACACGAACTGAACTGTCTGCCGCGCGTCGACAGCGACCTGCGGCTTGCGCAGCTCTCTCCACAGCATGCCCTTTGAAACGAGGCGGTGACCACAATGTTTTTCACTATAGCATTCTTGCATACACCTGCTTAAGCCTCTTCTTCTTCCTCAAGGTAAACAATCCATTTATTGGCCAATCCCTCATAGTTGGTAGGAGGCACATACTTGATAGGAAACACAAGCTACCTTGTACGCTTACCTATGCAACGGCTACATGGTGTGTCACCTGGTGCAATATATGCAACGGCAATGCAATGTGCGCACGTATCGATGCCACGCGGCGCGCATCTCACGTAGCGTGGCAAGTGGCACAATACGACAGTAATGTTTACTATTATTGTTATGATTTACTCGCACCCCCTTTATGCCATACGTCTTTTTCATTCTTGCATTTTTTATACATCTTATTCTTTTTTCTTACTCAAGACAATCCATCCATTTCTTGGCCAATCCTGCATAGTGGTCCGGAGCCTGGTGATAACTGCGACGAACACCGGCGGCGGTGGTGGACAACATCACCAACCGAAACGGATATTGGAATGAGCCCATGACGGCTTACGCTGTAAAAAGGGGGACCCACTATAGCGTTGAACATGAGCTGCAATACGTGAGCCGTGGCTGAAGCAACGCCCTCTAGAATAAAGTGGAATTCGGGTCGCCGTTTAAGCAATGTGCATGCCAGCGGCTCTGCGTCGTCTGCGTTATTCAAGTAGCGATAATACACTGCACCAAGGAGCAGCTATTGCTCCAATGTCGAACAATATGAAATAAATGTAAAAGCGACACTAGTTACGAAGCTAGGGCAGTGTGTGCCATGACGAAGAGCGCTACGCTAAAGGCTGCCTTCAGGGCTGCTGTGCAGGTGACGGTGTTATCACACCGCGAAGAAACCAGACAGTGTTGTGCACAGGGCTATGCGCATTTCTGGAGTGGCGAATCCCTTTTCTCGAGAGCTTAGCTGGGGCCGCGGCTCCCTTGAAGCCCATATGGAGCGCGATAGCACGTCTCCGTTTTTCTGTCCCTAATTTTTGTGCTGCTTCGACAATTTACATTATTTAATCCGTGACATTGTTAACGTGCCAGCAAACTAACATATGGAAGATAACTGGTGTTCCACGTCTTAGCTTGCCACGGTAAGCTCTGCTTGTGGGGTGCATTTACATCGCAATTTGCGTTCGTTTTCCATTTGGTTGTATATATATGAGGCAGTGAATTTGACTAGCATCGTGAGCACAAAATAAGCACTGTCACTTAACCAATGCTTTCGCGAAGGCTAACTCGTAATTGCAATTGTCAAGAGGGCACTGGGGCGACGCCCGCGAAGTTCTCGCTGCAAACGTCTCACAGACAAGTCTTCGTCCTTATATACTATGTACATTGTACCCATGCTCAACCACCCCCTGACGCAGCGTGCCAGACAGCAGCAGCAGCAGTAGAAAACTCGAGGGAAGAGGCAAGGAAAGCTTCGCTTAAAAAGTAAAAAAATGGCATAACATTTTGAGGAAATCTACAACATCGAGGAAGTTTCACGAAAAAAAATTGTCATCGACCCGAGTTCAGAACGCAGGAAACACAAGCTGGTTTCTCAATAGGAGAGCTTCGCCGTTGGAGAAACGCTTATCTCGGTACGCAAAACAAATCCTGATTTTGTAAGGCTCTGGCAACGCAGCTAACCAGGTAGATAGCAGAGCGAGGACGAATTAGCACAACCGAAGAACAGGGACTAGAAGTGCAAGTGCGTGTAGCTTAATCGTGCGCGTTCTTTAACACATGAGTTTGTTTCCCGACATTTTCGAATTAGGTGGAGGATTTCACTGAACGTTTGCGCTATTCGGGAAATCCTTATTGGTGCTTCGCCATCATTATTGATCTGGCTCTCCGGAATTCCGACACTTCGTTTTGTTCCTATCCATTAGTTGCATTTTCTGAAGTGAACAGAGCTGCTCACTCGTGGTCTTTTTTTGCGCTGCTTCATAATGACAATTTGGTTTCTTTCTATTTTTTTGTTTCATGTTAAGGCAGAGGATCGAGAGGACATGGGTAAGCCTTGAGGCTGCTGTCGAATGGCGAAACTGGCCCTCTATGGGGCGAATCTGTGCCCAGAAAAACGGCTTACACTAATAGCACAACGCTAGCGGAGAACAAACTCGGCTATTGTCGAAAATCTGATCAGCGGATCAAGCGCGACGGTTTTTACTCATAACTCGCCGAAGATTCTACTGCAATCACTAGTGTCCGTGTGGTTTCAAGAGACTACTACACAATTAGTGTTGTGCACGCCATCTGATAATACATGGTTTAGGGAGGACATACACAACAGGTAGAACGAACGCTAACATTCGCTTAAGCTGCAAATCATGCAGGCGCGTCTTGAGCTGAACGATAACGTTTAACATGTTTAGCCGGTGAACAGTGGTCAACAGAGAAAGGCAAAAAAGCGCGTGTCAATATGGCACTACTTCAGGCCTTACGGTCTTTGTGGTTGTCCTCACCCTTCCGGCGCGCCTTGACCCTTTTACCTTCCATAAGAGGGTCTCCGCTACCGACGCTACTAGCGAGTCAGGTAAGCCTGCTGTCCTAAGCCTGATTATGAAATGCAACTTACATTCCGGGAATAAGCAGCTTTAGAAGAGTCGACTCCAGCGAAAGGATACCAATGCGCCGTTTTGAAATCTGCGGGTGTAAGAGTCGATGCCTACAACCCCTTTTGGCCCGAGGAATATGGTGCCGGCAGGCACGTCCTTCGGTAAAAGCGCTCAACTCTAATCGCAGACTGTTCTCGAGTGGAAGTTCGTGACCAAAAGAGAGTCGTTGCCATGCTGTGAAATATGGTCAAGATGCCCTCGCAAGACGTTCAGGCACTTTGTCTGCTCAAAGCTATAAGAAAAATGAGCGTAAATCTACAAACGTCTATATGTTTAAACCCATGAAACTTAGACGCCTCATCAATCCTGCGATTGATTCCAGCTAAACATATGTCCTTCAAAAGCGGTGTTACGCCCTGTTACGGTTGACGTGTAACACCCTGCTCAACCGAAACGGAAGATGGATTCCTAATTTGCTATGGTTGTCTCAAGTGGTTGCCGGTCTGGCAGGCGTCCCGCTGTAGTGACAGGCCTGTTTGTTTGCGGAACCTAGGCGACAACCCTTTCCACGAACTGTCCATCTCTAGGGGAGAACGCTTTCCGCGAACTAACGTCGCCTAGAAGAAAGGATGAGCGGCCTAGAATCCCGGACCCGAGGGTTGCCACCAGTGGAGGCAAGCTCGTGAAAAGTTACATGGGAAAGTGGGAGCAGCCGCGAAGCAACGACGGGGACATGCAACATCACCTGGGAAAGTGGGAGCAGCTGCAAATCCTCAACCAGACTTAGTGCCTGTCACGTGATGTTGACATGAACAAGATCCCGCCTACAATTTTTGTGGGCCTATTTAAGGGGCACCACCAATGTACTTTTTCACTTCGTTCATTATCTTATTCTTATCCTTCACCAACCATTGAAAAAAACAGTGCAAGTTTCGCACTAGAAATCATCTCGTCCTTGCCTGGTCACCACGGTCTACCGGATGCCCACAGCCCGCCGACAACGCCACTCTTCCCAATAGTAACGCCGCAACAATAGGCGTCGCAACAACTGCTTAGCAGCGGAGGGATACGCTACCCTGGAGATCCCAACTTTGGACGACATCTAAGAGATCGTCTGATTTTCGTACTGGTGACAACGTTCGGAAGGAAGGTGTCTGGATTCCTGACTGCATATGGAGAGTGCACGGCTTTTCTTCACTAAGATATCACTTGGATTTATGTATTTTTGGGGGACATACAGAGCAGTGATTTTCCTTTAACCCTGGACGGACATTTTGAGTACGTCGAGGGTGTTACAGGATGAAGAGTTAGCAGCAATAAGGGCAGCCATGAACTTGAAGGCGCTAAGGAAGCCGCAATTTTTTTAACTTGGCCAGGGATTTTGGCCTTGAAATTGCCGAATCAAAGAGAAAGCCGAAGATTATTGAGGCGATCGAAGCAAGCGGGGCAGACGACGATGAATTGAAGGAATGCCTAGAGGGCATTGCGGATAGGGAGGAAGAGCGTAAGCGCCTAGAAGAAAAGGAAGAGCGTAAGCGCCTAGAAGAAAAGGAAGAGTGTAAGCGCCTAGAAGAAAAGGAAGAGCGTAAGCGCCTAGAAGAAAAAGAATTGCGCGAGTGGGCAGCATGTCAGGTCAAAAAAGGGCGCGATCTCGAAATGAGGTGCTCAGATATTGAGTTTCTGAAGACTGAAACTACTGAGAGATCTAGCACAGAGGCACGAGAAAGAGAGCACAGGAAGACAGACTTGATGGCACCCTCCGTAGTAGGAGGGGACATAGGTATTTTTCTGGTACAGTTTGAGCGCACGTCAGAGAATGCAAAATTCGTGAGCAACACGTGGCCGCAACGCTTGCTTACGTTGCTGCCACGTGAGGTAGCTGATATCATTGCCGCATGGGGAAAGAAGAAGCCCAGGGCGTCGATAATGTCAAAGCTAATCTTCTTAAAAAGTATAGATTATCAACAGAAGCATTCAGGCGAAAATTCAAGGAGGTCGGGAAGACTAAAAGTGAGTAATACTCAGATTTCCCATACACCTGGAGGTAAACCTGAAGGAATGGCTCAGAGAAGAGGGTGCACTCGGCGACGCCGAAAAGACAATGCAGTGCGTTGCTTTAAAACAGTTCTGCCGCCGGCTGCCAAAAAGCATGAAGTATTGGGTTTAGGATAGGCTAGGCGTGGACGCTATCACGATAGCGGCCCATCTCGCTGAGGAGTACGTAACTCGCCGTCCGTTCGAAGGCAACGAAGCTCCTAAGAAGAAGATGAATACACAGACCCGACAAGCCAGAGCGATGGTCAAAGTCAAGTCAGCATAAATCCAAGGAAAGGTCACATTCGGTGAAAGTTAGTGATTATAACAGCAAGATAAACAAGGAATCACCCGAACAGAGGCCAGAAAGGCAAAAGAAACAAGCTTTCGAGGCAAAGAAACCAGTAGTTCAGTAGCCAGCAAACAGGGCATGTCTCCATGGGGTGCGAAAATCCCAAACTAGTTTTGATGTCACTAACTAATGACGAGGAAAACCTGAAATAGCTTGAACGGTACATTGGAGACTTCGTGGTAAACGGCAAGCCGTGTTGGGTGACTCGCGACTCGGCCGCCACAATGGACGTGGTGCACCCGTAGTACGTGTAGGAAGGCCAGTTCACGGGAGAATGAGCTTGGGTAAGGCAAGCCGTAGAGGCCTGCAGTGTTTTTTTCCCTGTGGCAAAGATTCCTATCGAAGGCCCTTTTGCACTACTGGACACTGAAGCCGCCGTCTCGGCACATCTCCCGCCACAGTATTCCTAATTGTTTTATAACAAATCTGAGGATTCACTGCGACTCAGGGGAATTTTGTTTAGTGAAGGAGTAGGGCAAGCCCTAAGTCCTTCCAAGGAACGGGAGCTCGCGGCCAAGGCCGTATGCGAATGTCCAGTGGTGGAGGAAACAGGTTTGACGGAGGATTCATCAACCAGCACCAAACAGGACAGCCCTCTAGGGGATATTGCGGAAAGTACACTAGCTAATGAAGAGGTCAGGAATGCACCGGAGCCTGAAATATCTCGGGAGGCAAAATGGAGAAGCAAGTTGTTGAATGTAAGCTCTGCCACATTGACTGCTGAACAGGAAAAAGATTCTACCCTGCGTAACTTAAGGCCGGACGCGAAAGAAGGTGTGGCCAAATAGAACGTAAAGTTCCTCAAGAGGGCAGGCGTCCTCTATAGGAAGTAAGCCAATCGAAAGAGAGAGCAATTCGACCAACTCGTGGTGCCGCAGCCTTATCGTGAGCAGCTCCCGCACCTGGTCCACGGGGGCTTTTGGACAGGGTATCTGGGCATTGAGAAAATAGGACCACTTACTGCAGAAATTTTACTATCCCGGCTGCTTTCCGGAAGTGGAAGCATTCGTGAGAAGCTGCGACACAAGTCAACGCATAGGCAAGCCCGGAGATAAGGCTAAAGCGCCAATGAAACTTGTTCCCATTATCTAGGAGCCGTTTCGCCTGCTCATAATAGACGCAGTCGGACCACTTCCTGCAACACAGTCTGGCTATCGGAATATTCTCACTGTACTCACTCTCACTTCTCATTGTATTCCCTGAAAAAAAATTCCCAGAGGCGATGTCCTTCTAAGAACTAAGCTCGGTGGAGATCGTCAACCCGCTTTGGTCTATTTTCTCGCGAGTGGGGTTTCCCGCAGAAATCCAGTCAGATCAAGGAGACGTCTTTACGAGCGCACTGACCTCGATGTTTCTGAAAACGTGCGGTATTAAAATCTTTTGTAGCTCAGTGTACCACCCGCAGGCAAACGCGGTAGAGAAAGTACACTCGGTCATGAAACGGCTTTTTTCGAGCCTTTTGTTATGAGCACAAAACCGATTGGGAGGTTTGCTTGCCTGCAGCAGTGTTCGCGCTTCGAACTGCACCGCACGAGCCAACAAGCTTTCCACCTTCAGAGCTCGTTTACGGTCGCTGCCTTCAGTCCTCTCTTCGCATTGTTCGAGAAGCATAGGAAGGCCGGGCGGACGAACCTTAGATTGTGGCATACGTGCTAGAGCTGTTACACCGACTGCACAGTTCTGAAGAATTAGCGGGGCAGGAAATGCGTAAGGCACAAAGCAATGTCAAGCATTGCTATCACAGGACGGCTCGAACGCGACGCCTTGAAGTTGAGGAAAAGGTAATGATCCTGAAACCCTAATTGAAAAAGAAACTACGTAATCACGGTACCGCGAAAACGAAGGACACTTCAAGTGTACCACAGCAATCTACTTAAACCCTCCGGCAGAGGGAGGTCATTGTGAACATATTCCTTAACCAGCCTGAGGAGAGGCCTGTTGACTTTTCGTTTCGGAGTTACCATCAGTTACGGGGGCAAAGGCATTCACGAGACCATTGACAAGCTATAGTAGAGCAGGCAGAGTTGAATCCTAATCAAAGGGTGAACTGAGGCAACTCGTGCTTTAAATTAGACATATATTCAGACACACCTGGCAGGACCCCTGCGATTGTTTGGATATCGAGTTAACCTCATCGTACCCAGTTCGTTCGAAAGCTTATTGCGTTTCACCTCATCAACGTCAAGTCATGACCACTGAAGTAAACACGATGTTAGAGCTACGTGTAATCGAGCCGGCAGAGAGTGATTATGCGTCGCGTCTTATCTTCGTTGAGGTGTCAGGAAAGGAGCCGCGACCATGTATCGACTACCGCCGGCTCAACTAAATCCCGAAGGACCAGACCTACCTAACACCGCATATCGAGGAAAGGCTTGAGAGACTGAGCAGTGCTAATTTCATCTCTACGCTACAAGGAGAGAAAAGCGGCGAGGGCCAAGGCCCTCATCGATTTTCACGCCAAGGACGAGCACGCAAGGTTTGTGGATGCGGCAGAATACGAGCTAGACAGCATGGCATTCGTAGCTGCCGTCATCGACGCGTCGTCCGGCGCGACGAGGGCAGCGGCGAGCTTACGGGTCCGAGAGGCGTGTCAGGCGGAGGAGGCGGCCATTGCCCTGACCATTGCCGACCCCGGGTGCCAAACGGTGTTTTGTGATTCGCGAAGTGCAGTACGAAATTATGCCAAGGGCAAAATGTGTGGTGAGGCTGTGCGCGTTTTGTTCTCGACTTTGCTGCAACGAGAGAATAGGTATGGTAATTTAAGTGGTTCCCGGCGCACGCGGAAACGGTGCGTCGAAGAAGCTAGATAACCACAACGAACAGGCACATGCAGTGGCGCGAGGGCTAACCAACCGCGACGCTGCAAACGACCGTCCAACGTGGTGTAGTGGCAAGGACCGCATGACGACGTTGAACGAACTTACACAGTTTCACCGCCTTGCTAGAAGGACTTTCCCACCCACGCACCCGGGGCTGAGCCGAGTGGAGGCGGTGCTGTTCAGACAATTACAGACTGGTTCCTTACCCACACCAGTGTTAATGAATCATCTCTACCCGAAAGTATACGTTATACGTATACGTATACGTAAATATGTGCCGCGTGTGCCAGCGGGAGACGGCCACCCTGACGCACATCCTATGGGATTGTGCCAAGTTCCCCTACGAAGCTTCGACAAGGACAACGATTCCGCCGTGACTCCCGGCTACGGCGGAATGCTACGACCACGATATCCAAACCTGGGTCATCCAGCAGGTCTTGGCGGCTCTTGAAAGACAAAGGCCGAGCGAAACCGAGGGAACGTTGCCTCTCAGGGTGACTGACCGCTGGAGTAACACACGCTGGAGTTGAGTAGAGACCACTCGCTGAGAAGACGTCAGGGCCTGCGTCGCGGCGCCATTTAGGCATGGTGTCGCTCAGCAGGCGACTAAATAAAGTTGTTTCTCTCTCTCTACACTCGATTTAGTCAGATGGTCCTGGTAGGTTCCGTTGACCGAGTTGGCAAGCAGAGTTGCGGCGTTTATTTCCCCGATGGGAGCCTTTCAGACGGAAGTACTGAGCTTTGGATTGAAGAATGTCCCCTATTGTTTCTCTAGCCTTATGGACCAGATGCTACGGGGAAGAGAGGACTTTGCACTTGCGTATCTCGATGACATAGCAATCTTTTCTTCATCATGGGCGGACCATATGCAACACATATGCAACATATGTTGTGTCATCTACGAGAGGCCAACTTAACTGTCAAGGCTCCCAGATGCCAATTAGGGCACGCGGAGGTAGCTTATCTAGGTCACGGAGTAGGGCAACCCCATTTTAAACTGACCTCAATAGGCAACTTCCCGCAACCACGCACCAAGCGGGACATCAAGTCCTTACTTGGTTTGGCAGATTATTACCAAAGATATATCCGCGTTATTCCGAGGTTGAAAGTTCCTCAACAGATGCACTCAGAAAAGCATAACCGCAAACGGTAAATTGGGATGACGCAAAAGAAAAGGCTTTTAGGATGCTGAAAAACACACTAACGAGTCAACCAGTGTTGAACTTGCCCGACTACTCTAAGCCATTCATTCTTCAGTGTGATGCCAGCGACAGGGGTATGGGGGTGGTGCTTTGTCAAAAGAGAGATAATGAAATGCAACACCCCGTACTCTACGCCAGTAAAAAGCTTTCAGTTCATGAGGAAGCATACAGAGCATCAGAAAAGGAATGCGCCTGCGTGGTATGGGCGGTGCAAAAGCTAGCTTGCTATATCGCTGGTTCAAGGTTCACCATAGAGACTGACTACTCTCCCTTCACATGGCAGCAGTCCATGTCTACGAAAAACGGCCGTCTTTTGCGCTAGAGTTTGGCTGTTCAACAGTACACCTTCGATATTCGCTACAAGACGGGTAAATTTAATGGCAATGCCGACAGTCTGAGTCGTTGCCCCTAGAGTAGCGGAAGCCTCATGCTCGCTCTGGTTTCTGTAGTATTTTCAAATTTGTATTTTTTTTCATACGTTTTTCTTTATTATCACGAAGTTGTAGTTGATTGTTAGCTGAGTTTGATAACCACGTCTTAACGCTTTCAAGAAATGGCTGTTTTTAGGAGCTCAGGGGGAGGACGCGCAAAAGGGATGGGAAAGCAGTAGCCGTCTTGCTTTTTTTTTTGTAAAGCCTGGTGCACCTTGGGTGAGGGGGGTGGTCATGTGCTCGCTTACATTGTAGTTGCCAGCCCGGCACTGCTCTGGAGTGATTGCTTGCCCAAACTGGAGACGAAAAGTGGCGAGGCCGGTTTGCAAGTCCAGTTTCACAGGACCGGACCAGGGAGAACAGGCACAACAGCGCCATGAGGACTGATGAACGACTCCCAGGAATCTACCGACTACGAACGAAGGGTTCGCCACCCCTGAGGGATATTGTGTTGCTGAAACGCCAATCACTCGCCCAGTGGCTGCCGGCCCCTGCGCGTCGGTATCTACCTCCCCCGCCGGAGATGGTGTTACGGTTGACGTGTAAGGCCCCGGGCAAAAAGGATGCTCGAAAGACGCTACTCAACCGAAACGGAAGATGGATTCGTAATTTGCTATGGTTGTCTCGTGTGGTTGCCGGTGTGGCAGGCGTCTCGCTGTAGTGACAGGCCTCTGTGTGTGCGACCAAGGGGAGAACCTTTTCCACGAACTGTCAAACTCTAGGCAAGAACGCTTTCCGCAAACTAACGTCGCCTAAAAGAAAGGATCTGCCACCTACGATCCCGGACCCGCGGGTTACCACCAGCGGAGGCAAGCTGGTGAAAAGTCACCTGTGAAAGTGGGAGCAGCCGCAAATCCTCAGCCAGACTCAGTGCCTGTCACGTGACGTTGACATGAGCGAGATACCGCCTACAATTTTTGTGGGCCTATTTAAGGGGCCCCGCCAATGCACTTTTTCCCTTCATTCATTATCTCATTCTTATCCTTTACCAGCCATTGAAGAAACAGTGCAAGTTTCACACTAGAATTTATCTCATCCTGGCTTGGTCGCCACGGTCTACCGGACGTCCGCTGCCCGCCGACAACGCCACGCTTCCCGATAGTAACACCGGTCGAGGTTCGAGAAACAGGCGTTGCAACAGTCCTTGCAAAAGGAGGGGCTTGTCGAAACTAATAAAAGTGCTATTCCGACAAGTTTCTGAAGCGTCAAAAAGTCTTCCAACGAGGCACTAGCTCCGTTGTGTAAGGACATAATGCCAACTGCTTCGAAGCATGCAGTGACGGTGACAAACGGATTGCTTTGCAGAATCAAGTAAAATAGGCATACAACGTCGACAGAAAAACTCGCCTCACTGTGCCAAAGAATGTCAACTACATAGTCTGCACTCTCAGTCAAGAAGAGATCGGGTGTATTTTATGTTAATAATTTTCCGGGTCACTAAAGTAAAGACACTAAAGTGAAGCTGCAACGTGTCGCGTGTGCTGACGATTGTCCTGAAGAATTTCATCAAGGAGATATGGATGGAATGATTAACAGCGATAAATTTAATACGTATTTAGACTTCTAGGAGGCCAGGGAACGCCACCATCACGTTTTGAAGAGGATGCCAATAAAGCTAATATTAATTGTCATCATCACTGCCGCGTTAGTCACCTAGTCCGTTACATAACTCTTTTTGATATGCACCATTTCATACTGCCGGCTAATTGCACCTTAGCTGGCATCGACTGCAACGTTCAAGGGATCGGCTTGTTTACATTTTCCCTCTTAACAAGTAACGCTGCGAAATTATTAGTTTATAGAACAAAAAAATGTACAGTTCATCCAATGAGTTCAAATCTGGATATAGCAAAGCTTTGTGTGAGCGCATAAGGCGCCGAAACAGGAGTTAGTATTTATTAAATGTGACCACAAAGTAACGCGTGTGTTTATATACAGGGTGTTTCAGTGAACACTGAAAATATCCTTGAAATTGGCCGTGGCAGCTAGCACAATTGTAGGCTATGAGCTGGTGGCAGCGACGGCGCAGCAAGCACTGCCTTACGTATTTTTCTCTGAATGTGCAGTTATCTTGGCCAGCTTCCTATCAACCTTCGCACCACACGTGGAAATCAAGCACTCGGATCCGTGGACGACAGCTTCCTGCAAGCCCAACAGGTGTCGTCGGCTTCGTTGAGCACCGCTCATAAAAAGCAGGACCAACGCTGAGGCTTCACTGGTGGCAGCGACGGCGCAGCAAGCACTGCCTGACGTATTTTTCTCTGAATGTGCGGTTATCTTGGCCAGCTTCCTATCAACCTTCGAACCGCACGTGGAAATCAGGCACTCGGATCCGTGGACGACAGCTTCTTGCGAGCCCAACAGGTGTCGGCTTCGTTGAGCACCGCTCATAAGAAGCAGGACCATCACCGAGGCTTCACTGGTGGCAGCGACGGCGAAGCAAGCACTGCCTCACGTATTTTTCTCTGAATGTGCAGTTATCTTGGCCAGCTTTCTATCAACCTTCGCACCGCACGTGGAAATCAAGCACTCGCATCCGTGGACGACAGCTTCCTGCAAGCCCAACATGTGTCGTCGGCTTCGTTGAGCACCGCTCATAAAAAGCAGGACCAACGCCGAGGCTTCACTGGTGGCAGCGACGGCGCAGCAAGCACTGCCTGACGTATTTTTCTCTGAATGTGCGGTTATCTTGGCCAGCTTCCTATCAAGCTTCGCACCGCACGTGGAAATCAAGCACTCGGATCCGTGGACGACAGCTTCCTGCGAGCCCAACAGGTGTCGGCTTCGTTGAGCACCGCTCATAAGAAGCAGGACCATCACCGAGGCTTCACTGGTGGCAGCGACGGCGAAGCAAGCACTGCCTCACGTATTTTTCTCTGAATGTGCAGTTATCTTGGCCAGCTTTCTATCAACCTTCGCACCGCACGTGGAAATCAAGCACTCGCATCCGTGGACGACAGCTTCCTGCAAGCCCAACATGTGTCGTCGGCTTCGTTGAGCACCGCTCATAAAAAGCAGCACCAACGCCGAGGCTTCACTGGTGGCAGCGACGGCGCAGCAAGCACTGCCTGACGTATTTTTCTTTGAATGTGCGGTTATCTTGGCCAGCTTCCTATCAAGCTTCGCACCGCACGTGGAAATCAGGCACTCGCATCCGTGGACGACAGCTTCCTGCAAGCCCAACAGGTGTCGTCGGCTTCGTTGAGCACCGCTCATAAAAAGCAGGACCAACGCTGAGGCTTTACTGGTGGCAGCGACGGCGCAGCAAGCACTGCCTCACGTATTTTTCTCTGAATGTGCAGTTATCTTGGCCAGCTTTCTATCAACCTTCGCACCGCACGTGGAAATCAAGCACTCGCATCCGTGGACGACAGCTTCCTGCGAGCCCAACAGGTGTCGGCTTCGTTGAGCACCGCTCATAAGAAGCAGGACCATCACCGAGGCTTCACTGGTGGCAGCGACGGCGAAGCAAGCACTGCCTCACGTATTTTTCTCTGAATGTGCAGTTATCTTGGCCAGCTTTCTATCAACCTTCGCACCGCACGTGGAAATCATGCACTCGCATCCGTGGACGACAGCTTCCTGCAAGCCCAACATGTGTCGTCGGCTTCGTTGAGCACCGCTCATAAAAAGCAGCACCAACGCCGAGGCTTCACTGGTGGCAGCGACGGCGCAGCAAGCACTGCCTGACGTATTTTTCTCTGAATGTGCGGTTATCTTGGCCAGCTTCCTATCAACCTTCGCACCGCACGTGGAAATCAGGCACTCGGATCCGTGGACGACAGCTTCCTGCGAGCCCAACAGGTGTCGGCTTCGTTGAGCACCGCTCATAAGAAGCAGGACCATCACCGAGGCTTCACTGGTGGCAGCGACGGCGCAGCAAGCACTGCCTGACGTATTTTTCTCTGAATGTGCGGTTATCTTGGCCAGCTTCCTATCAACCTTCGCACCGCACGTGGAAATCAGGCACTCGCATCCGTGGACGACAGCTTCCTGCAAGCCCAACATGTGTCGTCGGCTTCGTTGAGCACCGCTCATAAAAAGCAGCACCAACGCCGAGGCTTCACTGGTGGCAGCGACGGCGCAGCAAGCACTGCCTGACGTATTTTTCTCTGAATGTGCGGTTATCTTGGCCAGCTTCCTATCAACCTTCGCACCGCACGTGGAAATCAGGCACTCGCATCCGTGGACGACAGCTTCCTGCAAGCCCAACATGTGTCGTCGGCTTCGTTGAGCACCGCTCATAAAAAGCAGCACCAACGCCGAGGCTTCACTGGTGGCAGCGACGGCGCAGCAAGCACTGCCTCACGTATTTTTCTCTGAATGTGCGGTTATCTTGGCCAGCTTTCTATCAACCTTCGCACCGCACGTGGAAATCAAGCACTCGCATCCGTGGACGACAGCTTCCTGCAAGCCCAACATGTGTCGTCGGCTTCGTTGAGCACCGCTCATAAAAAGCAGCACCAACGCCGAGGCTTCACTGGTGGCAGCGACGGCGCAGCAAGCACTGCCTGACGTATTTTTCTCTGAATGTGCGGTTATCTTGGCCAGCTTCCTATCAAGCTTCGCACCACACGTGGAAATCAAGCACTCGGATCCGTGGACGACAGCTTCCTGCAAGCACAACAGGTGTCGTCGGCTTCGTTGAGCACCGCTCATAAAAAGCAGGACCAACGCTGAGGCTTCACTGGTGGCAGCGACGGCGCAGCAAGCACTGCCTGACGTATTTTTCTCTGAATGTGCGGTTATCTTGGCCAGCTTCCTATCAACCTTCGCACCGCACGTGGAAATCAGGCACTCGGATCCGTGGACGACAGCTTCCTGCGAGCCCAACAGGTGTCGGCTTCGTTGAGCACAGCTCATAAGAAGCAGGACCATCACCGAGGCTTCACTGGTGGCAGCGACGGCGAAGCAAGCACTGCCTCACGTATTTTTCTCTGAATGTGCAGTTATCTTGGCCAGCTTTCTATCAACCTTCGCACCGCACGTGGAAATCAAGCACTCGCATCCGTGGACGACAGCTTCCTGCAAGCCCAACATGTGTCGTCGGCTTCGTTGAGCACCGCTCATAAAAAGCAGGACCAACGCCGAGGCCTCAGTGGTGGCAGCGACGGCGCAGCAAGCACTGCCTGACGTATTTTTCTCTGAATGTGCGGTTATCTTGGCCAGCTTCCTATCAAGCTTCGCACCGCACGTGGAAATCAAGCACTCGGATCCGTGGACGACAGCTTCCTGCGAGCCCAACAGGTGTCGGCTTCGTTGAGCACCGCTCATAAGAAGCAGGACCATCACCGAGGCTTCACTGGTGGCAGCGACGGCGAAGCAAGCACTGCCTCACGTATTTTTCTCTGAATGTGCAGTTATCTTGGCCAGCTTTCTATCAACCTTCGCACCGCACGTGGAAATCAAGCACTCGCATCCGTGGACGACAGCTTCCTGCAAGCCCAACATGTGTCGTCGGCTTCGTTGAGCACCGCTCATAAAAAGCAGCACCAACGCCGAGGCTTCACTGGTGGCAGCGACAGCGCAGCAAGCACTGCCTGACGTATTTTTCTCTGAATGTGCGGTTATCTTGGCCAGCTTCCTATCAAGCTTCGCACCGCACGTGGAAATCAAGCACTCGGATCCGTGGACGACAGCTTCCTGCGAGCCCAACAGGTGTCGGCTTCGTTGAGCACCGCTCATAAGAAGCAGGACCATCACCGAGGCTTCACTGGTGGCAGCGACGGCGAAGCAAGCACTGCCTCACGTATTTTTTTCTGAATGTGCAGTTATCTTGGCCAGCTTTCTATCAACCTTCGCACCGCACGTGGAAATCAAGCACTCGCATCCGTGGACGACAGCTTCCTGCAAGCCCAACATGTGTCGTCGGCTTCGTTGAGCACCGCTCATAAAAAGCAGCACCAACGCCGAGGCTTCACTGGTGGCAGCGACGGCGCAGCAAGCACTGCCTGACGTATTTTTCTCTGAATGTGCGGTTATCTTGGCCAGCTTCCTATCAAGCTTCGCACCGCACGTGGAAATCAAGCACTCGGATCCGTGGACGACAGCTTCCTGCGAGCCCAACAGGTGTCGGCTTCGTTGAGCACCGCTCATAAGAAGCAGGACCATCACCGAGGCTTCACTGGTGGCAGCGACGGCGAAGCAAGCACTGCCTCACGTATTTTTCTCTGAATGTGCAGTTATCTTGGCCAGCTTTCTATCAACCTTCGCACCGCACGTGGAAATCAAGCACTCGGATCCGTGGACGACAGCTTCCTGCGAGCCCAACAGGTGTCGGCTTCGTTGAGCACCGCTCATAAGAAGCAGGACCATCACCGAGGCTTCACTGGTGGCAGCGACGGCGAAGCAAGCACTGCCTCACGTATTTTTCTCTGAATGTGCAGTTATCTTGGCCAGCTTTCTATCAACCTTCGCACCGCACGTGGAAATCAAGCACTCGCATCCGTGGACGACAGCTTCCTGCAAGCCCAACATGTGTCGTCGGCTTCGTTGAGCACCGCTCATAAAAAGCAGCACCAACGCCGAGGCTTCACTGGTGGCAGCGACGGCGCAGCAAGCACTGCCTGACGTATTTTTCTCTGAATGTGCGGTTATCTTGGCCAGCTTCCTATCAACCTTCGCACCGCACGTGGAAATCAGGCACTCGGATCCGTGGACGACAGCTTCCTGCGAGCCCAACAGGTGTCGGCTTCGTTGAGCACCGCTCATAAGAAGCAGGACCATCACCGAGGCTTCACTGGTGGCAGCGACGGCGCAGCAAGCACTGCCTGACGTATTTTTCTCTGAATGTGCGGTTATCTTGGCCAGCTTCCTATCAACCTTCGCACCGCACGTGGAAATCAGGCACTCGCATCCGTGGACGACAGCTTCCTGCAAGCCCAACATGTGTCGTCGGCTTCGTTGAGCACCGCTCATAAAAAGCAGCACCAACGCCGAGGCTTCACTGGTGGCAGCGACGGCGCAGCAAGCACTGCCTGACGTATTTTTCTCTGAATGTGCGGTTATCTTGGCCAGCTTCCTATCAACCTTCGCACCGCACGTGGAAATCAGGCACTCGCATCCGTGGACGACAGCTTCCTGCAAGCCCAACATGTGTCGTCGGCTTCGTTGAGCACCGCTCATAAAAAGCAGCACCAACGCCGAGGCTTCACTGGTGGCAGCGACGGCGCAGCAAGCACTGCCTCACGTATTTTTCTCTGAATGTGCGGTTATCTTGGCCAGCTTTCTATCAACCTTCGCACCGCACGTGGAAATCAAGCACTCGCATCCGTGGACGACAGCTTCCTGCAAGCCCAACATGTGTCGTCGGCTTCGTTGAGCACCGCTCATAAAAAGCAGCACCAACGCCGAGGCTTCACTGGTGGCAGCGACGGCGCAGCAAGCACTGCCTGACGTATTTTTCTCTGAATGTGCGGTTATCTTGGCCAGCTTCCTATCAAGCTTCGCACCACACGTGGAAATCAAGCACTCGGATCCGTGGACGACAGCTTCCTGCAAGCACAACAGGTGTCGTCGGCTTCGTTGAGCACCGCTCATAAAAAGCAGGACCAACGCTGAGGCTTCACTGGTGGCAGCGACGGCGCAGCAAGCACTGCCTGACGTATTTTTCTCTGAATGTGCGGTTATCTTGGCCAGCTTCCTATCAACCTTCGCACCGCACGTGGAAATCAGGCACTCGGATCCGTGGACGACAGCTTCCTGCGAGCCCAACAGGTGTCGGCTTCGTTGAGCACAGCTCATAAGAAGCAGGACCATCACCGAGGCTTCACTGGTGGCAGCGACGGCGAAGCAAGCACTGCCTCACGTATTTTTCTCTGAATGTGCAGTTATCTTGGCCAGCTTTCTATCAACCTTCGCACCGCACGTGGAAATCAAGCACTCGCATCCGTGGACGACAGCTTCCTGCAAGCCCAACATGTGTCGTCGGCTTCGTTGAGCACCGCTCATAAAAAGCAGGACCAACGCCGAGGCTTCAGTGGTGGCAGCGACGGCGCAGCAAGCACTGCCTGACGTATTTTTCTCTGAATGTGCGGTTATCTTGGCCAGCTTCCTATCAAGCTTCGCACCGCACGTGGAAATCAAGCACTCGGATCCGTGGACGACAGCTTCCTGCGAGCCCAACAGGTGTCGGCTTCGTTGAGCACCGCTCATAAGAAGCAGGACCATCACCGAGGCTTCACTGGTGGCAGCGACGGCGAAGCAAGCACTGCCTCACGTATTTTTCTCTGAATGTGCAGTTATCTTGGCCAGCTTTCTATCAACCTTCGCACCGCACGTGGAAATCAAGCACTCGCATCCGTGGACGACAGCTTCCTGCAAGCCCAACATGTGTCGTCGGCTTCGTTGAGCACCGCTCATAAAAAGCAGCACCAACGCCGAGGCTTCACTGGTGGCAGCGACAGCGCAGCAAGCACTGCCTGACGTATTTTTCTCTGAATGTGCGGTTATCTTGGCCAGCTTCCTATCAAGCTTCGCACCGCACGTGGAAATCAAGCACTCGGATCCGTGGACGACAGCTTCCTGCGAGCCCAACAGGTGTCGGCTTCGTTGAGCACCGCTCATAAGAAGCAGGACCATCACCGAGGCTTCACTGGTGGCAGCGACGGCGAAGCAAGCACTGCCTCACGTATTTTTTTCTGAATGTGCAGTTATCTTGGCCAGCTTTCTATCAACCTTCGCACCGCACGTGGAAATCAAGCACTCGCATCCGTGGACGACAGCTTCCTGCAAGCCCAACATGTGTCGTCGGCTTCGTTGAGCACCGCTCATAAAAAGCAGCACCAACGCCGAGGCTTCACTGGTGGCAGCGACGGCGCAGCAAGCACTGCCTGACGTATTTTTCTCTGAATGTGCGGTTATCTTGGCCAGCTTCCTATCAAGCTTCGCACCGCACGTGGAAATCAAGCACTCGGATCCGTGGACGACAGCTTCCTGCGAGCCCAACAGGTGTCGGCTTCGTTGAGCACCGCTCATAAGAAGCAGGACCATCACCGAGGCTTCACTGGTGGCAGCGACGGCGAAGCAAGCACTGCCTCACGTATTTTTCTCTGAATGTGCAGTTATCTTGGCCAGCTTTCTATCAACCTTCGCACCGCACGTGGAAATCAAGCACTCGCATCCGTGGACGACAGCTTCCTGCAAGCCCAACAGGTGTCGTCGGCTTCGTTGAGCACCGCTCATAAAAAGCACGACCAACGCCGAGGCTTCACTGGTGGCAGCGACGGCGCAGCAAGCACTGCCTCACATATTTTTCTCTGAATGTGCGATTATCTTGGACAGCTTCCTATCAACCTTCGCACCGCACGTGGAAATCAAGCACTCGCATCCGTGGACGACAGCTTCCTGCAAGCCCAACAGGTGTCGTCGGCTTCGTTGAGCACCGCTCATAAGAAGCAGGACCATCACCGAGGCTTCACTGGTGGCAGCGATGGCGTAGCAAGCACTGCCTGACGTATTTTTCTCTGAATGTGCAGTTATCTTGGCCAGCTTTCTATCAACCTTCGCACCGCACGTGGAAATCAAGCACTCGGATCCGTGGACGACAGCTTCCTGCGAGCCCAACAGGTGTCGGCTTCGTTGAGCACCGCTCATAAGAAGCAGGACCATCACCGAGGCTTCATTGGTGGCAGCGACGGCGAAGCAAGCACTGCCTCACGTATTTTTCTCTGAATGTGCGGTTATCTTGGCCAGCTTCCTATCAACCTTCGCACCGCACGTGGAAATCAAGCACTCGCATCCGTGGACGACAGCTTCCTGCAAGCCCAACAGGTGTCGTCGGCTTCGTTGAGCACCGCTCATAAGAAGCAGGACCATCACCGAGGCTTCACTGGTGGCAGCGACGGTGCAGCAAGCACTGCCTCACATATTTTTCTCTGAATGTGCGATTATCTTGGACAGCTTCCTATCAACCTTCGCACCGCACGTGGAAATCAAGCACTCGCATCCGTGGACGACAGCTTCCTGCAAGGCCAACAGGTGTCGTCGGCTTCGTTGAGCACCGCTCATAAGAAGCAGGACCATCACCGAGGCTTCACTGGTGGCAGCGACGGTGCAGCGAGCACTGCCTCACATATTTTTCTCTGAATGTGCGATTATCTTGGACAGCTTCCTATCAACCTTCGCACCGCACGTGGAAATCAAGCACTCGCATCCGTGGACGACAGCTTCCTGCAAGCCCAACAGGTGTCGTCGGCTTCGTTGAGCACCACTCATAAGAAGCAGGACCATCACCGAGGCTTCACTGGTGGCAGCGATGGCGTAGCAAGCACTGCCTGACGTATTTTTCTCTGAATGTTCAGGTTAGTTGTGTTGAATCTTGCCTAATTTTTGTGTGCGACCTGTTCGCTATCGCTGCTGCCACATTTATTTTTTTTTCCTTTTGTGCTCTTGTGTGTGAAGCTGTTCGGTTAGTGCTATGTTGCGAAACCAAAATGCCGACAAATTCAGAGCTTGCCAAGAGGATTGAAGCAATTGAGACTAAACTGGGAACTGAATGCACCCAATTCACTGACGACATTCTCGGTAAATTTCTGTTAAAGTTGCAGTCCACTGGGCTTGATGCTGTTGAACAAAAAAAGCAGGTTAAAAGCCTGGAAGCAAGTATCGGTGTCTTTAATAACATCGTTGAAAAAATGCGGGACGAAAAACTCAAGCTTACAGCTGACAATAAAAAGCTCATCTCAGAGAAGAAAGCACTGTCTGAATGGGTGGCTGAGATGCAACAATACTGTAGAATGAACAATGTTGAGGTCAGGGGCGTCCCCTGCACCCAAGGGGAAGACTGCATCGCAGTCATGCAAATCATTGGCACTAAAATTTGGTGCCCGGTAATGGCTGCTGACATCGATGTCACTTATCGGGTCCCTACAAAAGTGCAAGACAAGAAAAACATCGTGGCTAGATTCTGTTGCCGCACAAAGAAGGATGAATTTGTCAGCAAGGCACATAAGGCTAAGCTTCACCTAAGTGACATCGGGGTGAAAGCTTCTGTTGACAGTGCGGTCTACGTCAATGAGCACTTGACAGCACGAAATAAAGCGCTCTTTTCAAAGGCGCGGGCTTTGAAAAAACAATCCAAATGGCAATTTCTCGGGTTCAGCAACTGCCAAATCAAGGCTAGAAAAGCCGAGAGAACCGGAGTGTACCGCATTGCTGATGATTCAGACCTAATGGCCATTAACTAATCGGCATAAAATTTATGCCTCCCTTAACCCCTTATCTTCCATCATGGCGTCATATTACACAACGAGCGAGTTAAATTACTTCCTTCAGAATAGTAATCGCTCTCTTATTCATTTCAATGCGCGCAGCCTCCGTAAACATCTCGATGACTTCCAGAATCTGCTTTCAACACTTTCTTTCACGTTTTCAATCATCGCAGTATCAGAGACCTGGCTTAGCGAAGATACTAAAAACTTGTACTGTTTCCCTTCTTATAAATCAGAGTATACACACAGACAGTCCAGCAACTACGGCGGTGCGGCTGTCTATATCTTGTCCGGAATCCCGTACAAAAGAAGACTCGACCTCACGTTAAATATTCAAAACTGCGAATCAGTATGGTTGGAATTCGATCCTAACTTTCTTAACACCGATGATCAAAACTTCATCTTTGGTTGCGTTTACCGTTCACCTTCCTCTTCAATTCCAGACTTTTGTATTTCTCTCGAAAAAATAATGGCAAAGTTATCCGCTGAGACAAAAATGTCATAATTATGGGTGATATGAACATAAATTTAATGGAGTCATCCCCGAGCTCTGTCAATTATTCTTGTTTCGAAAGTATTGGCTACGAATGTCTGATTTATATCCCTACTCGTTCAGTTCTTGGGGATTATAACACTCTAATCGATCATGCATTGTCTAATCTTTTGAATCCACCTGATGCAGGAGTACTTGAAAGTGACATTACTGACCATTTTCCCCTTTTTCTGTGCACTACATCTGCACATTGTTCCTATAGAACTCTTACAGCAAACTTGGTTTTGATAAAAACTTGTTCTCAGCAGCAGTATCTCACACTGACTGGTCTTTCGCTCTTGACACAAATGATCCGCAGGTAGCCTTCTCGCGATTTATAACAAAGTTGATATCATGCTATCCTACCTACTCTCAGATAAGTAAATGCAGAAAGAAAGTGGCTTCACCTCAAAATCCCTGGGTCACCGATAGTTTGCTGAAGGCCATGCGCACACAAGAAAACCTATATAAAAAACTAAAATGCAACCATTCAATTTAAACCTATATGCGCGGTACAAAGAAATTTGCAACACACTTTCTTCACGGCTTAAAAAAAGCTAAAACCAAATATTATGAAGAAAAAATACTTAGATGTGGTTCGGACGTAAAGAAAAAATGGCAAATAGTGAACTCGTTTTTGAATAGGAAACAAGGAGCGGATAGCATAACTAAAATATCCCACGATGGTAATACTTATTTCGAACCTCTTAAGATTGCAGATGCTTTCAGTAATTTCTTTTTTGCTAATAACTCCACTCAAACTCAACACAACTTATACGCATCAAAGCGCCTTCCACCTTCATTTTATATGTTTCCAACCACTCCTGATGAGGTGGTTTCCGTAATGAACAATTTAAAAATAACTAGTGATGGACTGGACAACATTCATTCTGGTCATGTTAAAACAATTTCTAAATCATTATCATTTGTAATGTCTAAAATTATTACCCTATATTTAAAACAGCCACATATCCTCGCGAGCTTAAATGTGGTAGGGTTATCACTATCTCGCTCATCACTATCTAACTACAGGCCAATCTGTGTTTTACCCTTTCTTTAGCAAGGTCATCGAGAATATAATCGAAAAGCGATTGATCAAATACATAACCAAATTTAATATTCCTTCACATGACCAATTTGGAATTAGATCCGGTTATTTTACTGACCTAGCACTTGCATCTCTTACTGATCAATTAAAGAAAGCCATTGACAACGGTAAATTAGCAGCATCCTTAATTGTAGACTTTTCAAAGGCATTTTTTTCAGATTCAGATTTATTGGTTCCCAAATAAAGAAGTAATTACATGACAAATATACATACGATGGTCCCAAAGTGAAAGAACTGTAGTGGGACCCTCGGTTAATAATAACATTGATGGTCATATAAATAGCCGGCAAATTAGCGTATTATAAACATCTACAAATTAAATACATCATTAGGCATGTCATTTACAATCAAACACGAAAAAGCACGTTATACAAGAAAGTCGGAAGAAAGCATGGATGAAATACAAGAAATGACATGGGATATAAAAGTCGAAGGTACACCGCCAGATCGTAGTTAAGTTATCGCAGGAAATGATGCTTAAGGTGATTTTTCAAAATTGCAAGAGAAGTACAGAATTTTATGGTTGATCGTAATTCATTCAAAAGAGAAATTGCAGCGAAGGAAGATGCTTTTTTTTGCCGTAATTCGTATGAACCATGGGTAGCAAGAAATTGTTGTTAGCCGCAAATCTGGTCATATTTTTATTCTGCAAAAGGTCAGTTGCAATGAAGGTAAACGTAAGGTTATTATGAAGTAACTTGTGGAGTAAGACGAGTATGTTAAACTGGAACAAATTATTAATAGGCAAGATATTATACCCGCGAAGTAACAAAGAGGCATTGGATTGCATGGAGCTAGAAGTGATAATGCGTATTGACTGATTTTGGATATGTTGAATTGATAAGTGACAAGCGTACGTGTTGCCCCATGAAACAATGCCGTAATTAATGTGACTATGAATGAATGCATAATACAACGCTAGCAGAGCCTCACGAGAAAAAAAGGGCGAGCTTTGATTAATGCACATATACCAAACGCAGTCTTGTGCTTGAGATGTTGGAAGTGAGAGCGAAATGTAAGTTTAGGGTCAAGATGTATGCCAAGAAAAGTGACATCGGTGCTAACGGGAATTGAATGAATTCCAAGCTTTACTTCAGGAATAGAAGTTAAGGCCCTTTGAGCACTTTTGAATAACATAAATTTAGTTTTTAAAGGATTAAGAACTAAGTAATTGTTGCTACACCATTTTATAATGTTACTTAATGCAATATTTAATTTAGAAGTAAGAGTAGTAACAGATTTGTCAGATGAAGATATGGTTGTCATCTGCGTATAAAATGCAATGAACGTAGTTGGTGGAGTTAAGAGAATCCGGACGATCATTAATATATAAAAGGAAAAGCAAAGGGCCCAGAACTGATCCCTGTGGTACACCTTGGTTAACACATTTTGTTACTGAGAAAGTATTTGCTGCATGTACTGTGTATGGCCGGTGAAGTAAATAGTTTTTTAAGAATGTTAGCGCAGGACCGGTTATACCATAAGAGTCAAGTTTATTAAACAGGACTTGATGGTTAACCGTGTCATAAGCTTTACTGAAGTCTAAAAATGCAGATCCGACTAAGTTTCCCGAATCAATACATTTTTTTATGTAATCAGTTAGAGATAGAACAGCTAGATTCGTGGAACTTCCTGGGCGGAAACCAAATTGATTGTTCTTTAGCAATTTAAACTTTGTTAAGTAGTTATTATGACGTTTAACAAATAATTTCTCAATGAGTTTACTAAGGTATACTAATTTGACAGCATTGACCACGAAATTCTTTATCTTAAACTAGATTCAATTGGTATCACAGGTCCTCTTTTACTACTATTACCCAGCTACTTACGAGACAGATACGAGGTTGTTAGTGTTTCCGATGCTCATTCTAAACGTAAAATGACTAATTTAGGTGTTCCACAAGGATCCATTTTGGGCCCGTTACTCTTTTTACTTTATATTAATGATCTACCTGACTGCCTCACATCTTCTAAATGTATACTATATGCCGATGATACAACAATTACTAATTTTGGCGAGTGTCTATCAACGGTAATAACCAAGCTTAATAGTGATCTTTAAAACTTGTTACAATGGTGCAAAATGAATAGACTTGCCATTAATCCTACTAAAACTACATTTATTTTATTCTCATCATAGAATAAATCATCACTATGCATTCCGCCCATTTCCATTGGTGACCGTTTATTACAAGCAAGTGAAGAATGCACGTACTTAGGTGTTATTATTGACTGTAACCTAAAATTTCATCGCCATATAACACATATTAAGAAGCAGTTATCACATGCAATACGCATTCTCATGAGGGCGCGTCCATTTTTTTCACGACCTCTGTTGCTCTCACTCTATTTCGCGTTTGCACACTCTCACATTACCTACTGCATAACCTCCTGGAGTAACACGTACACTACTCACCTAAAACAGATACAAACCATCCAAAACCAGGCAATTAGAATAATCACGTCGAATCCACTCGCCGCCAATGCTAAACAGTTACTACAAGCAAATAACATTCTAGACGTTGCAGCCCTTGTCAAGTACAGCCTTGCCACTCTTCTTTTCAAAATAATAAATGACAAAATATCATTATCGCTAATTCCTATATCATCTCTAACAAACACTAACTCAAC
Source organism: Dermacentor andersoni (assembly GCF_023375885.2). Taxonomy (NCBI): domain Eukaryota; kingdom Metazoa; phylum Arthropoda; class Arachnida; order Ixodida; family Ixodidae; genus Dermacentor; species Dermacentor andersoni. Next base: position 129,400,872 of record NC_092822.1, read on the forward strand.
TCGTTTTGCGCTGCATAATAACTTCATTCTGCCCAAAGTGCACACTAATTATGGGAAACAGACAATTAACTTTGTAGCCATATCATCATGGAATACATGACCATTTATAATGAAACTCCTGAAACGCCATCGATTTTATGATGAACTGAAACATTTTCTGTTATGTGATATGTAATTGACACTATGCATTGTATAATCCGATTTTAGTTTTAGACCTGCCATTGTTATGTACTCCAAGTTATTAATTTCTTTTTCTTTAATTTTTTTTCTCTTTCTTCCTCTTTTACTTTCGTTTTATCTAGTTGCGAAATATTGCTTACTGCCATCATATTGTCTATTAATTACTTCATCTACTTAGATTTGTATGTCATTATTTATTATTACTGGAATTGTACCAATTGACCTGTTGTTGCTTGCTAAATCAACTTTTATGTTAACTATAAACAGGAGGTCCCAATTCAGTTTTAACTATGGGACCTCCTTCTGTATACTTCTCTCTGTATAATATTTTTATGTAATAATAAAATTGATTGATTGACAGTCCACTCGAGGAGGCGGACATTACTTGTAAAAGAAGTTAAAATGCATAATCCAATAATTAGCAAACATTCACTACGTTTACGACTAATTATGTTGTGGCACGTATTGCAATTTACAAAGCGGGAGAGACTGCAAGGCATATTCACTTGAAAATAAGTTTGTGGGCGACACTATTTACGAGATATGCGCTGTCAGACTTGCGGGACAAATGCACTATCATTCCACTTACTTCCTTAAGCAAACATGGGTTATATTGAAGCAGAAAAATAAATCGAATGCCAGTGTATTTCTCCGCAATGTATGGAAAGTAATATGTCGAAAGTGGTGTCCTCCTAAGAATTAGGTCCAAGTGGATGCGCTTCTGATCGAGACTGCCTAGCTAGAATTTGTAAAAGTTAACAACTTTTTTGTGCAAGTGATGCTGCCTCTTCGAGCAGACCTGCTCATGGACTAGAATTGTGTCTTCTCCTACTGGCAATATTAACAAAAGAATTTGAAAGCTTACGGTGAAACGCCTGGTATACTAGCGCTCCTGTTACAAAGAAATCATTTGTTGAAGTTAGTGCACATGTTGCATGCTCTGTCTTTCGTGCTTAACTTATGCTATGTCGCACCAAGAAGGTCGAATAAAAGCCCTTGTTTTTCTTTCCCGCATTTTCAAGAATTTTATGTCAATAACACTCTTCCGCGCACAATATATATAGCGCTTGCAACTTTTCTAGGTGGAAAATTCTCGCTCCCAATGTTGCGACGAAATATTTGAAAGCTCCGGTGATGAAATGCGCTAGTAACAAATAAAATCAAGAACATTGAATCACCGTACCTGGAACACTCGCAGCTTCATTGCCAGGAATTCAGTAGCAGTTGCTAGGCAAATCACGACAAGGATAATAAACACAAATCCAGAAGTGTACTGAGCACACAGAAATCTGTACAGCGACAACGTGAACAGAAGAATCTGTGAGTAAAAGGAGAGAGAGAACTGTCACTACGTGCTCAAAAGGACGTAAATGTCACTATATGCAACAACAATAACACGGTAAATACTCGGGCAAAAAAATTAAGGGTCAGCAACCTAATCGAGACACGGAGTCACTGTCACACGAAGTCAGCTGTGCACCGAGCAAGGAGCCTCCGGGTTTGCACGAAATATTGCTAGTAGAAACTTGCAGCCATATTTTTAATAGCTATATCAAGCTTGCTGCTTGATGAAGTTGAACGAGATCGCTGAAGTTGAAATACGTTATAATAATAATAATAATAATCAGCCTACTTTGTGTCCACTGCAGGACGAAGGCCTCTCCCTGCGATCTCCAATTATCGCTCTCCTGCGCGAACCGATTCCAAGTAGTACTCGTGAGTTGGCACCCATTCTGAAACTCTAATGGTCCACCGGCTATCTTACCTGTGCCTTACATGACCTGCCCAGCTCTATTTCTTTCTCTTAATTGCAATTATAATATCGGCAATCCCTGTTTGCTGTCTGATCGAAACCGCTGTGTTTTTGTCTCTTAACGTTATGGCTAGCATTCTTTGTTCCATCTCTCTATGCGTGGTCTTTAACTTGTTCTCAAGCGTCTTTGTCAGTCTCTAAGTTTCTGCGCCATATGTCTGCACCGGTAGAATGCACAGATTGTACAGCTTGCTTTTTAATGAAAATGGTAAGCTTCCAGTGAGGAGCTGACAACGTCTCTCGTATGCGCTCCAACCAATTTTATTCTTCCGTGAATTTCCTTCTCATGATCAGGGTTGCCTGGGATTGATTCACAGAATGCTAGGCACCGCCCTAGCATTGCACCATACGATAAGTTCGTGCCTGACGCACTTTGGGCTCAAAGGTGGCCCGAATCGCTCGAAGGATAAGCATACAGGCATCAGCCAGCCTTTTTGAGGAGCCCTCGTCCACCTCCACAATGTCATCAAAAACAAAAGAAAATAGAAATAAAAATACAGCTGCCCACACCCTGAGCTTACGGATGAATAGGCCAGGGATTGGCAGCGTCTACAGACTAACACATATCCACGCATCCACACCTCCAAAGACTCAGTAAGATACATCCTGCAGTCTGTGAAGTACCATGTCCTTGGTACGGGGAGCGGCCACCTCTTGCCCGCCTAACGTTGACGTGCAAACTTCGGCCTCCAAATTCCACTTCGCCCCTTATGATGAAAGTGCCAAGTAAATAGGCAATGGGAGCTTTGGCTCGCTAGCGAAGATCTAGAGTGCCAGAGAGCTCCTCTCAATCAAGCCCAGCGAAACGCAGAGACTAGTGGAGCCCTGGAGTGAGGGATCCTCCCACGGCCCAAAACCACCAAGGTAAATAAAGTTAATGCTACTACTAGTTCTTAACAGCATGTGTGGGTTTTCTACTTTTGAAGTTGAAAGTTATTGCCTCTCTTCTTTGACCTACCAGGAAGTGGCCATCATGCAGATACAATTTTTCTTATCACCGGTTCTGTTTCTAAATTTGTTCTCTGTACATATCTTCTTGTTCTTTCATAGTAAGATTGTATTTATGACTTAGTGCTTGCGTGTATTATCATCATCAGCATGGTTACGCCCACTGCAGGGCAAAGGCCTCTCCCATACTTCTCCAACTACCCCGGTCGTGTACCAATTGTGGCCATGTTGTCCCTGCAAACTTCTTAATCTCATCCGCCCACCTCACTTTCTGCCGTCCCCTGCTACGCTTCCCTTCCCTTGGAATCCATTTCGTAACCCTTAATGACCATCGGTTATCTTCCCTCCTCATTACATGTCCTGCCCATTGCCAATTTATTTTCCTTCATTTCAACTAGGATGTCATTAACTCGCGTTTGTTTCCTCACCCAATCTGCTCTTATCTTATTCCTTAACGTTACACCTATCATTCTTCTTTCCATAACTCGTTGCATCACCCTCAATTTAAGTAGAATCCTCTTAGTAAGAGTGTATACCTTATTTAAATCTTGTATCATTTAGTGTGGTCTTGTGTGCAATGAACATTCACCAACTAGGCCAAATTTTCCTGTTGCAGCATTGCCTAGTTATGTAAAAAGCTGTTTTGCCAGTTTAAGCGAAGCAACCATGCCACCTCAAGTCCAGTTGTAGCATGAATGTGCAGACAGTGCTTGGTAGATCTTTCAACAGGCTAGAGCCAGTTACTTCGAATGAATCAGCACAAACAAAAGGACGACGAGAGACAAGATGAAGCATTGGCTTCAAAGTATTGCTGTTGCCTACTGGTTCACTTATATCTCATGTCTGCGTTGCTTTCTTACATGCCTGCCAATCACAGTCAGTCCTTTCTCCTAGAGCGTGCACACTTTTTTCTTTTGCAGCTACGCCATCTTTGCAGCCTCTTAGTATTTGACAACAAGTTTGTTAAGGGGCACTTGACCGTGCTGAAGGCAGACAGCATGTGGTGGCGAGCACGGTATCGCATTTAAATTAAAGAATGAGCAATGCAATTTGCCTTAGAATCTCTGAATGTACTTTGAAATGCAATTTTGAAGAGATAGAATAAAAGTGACCTTGCATATGCCTCACTCGAAGAGACTTATGTGACCATTTATCTTGGCTCGTTTCTCACGTCCTATATAAAAAGCTTCAGTTTGATGGTCAGCTAGGAGGCCCTCGACGAACGTATTGCACACATCAAATGTAGGCCTTTTGGCCGAAATCAATTTTAGTTTTGACTAAAATTGCACTACTAGCCTCCACGCGCAACTACCGTCTCATCAGCGATGGCTTCGGCGTCCATGAGCCTGCAGGGGAACTCTGTCGGTGCTAATCTAGGGGGCCTCAGCCCATCATTGCCAACCCTCCCAGGGTCATGCGAGAATGGTGTTGAGACCTCTGCTGCTGTTGCCCCGTAAGAAGCACCACTTTACGCTGAATCTGCCAGAATTCTATTCATAAAATCATAGATAGCGTTGAAGAAAGTATTGGCAAGGAAATAGCTAAGGTTTCTCTGATCTTAAAGGCTTTAAGGCAAAACACAGGTATGTGTACAAAGTTAGGATAGCTTGAAGCATATGAAAAGGATAAGGTATAGCGGATGTATTGCACTAGATAGAGCAAATCATTTGCAGTCTTGGGTAGATTTCAAACAGTTGCAAGAGATGCTCCCTAGGACTTCCAGAGGATGTGATAACACTTTTATTAGCATCGATGTCCTTGATGTGCAAGTTGCTCAAATGGACATACATCTGCGATTATTCTTCCTTTTGTGCAAGGATTGTGAAACCTTGAAGTATGGAGCTGTTCATTGTCTACTTTCAATTTATTCCCAACGAAAAGATATGTTATCCTCCCAACAGCGCATTCGGGCATGCCTTAGGTAAAGGAATACAGTAACCCTCACAATAGTTTTTGAGGTGTCTGAATTGCAGATGTGATGGTGCCTGCTCGCCAACATTGCCTCTCCCCTTATTTTTTTAAGGGAGCGATAGAGGTGAACTTTGGGGAAGGAGCATGTCCTAGATTCTTGGCCATTATCGATTTAATGACAATTATTGATATAAATTTATTTAAAGAAGGACCCACTGCTAAAGTATTATCTCCTTTTTTGATTCATTCAGATTAAGAGACGCATATACCGCTCTGGCTAAAGTGGATAACTTATTATTGGGTTTTGAAAATTTGCATTGTTAGAGATCACAGCATCACCTCTTCCTGTATTTTCAGGAGCCATTGCTCGTTTTAAGTAGAACGGGTGAGTGATGTCACTCAAGTGAGTAATCAGGTTGCCTCCCCACACGACATTATCAGTAATGCTTTAAACAAGCAGCCCCACTAAGCGTATATTTAATAGCATACTTGCACATACACAGTTTCTCAATTGTAGAAATAAATACAAAAAATATTGTTGCAGGAAGAAAGCAGGCCGACGAGTATAAAATAATGCATATTTACAACAGAGGTATATGGCGTTCAGGCAACTGCCAGACTTCGTCTTCCTCTAGTCCAATTCAACTTCTTCCTTCTCTTCACCACAACATCACCCTCCGGCAGAGGAGCTCCGTGCCGGTGCAAGTTATAGAGCCTCACTTAATGGGGGGACATAGGGCTTGAGCCTGCCGACGTGAACAACATCGCTAGTGACGTTGGGAGGCATTGAAGGCTGACCGACTGGGGCGATTCGTATGTCACGTCGGACAGTTGGCGTAAGATCTGGTACAGACCAGAATAATGCGAAAGTAGTTTTTCCGACAAGCCGACGCGACGTGAAGGCGTCCAGAGAAGGACAAGGGAACCAGGTGAAAAATGGGAGTCTCGGTGCGGAAGGTCGTAGCGTCGATTTGAGCAGCTTGCGAGACTGTGAGGCGATGATGGGTGACTTCGCGGGCCTGGGCGGCTAAATCAATAGCATCGCGAGCGTAACCAGTGCTGGGTGATTGTACTGCGGAAGGTAGCAACGTGTCGAAGGGCAAGGTGGGGTAGCGGCCTTACAACAGGTAAAATAGTGAAAATCCGGCAGTGTCATGACGGGACGAGTTGTATGCGGAAGTGATGTATGGTAAAGTGGCGTCCCAGTCGCAGTGATCGTCGGAAACGTACATGGCCAGCATTTCAGTTAGCGTGCGGTTGAGTCGATCGGTTAGGGCGTTCGTTTGAGGGTGGTACGTGGTAGCAATCTGGTGTTCTGTAGAACAGGAGCGGAGCAGATCATCGGCGACCTTCGATAGGAAGTAGCGGTCGCGATCCGTCAGCAACTGGCGAGGGGCGCCGTGCTGCAGGATGAAATCCAAAATTGAGGATGGGTATGCGAGGGCAGTTTTCGCGGATCCGGATTAAGGTGCTCGGCAGGGCAATATTGTGCCACAAAACCACGTCAGTAAGCGGCGACACGACATCTTCGCCATCAGGAACGGGAGGACAGGGCGTCAGGAGGACATTTGTAGCCGCTTTTGGAGACAGCCTTGCAAACTCAGAAGAACATAAGCGGTGTGAAGCACAAGTTGTTGTGTCGGCAGGAAGCGTCAGATCCAACGTTACAACACCTGCGGAGCGGTTAATTTCGGCATAGTGTTTCGAAAGGAAGTTGAGGCCAAGGATTAGGTCGTGTGGACAGTGTTCAAGGACGATAAATACAACAACGGTATAATGGCCCCCAATGGTCACACGTGCTGTGCACATTCCAAGGACAGGTGAAGTACTCCCATCGGTGACTCGCACAGTGGGTGTCACAACCTTTCTGAGCCTTCGGCGGAGAGCAGCGCTCATAACTGAAAGCTGCGCTCCTCTTTCAACGAGAGATCTAACAGGAAGGCCATCATATTCAATGTCCACTAGGTTTCCACATGTAGGCAGGGTCAACAGAGGATTTGTGGGCCAGGTCGGAGTTGCAGCTTCACCTCCGGGAGCTGCACCGCCTAGTTTTCCGAAGCGAAGCGATCGGTTGCAGAAGGGGACGAAGAGCGGTGAACGAGAGGCGAACAGGACCTACGATCTTGCGGAGACAGGGAGCGGCTGGATCTTGGTGGAGCACTGTCGGCGTTGATGCTCCTAGTCGGCGTGTAGTGCGAGAAAGTACGATTGACTGGTACTTGGCGGTAGTCACTCGGAGGCGACCACCGAGGAGGCGTCGACCAGTGATTGCGGCAATGACGGGCGATGTGTCCAATACCGGAGCAATTAAAACAGATGGGTTTATCATCCGCTGTGCGCCAGTTGTCTGGGTTGCGACGGAGTCGCTGAAAGCTTTGCGTCTGGGAGCGAGCGGCCAGAGAAATCTGGTAGGCGTTTGTATGGCGGACCGAGCAGAGAGATGGAATGCCCAAACTTGCTATTTCCTCCCGAACGACCGCTTGTAAAAGGGAGATAGCGGGCACGGTTTGCCGACAGTCGGAACGAACTGGAGCCAGAGCCATGACCTCAAGCTCACGAAGAACGATGCGCGTGATATCTTCCAGTCCTGTGGGCTGAACGAACCGCGGTGGGTCTTCGGAAGACGATGCCACGGCGGTATTGGGCACTCGGTCGAAAGTTTGAGCGAGGCGGCGGCCCTTCGCTTGTTCTAAGCGCCGGCACTCCTTTATAATTGCATCCACAGTGGCACAATCCTTGCACATCAGGAGACAGAAGGCATCGTCTGCAATACCTTTCAGTATGTGACCAATCTTGTGTGCCTCGGTCACGTTGTTATCAGCCTTGCGACAGAGGGCCTGCATATCCTGTATGTACATGACATAGGATTCTATGGACGTCTGAGCGCAGCACGAAAGTTCTTTTTTTGCTGCTAGCTGACGAGCGACAGGTCTGCGAAACAGGTCTCGCATTTTTTCCTTGCAGACATCCCAGCTCGTTAGGTCAGCTTCTTGTCTGTCGTAGCATTGCTTTGCAGTTCCTCTTAGATAAAATGTCACGTCTGCTAGCATCATTGTTGGATCCCACCTGTTGTCGCACACTCGTTCGTACATCGTAAGTCAGTCCTCGACGTCGGCGTTGTCCGTGCCACAAAATGTCCCTGGGTCCCGCGGATGAGTGAGGATGAGCGTTGGCACTGCCTGCTGAGGCGCTGTCGCTTTTGTCGGTTGATTTGCCATTGTGGCGGCAGGGAGATGACGTCCGCTGCGAAGTTCCGTGATTGTACCTCACACCTTCCACCAAAATGTTGCAGGAAGAAAGCAGGCCCACGAGTATAAATTAATGTATATTTACAACAGAGGTATATGGCGTTCAGGCAACTGCCCGACTTCGTCTTCCTCTAGTCCAATTCAACTTCTTCCTTCTCTTCACCGTAACAATATATAGTAAAAATAAATAAAAATAAATAAGTTAGACATGTAGATGTTGCTTGAGACCAATGGCACACTTCCGCCTGGGGATCCAAATCATCTGCTAAATCTGCGGCTGTCTGTACATGTGTGCTTGCGCCTGCATGCGATGGAAGGATGAAAGTAACGAGTTTCTTTAAAAACGTTTGCTGTGTTATAGAAGTGTGAAGCAGCACGTGAGGAGGACAAAGAATGCCACAAATGTTAACAATAGTACTATGGTGACAGCAGCTTATGGGTTGTGAAGGGGTTCGCCCTTTAAAAATACACAGAGTAATATACTTTTTGGTAGCGGAAACATGAATGGTAGCAGAACTGTGCTATGCTCATCTTCATGCATTACAGACGTGTGCAGGGAGTAAGCTGCAGCGACTGCACGCTATGGGGAAACGTGAATGCATCTATGAAAACTTGTTAGGCCGCTATCTTCCCACTAACGAGATCAAATGCGTGTGAGAGAGAGATGCGGGGACAAAGTTCAAATCAACCACCTGACGTGTCTAACGAGGCGGGACATTGCGTTGGTCTCAAGGTACAAAACTGGCGGGGAATGCAGTGGCTTGAGGGGAGGCCAAAGCGTTTCGCAGCCGTTTTATTATAATACCTTGCCACAAAATGTTTTTGAGAAAGCACTCCAGGCGATATACTCTCTATGTGTAGGCAACACTCTTAGGTAGGACAAAATCCATTTCATGGACCTTTGAAGTTTGGGAAGCTTTGTCTCTTCAAATAAGAATTTGTAGGGCCTGCTCAACTGTTAAAATCATGGTCTTACAGAGAGCTAGCCTTTCAGTGCGTAAGTCTCCAAAGAAAAAAGGACGAAGTTTTTGGTACATGAGAAAAATCTACAAAATGAGGAGATTGTTGGAGGAAGTATGATTTTGAAGAATCGGGACGATGTCACTGTTGTACACTGTTGAGAAGTCGGGAAGTCCGAGCCGCCACAAAGGTACCATGATTGGTGCCGTGCCAGATGTCAGGAGAAAGTGAGGTCCAGAGTGGCGCCCAAGAGGTGAGAAGCAAGAGTTTATATACAAATTTACATGAATCACAAGAACGGCTTTTGTCTTTTCATGTCCGCGCCTCTCCCACAACACTCCAGCTCCGCTTTTTATCCGTTTCATTTCCCCCTTTCGCTTGTCGAGGGCATTCACTATTCTTTTTGAACAATCACAATAACCGAGCTTTTTGCTAAATCCCGCCCACGATGTGGCATCATTCCGCCGGACTCCGCCTCCAACGTTGCGCAATCGCCTCTGCACGCTGGCAACCACGTTTCAATTTGGGAACCTCAAGTCGACGGAATTTCCACGGAAGTCCAGGATGTTGGTCTTTTCCATTAATTAGTGGGCTCTCCACGACGGTCCACTTGTCAGCTCGGGGTGGTCGAACAGCCGAAGGTACTAACATAATTGCTTGACCACTAGTTTCAGGTGACGCTGCTTTAGTTACTTTCGTGCTCGCCCTCAGAAAGCAACAAAGCGTGAATAGCGCTACATAGCTGCACGCCCTTTTCCTGTGTATCCTTTGTCCCGAGGGATCGCCAGGGACAACAACGCAGAGATCCTGTTTTTAGTCGTGATAACTTAATCCATTGTATCTGTTCATTTAAACATCTTCATAACATTTGAAGCAGGGCCGACTCATACATTTTAAAGGGACTTACATTGAAAGTTTGTTTATTGATGATCTGGAAGGCTGTGCACATATGCCTGAGCTTGTACTAGCACGCAATTCATCAAACGGAGGAATTGCCATGCAGTCGACTAACATCTAGCGCAAGAGGAAACTCGTAGTTTTCTCTAAAAAGAATGCTTCGTAGTTAAAGAATACATTCTGGTCCTAGGTTCGAACTTGGATCCAACGCTTTCCTGGGGTGGTCACTCTACCATCTGAACCAAGGAAGGGGCTAGCAAATTATAGAGTACGGCCGAATGAATTGACAACTTGAAGTTCAGGCACGTACAATATGGCAAATCAGTTCTGCAGAAGGCCGCAAGGCGACAGAAGACTCATGTAAGCAAAAATTGTCAACTACCTCAATGGAATTGAAACAAAGCAAGGGCTTCCAAAGCTGCGGGACAGAGAAAGCGCTCATGCGAGATTGCAGGTTTCCTGCTGCAAGCAATGTAATAATACCTGGCTTGTACGTTGATAACATTGTCCACAAACCAGTTATCTTATCGTGTTCAAAGAGTCCCTGAAGCACATTTATGACTATTCATAGAATGACGCCATTAATAGGTTACGTCACCGCATGGATCTCGTGCCGCAAAATGTTTTCGTGTCCTTCAAGCACAAGTGAAGTTAGAAATGGTTATCGGATCGATAAGCGGCTTGCCCTATCATTTCATTTACACTAGTTTGCTGGAAGCTATGCGGCGGAGACAGCAAGGTGATGCAAGAGAGCAATTGTGCGCGCAAAGGTTGAACGTCGCGGTGGCGAGGCTCCTTATGGCGGCTTTGGTATCTATGCTACGCTTTTAATTTCAACTGCCTGCTGCAGCAGCTATAGAAAGATTCAACTGTCATGTGTAGATTGACTGTGCAAAGGTGACCTGGCTTTTCTGTCTTTTGGCAATTGGAGGCATATATATTTTTCACTTATTTAACTCAAATAAGCAACAATTGTATTACTGAGAATGCTCTCATGATTACGAAATCAGCCAACAGCTGTCGAGGGTGCAGCTGCTTGCGACGACAATGCATAACGAGGTATGCGAAGTGAGAGCAAGTGATTTTTTAACTATTTTTGACACAAAATTGTAACTTCCCTTCTGCAGGCAGTGCAATAATATTGTGTTTCAGTAATAAATGTTTCAGTACCCCTTTAAGTCATAGGCTTACATGCAGACTTGTACACGTTACAGAAAAAAATGTCAGCGATTGCAATTACCTCACAAAGCAATGTAATTGGTTACGGTTTAGAATTACTAGCGCATGGAAGTAATTGAGAAATTACTCAAAAGTGATCGATTATTTGGCCGCTATTATTGCCTGAAATTTGATGAGATTGCTCAGATACCCTATTTAAAACAAGCTGGCCTGGCACATTTAGGACGACGAAGAAGAAGCGCTCGTCCCTAGTCAGAGGTCGGCTCCGTGATTGCTAGCCAATTACGCAGTAGTAATTACCTCGAACCAAAGTTTTGCTTGCACTAATGTGTCCGTGAAGGCGAGCGGCATCGACCGATACCAGCTGACCCTAGGGGTGCGTTTTTCTTTGCCACATTTTGTGACTACTACTACTGCCGCCATGCGAAGGATTGCTAGGCTTAGACGTGTTCCGCGGACACTCGGCGCAGCACCGTCGCACCGACAGCGGCCTGCCGTACATCCCGGCGGCTGCCGTTTGTCAGCTCCAAGATGGAGGCGCCCTCTCAAACAACAATGATCGTGGACAATTACATGTGCGTTCAAGTTCAAGGAAAAGAGATTTCACCCGAGGAATACCACAGCGACGCCGGATGGACGCTCGCGGGGGAACGCATGTCGAGGCTGCGCCAGCGGACCCCCGCCAGCGGCAAGGCCGACGGACCCGGCGGGAGTCAAACAAGCACGAGGTAGAAATTTTACAAGAACGTCAGAGCCTCGGCCATCAAGGCAGCAGGCGCGCCAGCCATGCCACTAGAAGAAAGCAAGATAGTTGTCAGACCCAGAGGGGGACTGGACATTGTCAAGACCGGCACCACCACCGTCGCTGCGGCCATACTCGCTGCGGCCAAGATCACGAGCGAGGAAAGCGCCGCGGACACCATCTTCCCAACACGCAACAGAACATCATGGTCGTAAGTACACCGAACGAAGACAACGCGGCCAGGTACGCTAAAATCCTGGAAATATCTATTCAAGGCAAACCCTACGAGGTCAGCGCATATCGCACGGCACCTCACGACACGGTAAAGGGCGTCATCAGAGGCATCCCCATCGACGCAAGCGCCGAAGAGTTAGATAGAAACATCGTCAACGGGAGAAACCCGCTAGCAGTGGCCGAAAAAGGACCACTGCGATTGTGGTGTTCCAGGGACCCGAGGTACCGAACTTCGTCCGATACGGAGTCGTCCTGATACCTTGCCCCCTCTACAAGAAACAGATCGACGTCTGCCAGCAGTGCGGCCGAGTGGGACACCGCAAGGACGTGTGCCCGACCCCCACAATCAAGACGTCCCTGGCCTGCGGACTCGCGAACCCTACAAAAGACCATCGCTGTACCCCAAAATGTAAGTTATGTGGAGACGAACACCCGACCGGAGACCGAACGTGCAAGGCGAAATACAAGATCCCTTACGTAGTGCGCAAGTGACAATGGGAGCGCCGACATGCCGAACGCCAGCTGCTGTCGGAGAGCGATTTCCCGCCACTCGACAAGCCACCAGATGCGCGAAAGTCAAGGACCCCATCGGAAAACCGCGCGTCCAAATCCAGAGACAGCAGCTGCTGCAAGAGAAGCCTCAGCAGGAAAACATCACCATCACGTGAGCGAGTCAGCTGGGTCAACGCAGCGAAATAATATAAGGAACGCGCAGAAAATCACCGAAACCACGAAGAAAGAAGATATGAATACGGTGCGGGAGGCAAATGAGATGCGAAGACAAGAAAACTTGGCGTTGCGAGCGACCAGTAACAACCTCAAGAAAGAGATCGCTGAGATCCGTCAGTTGCTGATATGCAGCAACGAGCCTCTACAGAGACCCACGCCAAGCACAAGCCAGACCGAGGAAACGAAAATGAACATCCAGGAGAAAGCCATAGAGGAAGCGGCACCGAAGAAGCGAGCCGTCGAGGCCACGCGCACGCAAACAGAAAACGATCGCATCGACAGCCTCGAAGCGAAATTCAAGGGACATTCAGCAAACTCGAACAGCTAACCACGACAAACATCGCAGCAGTGACAGCACTGAAACAAACAATGGAGACCTGCCAAGCCGAGAATAGGAACAGATTCGCCTGCATCGAAAGGACCCTACAGTCGATGGTAAGCCACCCGACGTTTGCGCCCCTCTTCGTGCAGCATCCACCCAACCAGGGGGCCGGGTACACGCCTACGCAATCATGGCCGCCAACGCAACACCAGCAGCAGCAGGTGTCCCCGCGTGGCAGTGGAAATGTCGCGGCTTCGGAAGGAAGAAGGCCGTCATCCAACAGCACATCGTACATGCCGCGCGCAAGCCAGACGTTATACTACTACAAGAAACACTAACCGACGCACCGTCCCTCCCCGGCTACAGAGTGCACAAGGGACCGCCTGAGAGCAGAGGCCTGTGCACCCTGGTCAGGAAGGTACTCACGTTCGTCGAACATGAGCTGCAAAGCAATATCAAGATCGAGCACACACTCACCGAAATCATCCCGGGCAAGAAGAGAAAAGGAAGCATATTTCTGCTCAACGTCTACAGCAACCCATCTCACAGAAAAGAGGTGGAAGACATTACTGCACAGAGCCTGCACCACAGCGGGCTGCAACACGCTGATCGCGTGCGGAGACTTAAACGCGATGGACTCTGCCTGGGGCTACAACAAGTACACAGCAAAGGGCCGCGACCTGTACCGAGACGCCACGGAACTCGACTTCACCCTCATCACGGACCCGACACATGCGACGAGAATTGGTAACTCCGTGTCCCGGGACACCACTCCGGACCTCACGTTCGTCAAGAACGACATCCGGGGCGCGATTACTTGGAGAAACACGGGGACCGACCTAGGCAGCGACCACACCATCGTGGAAAGCGGCATACCGGAGCACAACGACACCAGCATCAAAACACACAGATGGATAGACTTGGATGCCTTTCGGGACGCCAGAAGCCAGAAGAGCGACGGTGACGACGAGATCGAAGACATCGACTCGTGGACGGCCGGAATCACCGAGAGAGTACGCGACGCGACTAAAGAAATTAAAACGGGCGCGGAGATCGACAAAGTAGGCAGCCGGCTTGCTCATCCCATCGAAGCCAAACAGTCGATACTCAATCGCTGGAAGAAACAACGGCTAAACCGCAGACTGAGAAAGAAGGTGGTGGAGCTGAACCGAGCGACCGAGGATCACTGCCGCGCTCTCCGCACGCAACAGCGGAATGAGATCTGCAACGCGGCAGACGGGCAGATGCACAGCGGCAAGACGTGGAACCTGCTGCGGCACCTGTTCGACGAAACCAAGACCAAGTCGCACCAAAGGGACAGACTCGCCAGGCTCATACATCCGGCGGCCTCAGCACACGGCGTCGACGAAGTCACCAGGCGCATTAACGACAAATACCTGCCGACTACACCTACCGAACAACACGCGCCGTACAGCGGCCTGCCTAACGCGAAGCTCGATCGTGACATCGACGTCGAAGAGGTACGCGCGACCCTGCACGACCTCAACAGCCAGTCGGCAGCCGGCCCGGACCTCGTCATGAACAAGGCGCTTAAGAACCTCGATGCCGGCTTGATTGAAAAGCTCGCAAAATACTACAAGTGCTGGAGAGCGGGCGCGCTGCCAAAGCTGTGGAAGACAGCCAAGACCATCCTGATCCCCAAGCCGGGGAAGCCGCCGGACACGGATAACCTCCGGCCCATCTCGCTCACGTCCTGCGTGGGCAAGGTGCTGGAGCACGTCCTGCTCAACAGGTGGCAAGACTACCTGGAACGAGAAGGGCTGTACCCGGCCATTTTGATCGGCTTCAGACAGCACCTCAGCACGCTGGACGCGATGCTGCAGCTCAAATACCAAATCATCGATGATGGAGGCAGCGCCCGCGACAACATACAATCATGGGGCTCGACCTGCAGAGCACCTTCGATAAGGTGAAACACTCGGCTATTCTGTCCCAAGTCTCCAAGCTCAACATGGGCGAAAGATCCTACAACTACACCAAGGACTTCCTCACGGACAGGACCGTCGAGCTACGAGCAGGCGACCTACAGACGCAAGTGAAGAAGCTCGGGAGCACCGGCACACCGCAGGGATCGGTCATTTCGCCGATGCTGTTCAACCTGGTAATGATCAGAGTCGCCGAAAAGCTCGGGCACATCGAAGACGTCAGGCACACCATCTGCGCGGATGATATCACGAAATGCGTGACCGGTGGCAGCGACGCCCACATCGAGGGCGCGCTGCAAGCCGCCGTCGACGCAGTAGAAGACCAGCTAGAAGGCACCGGACTGAGATGTTCGCCGAGCAAATCGGAGCTTCTCATACTCTCACCTACCAAAAATAGCACAGGCAAGACCAGACAACGCGAAAACGAATAAATCAGAATCGTCACCAAATCCGGCAACGTGATCCCCGAGGTCGGCAAAATTAGGATCCTAGGCATGGTAATCGAAAAGCACGGAAGGAACGGCGAAGCCATCACCCGTCCCAAGGCAAAAGCAGCCAAAGCGATTCGACTCCTCAAATGAGTCACTTCCTGAAAGGCTGGCATGAGAGAGGAGAGCCTAATTAGGCTCGTCCAATCCTTCGTCATCAGCCACGTCGCGTACGTTGCATCCTACCACAGATGGCTGCAACGCGAACGAAACAAAATCAACGTGCTCATCAGAAGAGTGTACAAGACGGCGCTGGGCCTGTTCGAGTCCACAAGCACGACCCGCTTGTTACAACTCGGGATACACAATACGCTCGAAGAAATAGCCGAAGCGCAACGGCCCTCTCAACTGGAGCGGCGGTCCATGACCAAAGCCGGGAGGAAGATAATGGACGATCTGGGAATTAGAAGCTCGAACGAGGTGGAGATGAAGCTCCCCCCACCGAAGAGGTCCGACGCCAGACCAGAATCGACCCCATACCGAAGAACATGAATCCCGAATTCAACAAGGGAAGAAGAGCGGCGAGGGCCAAGGCTCTCATCGACCAGCATGCCAACGACAAACACGCACGGTACGTGGACGCGGCCGAATACCAATGGAACGCCTTCGCAGCGGTCGTCATAGAGGCGTCAACCGGCGCCACGAGGAAGGCAGTGAGCGTGACAAGCGCCGGAGCGGAACAAGCGGAGGAGGTAGCCATCGCCCTGGCCATCGCCGACGCAGACTGCCACACGGTGCTGAGTGACTCAAGACAGGCGGTGCGAAACTTCGCCAAAGGCCAAATCTGCAGGGAGGCTGAGCGCGTACTGCGAGCGGTCAGACTATAAGAACGAAGAGTACGACTCAAGTGGTTCCCGGCGCATGCGGGTGACGCGTCGGAACGCAATGAGAACCATAATGAGGCGGCACACGCAGTGGCGCGAGCGCTAACCAACCACGCCCCGGCGACAGACCGTCCGACGTGGTTCGGAACGAAGGACCGCATGACGGATTGCAATGAAATCACGAAGGCCTACCGCCTGGCTCGCAGGACTCTCCCACCCCCGCACCCGAGACTGAGTCGAGCGGAGGCAGTAGTACTGAGACAGCTCCAGACCGGATCGCTACCGAGCCCGAGACTGATGAATCGCATGTACCTCGAGACATATCCGACAGATATGTGCAGAGTCTGCCGGAGGGAAACCGCAGACTACACGCACATCTTGTGGTACTGCGTTAAATATCCAGAAGACGCAAAATCAAGAACACTCTCACCGCGGTTCGAGGCAGCCGCGAAGAGCTACGACCGAGACGATCAGCTCTGGGCCGTCCAGCAGGTCCTCGAGGCGCTCGAAAGGCACGGACCCAGCGAGCCGGCAATGGCGAGCGAAGACCCGTGGCGAGTAACGGCAACTTCGAGGATGACGTAGGCCCTCGTCGGGGCGCGCGAGCGCCCAACGGCAGGCATAAATAAAGTTGTCTGCAATCCAATGCAATGGCACATTTATTGCGTCCTCTGCAGCCCTTCATACATCGCTTATCTTTACTAACAATTGCTTTTGAAAAACTTCAGCAGTCATATTCCCTATATTTTTTGTCCTTAGGGCATCAGTAGTAACACTGAAAACATGCTCTATGTGGGCTTTGGGGAGCAAGGCAGTGTAGTAGCGTACGCACACCTTGCGCACAAGATTGGGATTAATCAGCATCTGGGTCCTCTGTGAAGCGCAGTGCTTTACTGTTGCTAGGGCTTGAAGACGCTCATGGTTCGGCCAATGAAAACATATAAAAATCGTCCGTAGGTGACATCCTGGCGTTAACGTCCCAAACGACCATCACTAAATTAAAATTACGGAGTTTAACATGCCAAAGCCACGATCTCATTATAAGGCACGCCGTAGTGGGGGACTCCGGTAATTTGGACCACATGGGCTTCGTTAACATGCGCCTAAATTTAAATACACGGGCGTCTTCGCATTTCGCCCCCATCGAGATGCGGCCGCAGTGGCCGGGATTCAATTCCGCGTCCTCGTTCTCAGCAGTCAAACACATAGCCACTGAGCAACCATGGCGGGTCAAGTAGCCGTCGCTGCCGACACATACCAGCACCAGTTTAATTCCCCGGCCAATATCTGGTGGATCATTAACTTAAGTAAACAAATACTGCGCTCGGGAGTTACCTCTGAACTACCTACTGCGTGGCACAATCTTGGATGTTCTGCAAAAGGGTAGAAGAAGAAGAAGAAGAAGAAGAAGAAGAAACTTTAGTAAAGAATAGTCCGGCAGTTCTTGATGTGGTGGCCTCAGGTGACGGCTCGAAGTTCTTGGACTCGAGCGGCATCTTCGGCTTGCCGGACGGCCCAGAGTTGGCCGTGTTTGTACTGTAAAATGGTCCTTGACTCTACCGTTAAGGGACATGGACACAGACTAGAAGCACTCGTCCTGTTTGCTTCTAGTCTGTGTCCGTGTCCATTCGCGCTACCATCCAAGATCTCGGATGTTCTACTGTAGTACCCGGTAAACTGAGGCCTCCAAAACTGCGGCAAATGCTACAGCTTGTCTCGCCAATAAAGTGACAAATTACATGTAAACACTTACTGAAAAAAATAATTGAATTACAAGGAGGGTTACAGAGCAAAAATTCATTCGTTAAATTTTCATATTACCAAACTGCTTAATAGATTACTGTCACGATGCGGCATAATTTGATTCGGCGAAGCACCGATCAACGGGTCCAAAAGGGACGTACTAATAGGAACCGAAGAGCAAGACAGTTATTACCGGCCACTCAGTAAAGCGGCCGAAATGGGTCGAAAGCAGGTTTATGGATTTTTGTCTTTTTCTTCGTCAGCGAGACCGTGAGGACCCGACAGCTTTTTGTAGGAGCCCCTGTGTATTCTCAGCCCCGCGCGTGCATTGAGAAGCTTACTATAAAGGGGGCGGGGTGCGAATACTAAGAAGTATGGTGCGTCTGTGCGATCATTGGGCCTATAACGTAAAAATATTCCAATGTGATTCTATTCCAATCTCCTGACGTCAAATTTGCGTAACCACCGACGCAAGCACCGGGCGGTCACCCGCAGGGTTGTCTGAACACACCAATAAAACGCTCTCCTCGTTCATAGGAGGTCGCTTTTGTTTGCTTCAAAAACGAATAACATTGCCTACAAGGAGCAGCTTGTCGTATCTAATTGGCTGACAAGAGGCGAGGAGAACGCTCAAGTAGAGAGGGATTTGATGGGGCAGAGCCAGTGCACAGAAAATCGATAACCTTATGAAGAGGGTGGGGCCGGGGTCTGCGATTGTTGGGCTTTCCCTTATTTAGCTTGCTGTGGCTAGTCGAAAATCGCGGCGGCATGCAACGGAAGCTTAAGAATGACGCTAAAATGGACATTCAGCAAAGAAGAGTTGGCAGAATGCGCTGGTAAACGTGCCGAAAGTGCTCGAAAACCTTACACGGCCACGCAAGAAGCTTTATTATGCGCAAATACACCCATGCTCTCCGGCAGGTGCGAGGAGCCAGTGCCTGAGCGATCGGCGGCAGCCATCTTTTATTCCTTTCGGAATGGGGCAGCCTGCAGCTATTCAGAAGAAAATTCAATTTTGTTCGGCATATTAATGCATCTTTAATGCGTACACATCAGTTTGACGTGGTGAGTTTTCCTGGTGTTGCGACGTCGCGTGACAGGCAGGTGAAGTGGGTGCAGTCCGAAAACATTTGACCAATAGCCGGAGGCTAATGGCGAAAAGGCGTCGAATCAGGAATAACTTTTTTCTATTCTCTGTCAAACCATGCATAATCAGTGTGTACACATCATATCAGATGAGGAGCTATAGCGGTTTTCGTGACGTCGCGTGAGAGACAGGTGAAGTGGGGGTGGTCGAAAAAAGTTTTTGACTAACTGTGGAGGGCTGACAGCAGAATTCGAATAGAAAAGTTTGGAAGAGTTTTACGTTATAGCACCCTATGTTTCCACCAAGTGCTGACAGTGTATGTGGTATCTCTGTGCTGTGCCTTGTCCACGAATTGCTGCCACTGTGTGTGTGCCGACAGCGCAGTATTTGCCAGCTGCCGTGGTTTCTCCCATGCTTATGAACGGACGATGGAGGCCCGGCACGGACTCAAGCGTGTGCGTGGGTGGTGCAATACGAGTGCTCGAACGCTATGAGCAGGAGGGAAGCACCCGTTCCTTCGCCCCTAATTTAAAGGGGTGTGGCCAAGGCCTTGGGAGGAACCAGTATACAATTGGGTGAACTTGATTGGATCGTCACCAATATCTGCCGTCCTCCCACACAGGGCACCAAAGAGAGGAGATGTTATTTAAGCGCAGGTTTTAATCCGAGCTTTGCAGTCTAGAGTCTGGAGTATAGAATCTGAGCCTACAGTCTGCTGAGAAACGTCAAGGAGCTAGGGGCATCCAGTATCGCCTGGTCCGCCTTGGTGCCTCTGAATTGCAAGTTAGCTGTTGGTGTAAGAGACGACAAACCAGCGTCTGCTACGAAGCTCACGCTAGTTCCCCTCAAGTTAGGTCAACCTGGTCGAGGGAAGACGTCAAACCTAGACTCCCGGGAAACCCGGCCCAGCAGTCACATCCACCGCCACGAGATCGGCTTGCCAGTGTTCTTTGGGAAAGCTCTGCCGTCGACTCCAAGCTTGATGGACTTGCTGCTGCTGACCAGCCATGCGTATGCAACCATTTGTGTTCTTTTGAACTCTGTTTAGTGGACAACCGTTAAGTGTATACTTGTGTAGCGTCAGTTTTTATATCCACTGTTAATTATTCGTTGCATTTCTTCTGTATTCATTATTGATCTACATTAAGTTCACATGTGTTAGTGCTCTTGTGTATTTTGTTTTTTTTCTAACATTGTGTCATTGTCAGCCAATAAATATTTTTTGTCTCTTTCTCCTTACTCTGACTCCTTCGCTGTGTTCTCTTGAGTACGGAACGACCAACCGGCTTGTATATCCCGTCGACGACTTCGCGCCAACGGTAAACAGGTAACAAGCCGTGACAATTACAATAATGAATTACATGTAATTTCTTATGTACAAGTCCGCTTATATGGGAATGAGAATTTAGGCTTGCTGGTGCAAAGTCCAAAACAAGAGATCACTGTTGCACTGTGTGCCCCGCTGCCTTAAACATTAGCCACTGATATAGAGAAACTTTAGTGCAGTTACGATCTGTGAAGAAAGTCAAGCCCACACTGAGCGGAGCGGTCAGCTGTCCCAAACAGTGCTGCACCATACGTTGCCATGTACACTCACTAGCTTTATTCAGCCAGCAAAGCATGTACCAGTCCTAGGAAACCCAGAGCTACTAAGTAAGCACAGTGCACAGTCTCTATAATTTAAAATTGAATTCGTGACTCGTGGCTCTTCCGCCATAAAATCTGTATGTGCAAACAAAATGTGCAAGCTTTTTAATACTGTATTTGGAAGGTTAGAAGGAAATTACATGTAGTAGGCGGCTTACCAGAGTTACCTCTCTATAACAAATTTACACGCTTGGGAACTACCCTTCTCGCTGTTTTGCATCGCTGCTGGCAATCTACTGATAAATTTGGGCAATCCTAGCAAAATAAACAATTGTTCCTCACACTTTGTGGTTTATACAATGTAAAAAAAATAAAAGAAAATTGAGCTTCATGCGAGCTCATAGAGCAGGCAGTTGGAAAAGAAAAATATGTAGTTATGTTTCCTAGCTTTATAAGAGAGCTTTCCGGTGTTTACGTCTGAGAAGAAAAAAAAAAAAAACTCTCTCACAGAATAGATTACTTGATCTTGCCTGTGGCTGTCTTCCTTCTGATGTGGGTTCGGCAATGATAGATACTACAGCTGACATGGGAGCCCAGAGACACTAGCCATTGAGTGATCATTTCTGACAATGAATTGTGCTCACACATGTACACCCTTCTAGAAATTCTAGGGAATAGGGAAATAGTGGTTGTTAACTGTCCCGGCCCTTATAGCTAGAAACATGAGCAAGACTGAGTACCGATGCCGATATAGTACAGATATTTTGTCTGCATGTACCATCATTGCACAATTAGTGGTCGAGAGTATCGCTACATACATCTTACTAACACCACCTAGAAGCCGATGGTTGTTCTAGGCGCTAGCACGAGCTCCGGCTTTTCAGACATCGTTTACCTTACACCAACCTGCTATATTCTGATATGTCAGCCCCTGCTTTTGTAGCCGTGTCACCACTGATTTTACCTGCGCAAATAAAATTTCACTTTAAAAACCAGAACCTTCTGCCGACTGCAACCGACAACACAACTGTACCTGCAACTTTACTGTGCCATAAAATAACTGGGCATCTTATAGTGCTTCTGATGAAGCTTGTACTGTCCAACGAATAGTGGTGACAATATTATGGAAGAAACTACATCGACGCTACTAAGTCCAAGCGCATGTGCATGAATAGTTTGCTGAAGAACATTTTGCGCGTACCTCTCATTTGTTTTCACTAAGATTTCGCAGCAATACTGCATCTGTTACTCCCCCTTATTGAGCTAAACGCACTTGGCGCCGTTATCTGCGCTGTTCACGCAGACTTTCTACAGGCAGCGAAAGCAGCACTCGTACCGGCAAGCTTCTCTAATAACGAGGTGTGCGTTAGACGGTGATAACATTTTTATGTGCTAATCAGGCAAAGTAAACATGCTTAGTAAATAAGCAACGATGCGAAACGGAATCAAATGAGAACTGAGGCCGTATTCTGAAGCGATCCACTTAGACGATACAATCGCCTCGCTGATAATTTGCCGTCAGGCACGCACTGATTGGCTTGTTGAGCGAAATTGGATGGCGTAGCTCACCCGATTTTGAGGCTCAGCTATTTCAACTTTGTAAGTCAGACAGGAAGCCGTCGTGACAGCTTTTATGCAGGAATCAGGTGGTGCTACGAGCAGCAGAAAACAAAAACCGCAATTATTTTTCGCATAAGTTTGCAGCATTTTAACACGCTGCCACTGAAATAGCGTCCATCGCTGGTGAAGCGTTCATTGCAAACTGTGCTTTGTCTAGCAGGGAATGACGCCAGAAATATAAAATACTCAGAAGAACGTCAGTTTGGCCTAGTTGTTGTTTACTGCATATAATACCGACCGCGAATAAACCATACCCGTCTTTATTTGCAGTTACCATGATATGCAGTAAAACACGCAGACTACGCGAGCTACGCTGCGTGAAAGTGACGAATTAAACTAGACGACGGGGCGACATGTGAAACTGAACAATCTATTTACTGCTCGTTTTTTAAGTACATAATCACCTAGATGTGACGTAGGCACATGATGTCAGCAGCATCACTCTGACTATTGGTACGGTTTCCAGGAAAATCGGCTATAATGGCTAGTCAAGCAGTTAAGACTACACCACTGTAGCAATTTCAAGCTAGTGCGCTGTCTTTTACTTATGCTGTCAAAGATCAACACTTCAGTTCATCTGACAGCGAACATTTTCCGTCATGTTAGCAACCACAGTCTTTGGTGAGGCCTTAGAAAAAAAAAGAAGTGTTAGAAAAAGCTGGAGGCGGAAGCAGTTCTTTTGATCAAGTGATTGAGGTATGAACTTTGCATGGCTTGTGTGTGCGGTTACTGGGTGAACACTGTACTTCCCATAGAGAAGTCACATCAAAATGACACAGTGGAATGGTTTTAAAGCATTGTTTCATGCTGAGTACTAAGTCTTAACATCGGTATTGCCAGAAAGCTTCCAATTCAACACGAACAACAACGGGCATAAATGCCAAATCAAGTGGCGAAAGTATGAAGCAAGACCTATAAAGCTGTGAAGTTCTTTGAGGCATATATGCACTTTGGAACTTGGCAACTTTGTGAACTTTCAACGTACAAAAAATGTAGTCATTGCTGTAGCATGGCTGAGTCACTGTGACGTCGCCGGCCATTTAGTTAAAAGCACGTGACCTGTTACGTCACCACTCTTTTCTATATCTACTTCGTTTCAACCACAATAACAGTCGTCCATCATCCGACTACCGGCCCGCTTACATGGTGGTAGCGGTGCCGACCCGAAATGGGGATGCAGCCAGCCATTTTGCCGTCAACGATTTTGCCGCCACCAAAGCACCTGGACACACCGGGCAACGCCTGGTTTGGATGGAAAACTTGGAAGAGTGGGTTCACGCTGATTCGCACTGCTACCCAGTGGACAAAACAAACAAAAGAAGTGCAAGCAGCCACGTTGCTAGTGATTATTGGCGAAGAGAGCAAGGACGGTAAACAACACCTTTACGCGGGAGGCAGAAGAGGACAAAAATAACCTAGACGTCTTAATTGCTAAGTTTAAAGAGTTCTACAAGCCGCAAGCGAACTTAACCTATCATGAATTTCGATTTGGGTCCAAAAACCAAAGGGAAGGCATACCTTTCAATGAGTGGCTGATGGCAGTACGAAAGTTGGCCACAAACTGTGTATTTTGGGTAATGGAAGAGCGGATGCAGCACAGTCGCATTATTCTGGGGATTCGATACAAGAGCCTGCAGCAGAAACTCATTGCGGAAAACCCTTCGTAGAAGGAAACTATAGATATTTGTCGCTCGCAAGAGCAAGGGAAAGAGCAGTTTCGTGAAATCGGGGAAGGCGCGGGGACAGCGCAAGACACGGCAGTTAACGCAGTCGCAGAGACAGGCGATGCCTGCGGCAGCTGCGGGTATTGCCCACACCGCGGCGAAAGAGGCCCCGCCAATTCTAGAACATGCAATAAGCCCGGACGGTTTAACCATTTCGCCCGAGCATTCAAATCGGCACCGCCTTCGTGAAGCTTTCCCCACAAGAAGAAAGAACTGCGGGAACTATGTGCGGACAACGATGACTTTTTTCTGCAAACATTAACGGTGAGCACGGTCAACACGGACCATTGGAGCCCGATGGTGGACATCGAAGGCTGACCAATGACATGCAAATTAGACTCGGGGGCGAACTGCTGCGTCATTTCAAGGAGGGACGTTGCAAACCTACCGGATCAACGCAGGGCAGGCTTGCCGGGTGGCGCTAAGGGCATCTAAGAGTGGCTGAACGCCTTGGATTTATCTGCCGGGTACAGCACATAGAGGTCGATCAACTTTACCCGCCAGCACAACCTTTTGCAGAGGTCTTTACAGGACTTGGTGAGCTCAAGGGCTACGAGTACGAAATAGCACTCAAGCACGGCGCCATGGGTGTCATCCTACTGGCTCAGAGAGCCCCCGTGGCCCTGGAGGACAACACTAGAGCGCACCTTCAGCGTATGGAGGATAAGTGCGTCATAACAAAGGTAACTGAGCATACAGACTGATCCAGCCACACAGTTACCGTTGTTAAAGGAGACAAAGTTCTAATTTGCCTGGATCCAACATAGCTCAATCAAGCCATACTCCGTGAGAACTATCCCACGCCAACGATAGAGGATGTCACTCCTAGGCTTGCTGGGGCACAATTCCTTTCCACGCTCGATGCAGCTTCAGGGCTTTGGCAAATTCACCTTAGCGAGTCGAGCTCCATTTTTTGCACAATGAGCACTCGGTATGGTCGCTATCGGTTTCTTCGCATGCCGTTTGGAATAGCTTCGGTCCTAGAAATTTTCTAAGCAGCAATGCACCATGTTTTCGAAGGCTTGTTCTGTGTGGCGGTTGTGATGGACGACGTATTAGTATGGGGCAGAACTAAAGACGAACATGGCTGCAGCTTAAAACTTATGCTGTCCCGTTGTCAGCAGCACAACCACGTACTTAACCCCAAGAATAGTGTGTTTCAGCAGCCGGATGTCCGGTATCTGGGACACATTCTCACTACAGAGGGCCTACGCCAGGATTCTGAGAGAGAACAAGACAAACCTGGAATGCCTGAACCGACGAACAAGTAAAACTGCAAGCATTTATTGGTAAGATGTATTTCATGGAGTCATTCATTTCCAAGATGTCAGTGGTAACTGCGCCGTTTTGAACACTGTTGCGCAAAGATAACGCATGGGTTTGAACGGAGGCGCCACAAAAGAGTTTTGACACCTTGCGTCAATCCTAAAGCACCCGTTTTGGCTTTCTTCAACCCTAAAAAGCCTTTCATTTTCACGGTCAACTCAAGTCAATTAGTAGTCGGCGTCGTTCTGATGCAAGACGGCCGCCCCATCGCTTTTTCGTCCCAGTCGCTCACAGAGGCGGAACAAAACTATGCACAAATCGAGAAGGAAATGCTGGCGATAGTGCATTGTCGCACGAAGTTTCATGACTACGTTTTTGGTCAGGCAAAAGTGATTGTAGAGACCGAGCACAGGCATTTGGTACAGATACTTAACAAGCCGCTGCATCAATGGCCCCTCCGCTTGCAGCCTATGAGGCTGAGCTTGCAGCGCTATCTGATCAAACTGGTGTATAAGCCAGGCAAAGAACTTTTTCTTACGGATGGTTTGTCGCGTTTTCCGAACAAAGTGAGCATGCGCGAGGAATCTGAGCAGTTTCAAGTCAATGGGCTGGAATTTATTTCAGCCTTGGGACCTTGTCTAAAAAGTTTTCTCGCAGCAAGAAACAAAGATACCGTTCTCTCCAAGTTGCGGAAATATGCGCTGGCCAGTTGGCCTGACAATAAGCACGAGATTCCAGAAGCCATCTGCCCCTACTGGTCTTATCAGGAGGAGATACACGCACAAGACGGTCTTCTGTTTCGCAGCAAGCAACAAGGTGATCGTACCAAGTGAAAGCCGAAATATTTGCTCTTTTGCACGTCGCACTTCCCAGAACCGATAAGATGAAGGCGCGGGCACGAAGCGTCATGTTCTGGCCCTGCATGGCAAGCGACATGGAGCAATTTGCCGAAACTGCATAATGTGCCAAAAGCATCAGCCACGAAACGTAAAGGTTCCCCTTTTGAGCAATGAGGCTCGAAACTTGCCCTGGGAAGCTGTAGGAATTGACCTATTCTTTTACGGGGGCTGACAGTTTGCCATTATTGTCGACTTCTATTCCTTCTTTTCTGAAATAAAGAAATTTTGCCATACCGCTGCTAAGCAGCAGAAGTCTTGGTGCGCTGAGATTTTTTTGGTTCATGGATTACCGCTCAAACGTTGCAGCGATGACGGGCCGCCACTCAACGACACGGAATTCAAAGACTTTTATAAGGGCTCGGCATTACCCACCTAATGTCAAGCCCATATCATTTATGCTCAAATGGTATGACGGCGAGGGCCACGTAAGAAGTAATAAAACTACTAAAGAAGTTATCTCTTGAACGCTGAGCAAAGCGAGAACAAGGTGAAAGAAGGAGCCAACGTTTCGAGCAATCTGCTCGAAATGTTGGCTCCTGCTTTCACCTCGTTCTCGTTTTGCTCATCGTCTTGAATTTCCATCTCCTGCCTTCCCCGTGTTTTCCGTGGATCTGTTAGATCGCGTGACTTACACATGGCTCTGCTTGAATGGCGTAATACTTCGCGAGATGCTGTTTTGAAGTCCCCTGTGCAGAAATTGATGGGAAGGCAGACAAGGACCCTGCTGCCCGTACCTGCAAGCAACCTGGTGCCGGAGATTCTGCCCAACCGAGCCGTCCATAACCATCTCCAGGAAATCCGAAAATGACAGAGGATCTACTACAATCACCACTCCAGGAACCTCCCTCCCCTGTCACCTTGCCAGAGAGTGACCGAATACGATACCCACGAAAAGTACTGGACATCTACGGTCTCTCTGAGGCCTGCTTTTCACGCCGCGATCCGTGGTGGCGAAGACTCAAGAGGGCCAGGAAACTAGACGCACTCGCGAGCATCTGCGCGACGCACCTACACATGCCGAAGAGTGTCCTCGTGCCGGGTACGAGCGACTAGACAACACCCAGCCCGCTCAAGAGCTACGCAGAAGCACAGGGCCATGCCGGGAGCCCTGCCGCTACCCACAACCAGAAAGGCAATTGTAATTATTTGCTTCCCTCAGAAAGGGAAGATGTAGCATGTATGAGTTACTCTGACGCTGCCGGCCATTTCGTTAAAAGCACATGATTTGTTGCGCCACCATTCTTTTCTACATCTACTTCGTTTCAACCGCAATAAAGGTCGTTCATCACCTGACTACGGGCCGCTTACATGGTGAGAGTGGTGCCTACCGGAAATGGGCACGCGGCCAGCCATTTTGCTGTCAACAATTTTGCCGCCACCAAACCACCTCGACCCATCGAGCAACACCTGGCAAAACTGAGAAGAGTGATTTCACGCTATTTTCCACTGCTACCCAGTTCACAAAACAAGCAAAAGAAGTGCAAGCAGCCAAGTTGCTGGTGATTATTTGTGAACAGGCAAGGACATTTACGCAGCACCTCTACGTTTGAGGCAGAAGAGGACAAAAATAACGTAGACGTCTTAATTGCTAAGTTTGAAGAGTTCTACAAGCAGAAAACGAACTTGACCTATTATGAATTTCGATTTGGGCCCAGAAACCAAACGGAAGTTGCTAACAGAATTGCCAACAGCTTGTCAAGAATGATCAGTTGATTGGTACAAAAGTGAAATTTTATCACACATGTTTACAGGCGTTCCTACAACTCCCTTAATTTTCATATGCTCGATATTCAATGTATTGTGATTAGATTGTCAATGACAGCTCTATCAAGTCATTTGAATGTACACCTAGGCAAGAGAGACTTTCCTCGGCGACCGCACGGTCGAGTTCCACTGCCACTCGGGCGTCGTTGTGACAGAAGCGACATTAGGCATTGTGCTTCTCGTGACACTGCCATTCCGCTGGCTGCATCGCTCCTCGGAAATCCCGCTGAAAGGTCGGTTCCTTCGCTTCTTTTTGCCGTTTTCGCTATTCAGGCACTGCTTAAAGGCCTCGTGCCTTCGCTAGGCACGACAGCTGGGCGAGAGAGCCCTTTATTTAGATTTTTTCGCCCTTCGTAGCGGCTAGCGGATCGGGCCCTTCGGATCATGGCTCATACCCACTAGCAGGGTATGGCTGATACGAAGGTGCCTGCCGCGGGCGTACCGCCTGGCAACGGCAGTAATGCATCCTCTACAGGAGACTCGACGCGATCGGATGGTTCTGTCTTTGATGTTGACGGCGATCACTTAATCGCAGATATCCAAATCAGCTCGCAGGAAGCAGGTGCTCCTGCGGCAGTGGGGCGCGGTCCTGCAGCTGGATCTGATGGGTCACTCGGCGCGGCGGCGCCTGGTTCGGAGCGTGGCTCCGTCGATGCTGCGCTCACTGCTGCCTACCACCGCGCGCTGGGCTTCCAGCAGGAAATTACAGACGTCCTGTTCGACAGTAATTGCAAGGTGACCAACTGCCACAGGTCGCAAATCCTGGGGCTGCTGAGGCAGCTGATGCAGGAATGTGCTGATTTGAGAGCGGTGGCGGCGCGGCAGTGTGGCCGCGCTGATGAGCTCGGCGACCTGTTGGGACGTATGCGCGGTGCCGGCCCGGTGCTGCGCCAGGAGGCAGCCTCCTTGGTACCTCCGGGGTTGACTTATGCGGCCGTTGCTCGGACCGGGGTGCCGCCTAGTACCATGACGCCAGCTGCCGGTGCTTCAGGCCTCGTCCATGCGGGGCTGGCGCCTGCTCAGGCGATCGCTTCTGCACTGGCTCCTTCGCAGGCTCCGGCGCCCAAACGTGAGCATGCTCACATAATGTTTTTAACCCCGCTGGTTCCATCGCCTACTGCTGCGCAGGACGTATTCCGTCTCCTTAAGAGCAACATTGACCCTATCCAGGCGAAGTTAACTGATTTAACGCTCCGTCGAACACCTCGCGGTGTCACGGTTTTATCAGACGACCTCGATACCATGCAACGTCTACAACAGGCTATCGAAAGTAACATCACAACCAAGATAGCTATGTCTGTTCGCCTGATAAATCGTCGTAAACCTCAGGTCAAATTTACGGGGGTCGACCCTGACATTCCGGCTCATGCGCTCATTGATCAGATCAACCTGCGCAACACAGAACTGAAGCTTGACCCTTCGTCATGTGAGGTGCGCGTCTCGTTCCGGGAGCGTTCGGGAAATTTCTCCCATGTAATTGCAGTCGATCCTCCGACGTTTCGGACGCCTATGAGCCGCGGGCGTGTCGCTGTGGGGTGGACCTCAGCGACCGTGGTGGAAGACCTCCACGTGCCTACGTGCACTTTTTGCTCCACTTATGGTCACCCCCGGCGCCCGTGTCCCATACGTTCACAGCCTGAGCGCGCGGTGTGCACGCGCTGCGCGGGGCCGCACCTCGGCGAGCGGTGCACCGTTCGCTTGGGGGATGCGGCCGTCTGCTGCAGCGAGTGCAAGCGTGGAGGCAGACCGAGCGCTCACCCTACAGGCTCTCAGGCCTGCCCGCTTCTTCAGGACAGGATAGGCCGTTTGAGGGCTCGTACCGACTATGGCTGAGCGCGCTATATCCATCTTTGCGTCACTGCTTGGCGGTCCCCTGTCGCTCGCACTCGCCTACGGCGTTTGCTGCTGTGCGCCCTCTTCGAGCGTGCGGCCTTCGGCGTCGCGGGCTGGCGTGGGATCGCCATGTGGCTTTCGACTACCTTCTTCGTTTTTTGTTTTGCTTTTCATTCTCCATATTCACTGTTTTTTGGGAGCCTCTTTATCTTATCCTTTATTCCTGTTCTCCATGTGTCCGCTTGCGCGGGTATTATTGCGGAGATGGGCGGGGACCTGTTGTGTGTTTGGCGTCTGCCTCTGAATTGTGCCATTGGGAAACCATGTCCTGGAGTCTTTGGCGTGCGCAGGCCTCTGGTTGCACGCACGCTTTGCGGTTTGCACTTACCGTATCTCAGACCTTGCTTCCGTCAGGCTACACTGGGGCTCTTGCTCCGCAATACTTTTATTGAACATGGCTGATTTGCAGCCATTCAAATTCATCCAAGCTAACCTTGCCAGCAGCTGCGACGCCAACAAGTTATTAATTCACCGCATGCTCGAGCATGACATCACGTTTGCTTTGATCTCGGACCCTCACACGCACGGCAACAGAGTAACCAATGTGTCCCACACTCTCTACACTTTTCATGCCAACGACCATCCCCGTGTGGTCCTGCTGGCACGCGATTCGCGACTCCAGTTCTTCCCAATCTACGTATCACAACTGGTTGTGGCTATACACTGCGAGGGTGTGGGAGTTTCTTTTATTGTCGTTGCTGTATATGCGCCGCCTCATCGTCCCCTTGAGCCCGTACTAGATGAACTAAACCAAATATTCGTGAAATATCAATCCTATAGTTTTGTCTTAGGTGGCGATTTCAATGCGAAGCACGCGTTATGGGGACCAGTCGCAGGAGATGAGCGTGGCGCGCAACTTGCTCAATTTGCGTGCGCCAACCACCTGCACATTCTAAATCTTCCCGGCACACTCCCGACTTTTGAGACGCCCTATGCCCGTTCCTGGATAGACGTGACCTTGGCGTCTGTCTCGCTGGTGGGCGGTGGGTACAGCTGGTCCGTCTTGGACACGGACACACTATCCGACCACCGCTACATTGAGTTCACGTTCACCGCTGCCGCGTGTGCGCCTGAGAAGCGCCTCACTAACTACGCTCGGGCGCAGATCTTGGAGCTTCTTAGCCGCGAGTCTTGGTTCCATCGCATATGTGGCTACCGCTTTTCGTCAGCTTGGGCGCTCGATGCCGCGATTGAGCGTTTTTATAGCACATACACCACCTTATGCCAGCGGTATGCGCGCAGGCCACGGCCACATAGTGGGGGTGCCAAGACGTGGTGGACGCCTCAGTTGACTGCCGAACGGTCGCGGGTGCGCGCGATGCGCAGGAGATATCAGCGCGTACGTGACCCCGCCTTGCGCGAGGTGTTTCGTTCACAGTACGCACAGGCGTTCGCGGCGTATAAGCGCAGCCTTCGTTCCGCAAGGGCTGCCGCCGATCGCGCCCTGTGCTCGGACATCACATCGCGCACCCTCTTCGGCCGGCCTTTCCAGTCGGCGTTTGCGAAGCTCCGCCCTACAACTTGCATTCCCCCGCTTGAGACCTCAGACGGCGCCCTTACCACCTCGGTCCAAGCGTCAGCTACCCTTTTACTCAGTACGCATGTTGCTGTTGATGATTTAGCAGCGGACAGCGCATACCATAGCCGCATTCGCGCGATCACGGGATCTCCTTATCCCGAGGTGCCCAACGATCACCCTTTTACACTCCCAGAGATTGAGCACTCCCTTCTTCTAGGCAACATGCGCGCGGCGCCGGGGCTAGATGGGCTGACGGGCATGTTTGTCCACAATCTCTTTCGGATACATCCTTCCTTCTTTTTCCACATCTTCAACGCCGCTCTTCGACTGGGGCACTTTCCCTCTCACTGGAACAAAGGCCGAATTATTTTTATTCTTAAGCCTGGCCGCCCCGCCCGTCTTCCGTCATCCTATCGTCCACTCGTAATGAATTCATTATTCGGTAAAGTACTGGAACGTCTTCTTTATTCTCGCCTTTATTATTTTCTTCATTCTTGCAACCTCATTCACGAAAACCAGTTTGGCTTCACTCATGCCCGAAGTGCCCCGCTGGCCCTATACGCCCTCAAGCACCGACTTAGTACCCTAAAGGCCGCCAAGACGCCTGCAGTACTGATTTCCTTGGATTTTACAGGCGCCTTTGACAGTGTATGGCATGATGGCGTATTGTTTTTTCTTCGTAAGCACCGTTGCCCAACGAACCTATATCGCCTCCTCCAGTCCTTTCTTACGGATCGGACGGTCGTACTCCGCTGTAAGACTGGGGACATAACGGCTCGCCCTTCCATCGGCAGTCCACAGGGTTCGCCACTAAGCCCTCTACTCTGGAACTTAATAATTCATTCACTACTCAGTCTCCCGTTACCACAGGGCGTCCACATACAGGCTTACGCTGATGATACAGTTGTATTGCTCTCTGGCTCGTCGCGCTTGCAATTGCAGGCTTTAGCGGAATCTGTCTTAACCTTGATTTGCGATTGGGCCCGGCAAAACAAGGTCAAAATTAGCGAGTCAAAATCTTTCTTTGTCTTCTTCAACAACGGGCACATTGGTACATCAAAGCGCCGTCCGTCTATCCGATTGGATGGCGCTTTTCTAAAACATCAGGACCACATTAAACTCCTCGGCGTGGTCTTTGATAACAAACTAAACTTTCACGCCCACGTTGATTTTCTTAAGACAAAAGCCGAGATATTGGTTACTCGATTACTAACTTTTGTTCGCATGCATTTTATGCTGCGCCCTGTACTTTTACACCGTTTATATAGACAGGTTCTGCTGCCTGCGATTGCATACGCGTCCCCTGTATGGTGGCCGCCTTTCCCGACAACACATCTGCAAACGCGTGTCCTATCGGTGCAACGCTCGTTGTTAATTGCATTAACCGGCGCCTACCATACCACCAGGACCTCCGCCCTACAGATATTAGCCCGCTGTCCGCCTCTTACAATTGACCTAGAACGCCTTAACGCGGAGTTCTCTTTATTCACGCGCCGCCAGGTCACGCATTATGGGTGTGTCACGTTTCACCCTAGCGAGGTCGACTCTTCGTTTACTCGTTGGACCCACCATCCGCGCGACGTTTGCCGTTTCATGTTCACGCGGCTCTCCCCCGCAGGAGCTGCTCGCATCGCCACCCGCTCTGCTTTCTACGTCTATACTGATGGCGCGTACACGAGTATTTCGGCGGGGGCGGCATTTGTTGTATTTAACCCGACCGGTCGCTTGTCAGCCGTCCGTAAATTCAGAGTCATCAACGCAACATGTGCGTATAGCGTTGAGGCTGTCGCCTTAGCCGAGGCGCTAGCGTACATAGTCTCATTACCAACCTGCGCTCCAGTCCATCTTTATACCGACTGCCTCTCCTTATTGTCCGCCCTAGCGCATCTTCGAGACACCAACACTTGCATATGGGCATGCAAACAGACCCTCACCTTGCTCGATCGTCAGGGCCGGCGGACATACCTGCACCATGTCCCTGGACACAGGGGCGTCGTAGGCAACGAGTTGGCAGATACCGCTGCAACGTCAGTGGCTCGCACGGGACTCCTCCGCGTTGCGGCGGCGTCCATTAATACGGTGCGCGCGCGCTTTCGCCGCATCGCGTGGTCCCAATGGAATTCCTACTGGCACCGCGAGGGTACTGACACTCCACTATACCCCTGGGTTCCGGATATAGCCGATATACCTCGTTGGTTTCCACCAAATAAACTTCTGAGCCATTTATTTACTGGCCATGGTCATTTCGTCTCGTACCTATATCGATTCAATCTCCACGCTTCCAACGTGTGTACGTGTGGCGCTGTGTGCGCCGACGTATCCCATTACTTTACCTCCTGCCCGAACACTGCGCACATCGTTCGGGCATTGTGCGACGACGCTCACGTGGACTCGTTGACTCCAGCCACTTATGCTGGCTTATTACTCTCTCGACGCTCACGAGCTTTACTTCTGCGTCTCGCGCGCCTAGCAGTTCTTTCGGTTTCCCCTTCCTCTCCTCCTCCTCCTCGTACTCCTGACGGTTCATAACTCCACTACTTCATTTCTTCACTCTATTTCTTCTTTTCAATCATGTTGCTTTTGCATGTTTGCTTCTGCCAAATGCACTCCTTAAGCCTACTATTGGCGGGGCTTCCCCGTGCCAGCTGGCTCTAGCTACATGCGTCATCATTCTTTTTGTATACTTTTATTTCAACATTTCGTGGCACCGCCTTGTCCTTTCCCTGCCTACATAATCATCTCTGGTTCCTTGTATGCCCTTTCCCCTGTCTCACTCTCTATCATTAGCCACATGTGCAGAATATGGCATCAGCTCCACCTGCCTGGCCTTCATTCCTGGACGTCTGGGCTGTTCGTCCCCTGCTGTCCTCACCAACATACCTGAACCCCAGGCGACGGCCTTTGCATTTCTGGGTGCCTGATGTTCCTGTTCTGCCATCTGCGAGACCTACTGCTCCTGCCCCATCGTGTGGCCATCTTGCTGACTCCAGATGCACACCTGTTTGACTCCGGCCTCCCCGAGTACCAACCGCTACTACCTGCAGCATCACCGCCATGCCACATCGACAACTGGGCCAACTGGGCAGTCGACATGCTGAAGCTTATTCGCTGTATTCAATAAATCTCGCCCGTGCTGCGCATGGCAGCCGGAGCGGTGGGTGGGTGGTTGGGGGGGTTTGTTGGATTCTCATCAGGAGCACAATTTCCAACATGCGCCTGACTACTTCTCTTCTTCATCGTACTAAATATTTTCTTCTAAATATCTACAGGCTTGCCTCCGTATTATTCTTTTAATAATTGGCTTTTCTATAAATTTCCTTTGGGAAGGCATAGCCTTCCCCTATTCATTTATTTTGATTGCCTTACGCCTGCCATACCTAGTTGGTGGTGCGGGCTTCCCACTTTATTTTTCTTTCTTTTTCTTTATGGGGACAAGCAAAGCCATGGTACTGCAACCGAAAAATAGAAAGCACAGGCAATAGCAATGGCAAGCTCTTACATGAACAAAAACAAAACAAGAAAAGATGGGTGTGGTGGCAAAACATTAAAAAAAAACATGAAGAAAACATTATGGACACATGATCATGTATGCCAAACAAGATGTTGTACTTTCTTTAACTGCTTGCACAGTCCTTGACACTTTACAGTCACGTACAACATATTACGCGATCCGCAAGCACGTGCTGAACTGCATTCTTGGGCCCTTTAACGAAAGAAGCGCCTTCTTCAAGAGATGGCATTGCGCATGCGCAGCCTTTTATGCTGGTTTGCCTGCCCTTAGGCCCATTTCTTGCCAGCCTGCTATTGGAATTGCGGTGATTCCAGAAGATTACGCTGGGAGGGTCTGTTTCGGCAGATTGGGGTGTGCAACAATGCACTGCCCACCCTGGTGCCCGAGCACAACACCGCTCCTCCTAGCGTAATCTCCTGCAATCAGCGCAATACCAACGGCAAGACGGCATGCTGGCAAGAAATGGGCCTAATGGCAGGCAAACCAGCATGAAAGGCTGCGCATGCGCAATGCCATGTCACTAAAGAAGGCGCTTGTTTCTTTAAAGGTCGCAAGAATGCAGTTCGGCACGTGCTCGCAGATTCCAGATTATTTTGTCCGCTATTGTACAGGGTGTGCCAAAAAATGCTCCACAAGTTGCTGACTCAATCCCTTTGCCGTTGTTCTATCTAGCCTTCTGAGCAACAACAGCAAGCTGTTTCATAAAAGCAGTTGGATTAGCGGTGCTCGCTTGCATTGAATCGCGTGTAGTGTCCTGTGGTTGGGGAACTGTGCCGGGTATCTCGAGATGCAGTGTAAAAAAATTAGGGGGTTTTACGTGCCAAAACCACTTTCTGATTTTGAAGCCCGCAATAGTGGAGGACTCCGGAAATTTCGACCACCTGGGATTCTTTAACGTGCACCTAAATCTAAGTACACGGGTGTTTTCGCATTTCGCCCCCATCGAAATGCGGCCGCCTTGGGCGGGATTCGATCCCGCGACCTTTTGCTGAGCAGCCTAACACCATAGCCAGCGAGCTACCACGGCGGGAGATGCAATGTACCATTAAATCTGATGGAGGACAAACTCCAATACACATGACTCGTTGAATGTTCCAGCGAAGTCGCTCGTTGACGTATGCCTTACAGAACGTACCACGCAATTGATGTCATGCAGAAAAAGTGATTACATGAAGCTCGTTTACAACCGACAAAGGATAGAACCCGCGATAATATTGGAGAAAGTTTGCAAACAGAAAGGCGCGTTGCGCAGAATGAAAACGCTTAACAATTATTAGCCGGTGTAGCGAATGTCACTGGTAATAGATAAACAAGTGCGCTTTGTTAATAATAACTACATGGAACCAGCATTGTTATCACTTTACTGGGGTTGGTTGTTGCAGATTGTTTGACCTACGACTACCAGAATGATTTCGCGTTTGTTATTTACGACTATTGTCCATCAATAAAGATGTCCTGCAATAGAAATCTTGCTCGACCGAACCAAAGACAGCAGGACATTACCCTGCGACGTATTCTCAAGGGTTGATTACTTGTACTTTAATGCATGACCTAGATCTTCTTTTGCACCTTCTTGCTCAGTAATGGTATTTAGAACCAAAATGAAGCCGGAAAGATTTGATTCTGTTCACTTTCACACGGAATAAGACCAATGGGACCCATTGGGACAAAACAAAATTTTGCGTACTGCCCTACTTGCGGTCACAATGCGCGGGTAGTGTTTGCCTGACACATTTCCTCTGTGTAACTTAGCGCAAGCATGCGTGCCCACACGAGAACACCACAGTTCTGTATTGCAATGGTATTGTATATTTTCCATTATTTCGGAATTAATAATAGCTTCGCAAGAAGTCGCACATCTGGTATCTCTAATAATAAACACTCGGTGCAACAAAAGATAACAACTTAATAGGAAAAAAAAGGACACATAAAATACGGTCGCAAAGGAACAAAACCTGGGCATTAGAACGCTGTACTGACGGGTGCGTGAAGTTTAGCCGCAAGTGTAGTATTACCCGCCGTGGTTTCTTCGTGGCTATGGAGTTGGGCTGCTAAGCACGAGGTCGCTGGCTCGAATCCTGGCCATGGCAGCCGCCTTTCGATGCGGGTGAAATGCGAAAACACCGGTGTACTTAGATTTAGGTGCATGTTAAAGAACCTCAGGTGGTCCGGAGTACCCCACTACTGCGTGCATAATAATGGGAAAGTGGTTTTGGCACGTAAAGACCCATAAAAGAAGTGTAGTATTGGTGAGTGTTATTCGGTGGATGTACGCAGATGGGAGCTTAGAATTCATGTAACCAGATTTACTGTTAACTGCCTTTTTTGTCCCGGCAAAAAATACTTATTTTTAGCGGCTAATACAAGATATACAAGACACATCGTGATATAGTCACAAACATTTTGAAACGGCGTTTTGGTCATTGCACAGGTACACTAGATATCACTTGCTGTTAGCCTAAATGGTGACGAACAACACGTCTTTAAATAACACTCGGCTAATGCAAGCGTAATAATTTGACGGTTACTACGATAT
Source organism: Dermacentor andersoni (assembly GCF_023375885.2). NCBI lineage: Eukaryota > Metazoa > Arthropoda > Arachnida > Ixodida > Ixodidae > Dermacentor > Dermacentor andersoni. The sequence goes on from NC_092822.1 coordinate 129,438,442, forward strand.
GTTAATCTTGAATTAGAGCGACTACTTGGGGCTATGTCGTGTGACAATACAGCAGCACAAGTAGGGAGCTGGGCACAATGAGGAAAAAGGACAGGACAGGAAGCCTAATTTGAATGATATAACCATGACATACCTAAATGAAGTTACCTATCGCGCACATTCAACAAAAACACCAAACAGGCCTCTGTATGTCTAAACGCACAGCAGAAGCATAACTTTAAAAATGCACAAGGATGACAGTCGCAATCACCGTTCGACGTAGCTCTGCTCAAGCGCATTTATCAGATTATGATTGTTACTACATGGAGGAAGACACAAGCAAAGAAGTGAACCTGTTTTATCATTTTTATGATGAAATTGATTTTCACGTGTTCAGAAAATTGAAGGCCATGAGAGACCTATATTATGGAAGACAATCGTATACTAGAAAACCAATAAGACTGTTTCAGGAATTTAAATTTAGCCATTGTAGTCTAAAAATATCTGTAACAAAAGTTATGTGCAATAGTACAGCACACAGGGCACTGAAATCTGAGGATGTGGCATGCATGATGCAGTACAGAGTAGCGGCTTTCATAACCTACTGCTGTTAATAGTTTCCTGTTGTCTTCGACTTGACCAGTTTTATAAATGAAACTGAAAGCTTTAACGTAACATTTTTCTGAGCGCAGCATCTGCCGCTTTCTTCCTTGATTCCTCGCGTGCCCATTGGTTCTGTCACAAGTGAATTGCAAATAAGCTAATATGGTGAGAAAAGTTGCAGTTTGAATAGTTGAAACACTTATGGAAATATGTCTAAATTTATGAACAGTATCTTATTGACATACCCCAATAATATAGAGTATACAGACACATCACATCTACCTAAAATACACATTTACATGTCCCATTATCATTACCACCGTATTACAAAATATTCTCCCCAGTCTAATTGTCCGCGTTTGGAGCTGAATAAAGGCCAGTGCAAGAAAATGGCCTCACTTAAGTTCGCAAGAGCTAGTTGGACGCGGTTGGCGCAGGACAGGGATAACTGGAGATTGCAGGGAGAGGCCTTGAATAAAGGGAAAATTAGACATCCACCCGTTCGTAGCAATTGCTACAAAGGAAACCCATACGGGTTCCTCGAAAGAAAAGCCTCAAAGTTGAAGAAAAATTCGTCCTGGTCCCTACTACGTCAGGGAGAGGCCTTTTTCCTGTAGTGGGCACAAAATAGGCTGATTATGATGGTTATGAAATATTCTCAATAAGCTTTGTGCAAAAGGAACCATACATACAATGTGTCGAAGGTTTCCTTATGCTTGTCCCTTTACTGACCTTCTCTCCTTTTGCTACCAATGTATCTACAGCTGGTCAACCACCGGATATTGTTTCTCTGATCGATCTTAGAGCCAAGCAGCAGTTATTCCTTATGAAATATATTTAATTCCATCCCACGCCTACCTCCACTGAACAATACTTCCTCAAAAGAAGCATATTGTAGGAACAATGTAACTGGTTGTCATTACTCGCATCCCACATTTTTGGGACAGCGGCGCAACACCTACCGACAGCTTTGAACCACATTTGATAACTGAAGAAAAAGAGGTAGCTACTAAAGCCCGAAATGGGTGCTTAACTTACAAGTGTGATGCACATGACGAGGTCTACGATAGCGTCGACGCAAACGCAATGTGCTTCATCGCAGTAGACAGATGTTCTGAGAGTGTAGGCGACGGCTGATGCTAGAGTGAGTACCTGCAAATATTAGGATATAAAATTACGATTAAAAAATGATTTTTAGCATCGTGAAATGAAAGCAATGCTTCTATTAAAATTCACTAAGCAATGGAAGCTAAATAAAAAAAAAATAGTCTCCACATTGTCCACCATTATATCGCATCTTAAAGCAAGACCAGTGAATATCCGATCGGGAAAACCTCAATAGGTTTATGATAACATGCTCGACAATCTCGCACTCGCCACCGGCGACATGTGCAGCCCCGTTGGCCTGTGAATCTTGATAACACATAAATTTGTTTAACGTATGTACGAATGTAGAACCTTATGACCACGTACCATTCACTGTAGCTCATGTAGTGTACCTCCGTGCCGAGTACACCGCTAGTACATTAATGACGACTATTTTAGTGACCTTGTGAGCACGCCATCACATCGCTAGCTGCACTTGTGGGCTCCTAATGATGTGACATGTACGAAAAATAGAGATTGCATTTGTTGAGGCTAATCGAGCACTTTGCTTTGTACTGTTTTTAATAAATATATAAACCAACAAAAGCGATGCGTGTTCGGTACTTTATAAAGAGCTACATAGCCGCCATGTCGCCCCTTCTCTTGTGTCTGTAAACAACTACATAAGTAAAACATCCTTTGCTAGTTTGGGAAACCAGTTTATCTCAATATCAGGGCATTATTTTCGTTAGGAACAACAGAATCTCGGCGTATTGCGAATCCTCCTTATAATACGCCGATACGTAACCTCTAATTAACGTAACATAATTTGCAATACCCGAATCTTTACAACTTTACCGTGTTCTGTAAGTACGAATGCCCTTTAAAATATAAAAATGGCATGTCTTTCTGACCGTGCCATCTAAATGTAGTGAATTAGAGCACGTTTTAAAGAACAAGGACACATATTTTGTTTCCTTTGAAAGGGGAAATGATGATCTTAATAGCCCAAGGAACTACATTCAAGGACTCTTAAACTAGATGAATGCGAGTAGTTTAAGTTTGAATACCACACTGCGTTAAATTCACATTTAAAAAATTCATTCACCTGAATTTATGCATGCCATTGCATAGAAACGTGAAGAATATGTACTATAAATTTGTTTTTGGCAATATTTCATTCACAATGAAGATACATATAGTTCTTTTGCGTGTTAATAAAATAAATAGCGGTATTCTTACAAACAAATCGTCACTTCAGCGTTCTCATTAATAACATCCAACGTTAATATTGCCACGCGCTTGGGCCATTTTCTCGCAGAAAACGACGAGGACGCGCAGGCTCACGAGCTCGCGCTTTGGTCTTTCGTTGGTGCTGCGCTGCCCCTTTGGCGACTACAAATTTAGCGGCCTCTTTTAGAAGTCTCCTGTCTATTGAACGTGGCATTTTTCTGGCGGAGATGTGGGGTATTCTCGACCTATGCATCAGACTCCTCTCAGCAGCAGGAACGCTAGACTGACAGTACACCACACCAGCCGGAGAAACCAGGGATCGGCTCCTAAGTTGAGCCTTTACCTGGGAGAAGAAGGCTCAAACTGGGCTTTACCTGGGAGAAGAAGGCTCAAACTGAGCTTTACCTGGGAGAAGAACGAGCGCTTTTTCACTACCTGAGGGCAACACACTTGAGTGCCCTACTATATATAGACGTCTGACACCTAAGTTCTCTCTCTCTCTCTCTTGCACTCCCCATTCCCCTCCCTACGTGTAGGGTAGCAAACTGGACTCAGTCTGGTTAACCTCCCTGCCTTTCCTTCTTCCCTTCTCTCTCTCTCTGGGAGAAGAAAGATAATGTCGGCAGGTATGGATGCTACATCCGGTACTACCACGACTAACCCAGCGACGGCTGCTACCGTACCTCCTAATTACGGGCTGCAAAAATTGCGCGCGCTAAGTCCATGTGATTGCGAACTTCTTGCATATGTAGAGAAATGGCTGGCGGACTTCGAGCGCGTGACGGCGTTCAATGAATGGCACGACGAAGCGAAGCGCGGAAACGTCTACTTCTGCCTTTTGGACGGTGCTCGCACGCGCTTCCAGAATGGCGAAGACGTACTGACACCATGGCGTGCGTTTTGTCGTAGCCTATTGGACACTTACGCCAGCTCTGATCACCGGCAACAAGCAGGTAGGACCCTCCAGTTTGACCTTCAGAAACCTAATGATATTGTGGTTATGTACATGGACGATATGGTACCATGCCGGAAGACAAGAAGCTGCGTCACTTGATGCGAAGCGTGAAAAAGCAGCTTTTTGGTTGACTGGTTCGTATTCTGTCGAAAACGCTTACGGAGTTTCTCACTGGAGCCATCGTACTAGAGAAGGTCTTGTGCCAGCGCTCGCACCAGTACGCTCGGCGAGTGAATATTTCCTCTGCTACCAGTGGCCTAAGAGCTTGCACGACTGAGCTCGAGTCGCTTTGCGAGATTATTCGAATGCGACGAGCTGTGACAGCTGTATTAGGTGCAGAAATCTTCAGCCAACTTCATAGCTAGCGTCGTGCATGACGGAGTGCAACGTGCGCTCGGCGCACCACGTTACGAAGCACCACTTGAGGCCGCTCTAACCCTACAGGCATTCACAACTTAAAGTGAAGCTCGACGCACAACTTACGCTGGCCTTGTAAGAGGCACCATCCCGACGCCGGCGACACCTCCTACCGTGAGCAAATACCAGCGTGCGACATACGCTGACGCATTCGGGCATCCTATCAGTGCACCAGCGCCACTACTTTCCGTCACCCCGTATGTCATGCTTCGGTCAGCGCAGGCGGTTCTTTATTTCGGAGAGGCTCGACCAGCCGTGCGTAAAACGAACATTTGCGCATGCCCGATCGACGAACGCTCCATTACCACTGTGGTGAGCCGGGTCATGTCTACCAAAAGTGCCAGTGCCACCACCTTGGACTCCGGTGTTTCCTATAAATTCACCTCGACCTGCTGAAACAAAGGCTCTCCCTAAAGGCACAGCTTCTGAGGTTGCACAGTTTTTCGTACGGAACACCGTACAACGTCATGGCGCCCCAACCTGTGTCAGCACAGACCTAGGGGTGGCGTTTACGGCAAGTCTGCGCGAACTTTTTTTAACTGAGTTAAACCACGCACCGAAAGACGAATGCCTACCCAGATAGCCACAATCATCCAATAGATTTGCCGGATTGATCCAAACATCCAGCAAAGATAGGAATGTCCTGAGGGCATCCTTTAAAATGCCCATATATCCGAGGGACGTACATGGCATCAAAGTTTTGGATGTTCATTGAACATCCATTTAGTTTTTTCATACGGCAGACAAAATATTGAATGTCCATGGAATGTCTGTAAAAACAGTACTTCAGACGTACATTCCACAAAGCTTTAGATGTCCATGGAACGTCCATAAAGTTTGTACTTTAGACGTGCATTGTAGGCCCCCGATAGCTTTCGCATTGTCTCCGTGAACTTCTATGATTTTGACGTGGACGATGCTGCGCAGTTGGAGCCCATAGTTTGGTGCGACGATCGGGCGGTATCATCAGTGAACATGTAATGGATGTCCATAGACGTCCCATTTTTTTCTGACATTAGAAAAGTAATTGAAAAAACATGGTACAGTATGTTTGGGAAAGAAATGATATATATATATATATATATATATATATATATATATATATATATATATATATATATATATATATATATATATATATAATAGAAAGAACTGCATGCAAATTATACCAAGGCACTCTACTTTTGTTGAGCACCACCAAACTTTTTTAAACAGTGGCAAACCTCCCGTGTGGAAGTGATTGCGTGGCCTCTGACACTTGACACTCCATCTTGGAGGCCACGTGCGTCGAAAGCAAGGAGCCGCAAGGACGCCACAAATTTTGAACTAAATGAAGAATGGTGTTTAAAGACGTCAGAAAAGTTCAATGATTCAAAGAGATTTTATGCAGCATTATTGTCCAATTATGAATTATTCTAACGGTCGCGTGCCTGTCATACGCCACCATAAGCACAGCCATTGCAATGACGCAGCAAGCAAGCACATGCGGGCATGTGGGAGCTTGTGTTCCAGTTCTGGCGCTGAGCAGGTGTTCTGTGGCTGAGCCGTGCTGCTCTATGCTGTGCTCCCTGAAGGGCTGCAGAATATAGCAAGATAGAGCCAACCTTTCCGTTCTCACAACGAATCACTTTTAGGTTGCGGTGCCTGATGCTGTGACACTTCATTTCTTATTCTGGCCATGTCAGCAGTGGTGTCCGGTCGTCAGCACGCACATGGTTTTCAAGGTATGTCGGTGGTTTATTTTTGTACTTGCTTCTTTTTTATGCCGGTAATAAGGGCTTAGCATGGGCCGCAGGGGCTGATGCACAACACAAACGCCCAGTGGTTTCGGCAGTACCGTTCAAGGCATGTCGGTGGTGTTTCTTCTCGGAAGAGTAATAAACTGAGTCAATTGGTGCATAGCTAAAACTAGATTGAACAGCTGAACTGCAACCCGAAAAAAATGGCGACAGACAAGCGACGTTCTTGTCTGTCTCCCTTTGTCCCGTGTTTCAGTTCAGCCTTCTCATACTCGTCTTGTTCTTTCTTGTACTGTGCTTCTCGCGGTCTGCATCTTTTGTGCACAACGGCACAATGTTTTTCGTGGCTCTGGCACATGTTTTCGATTGTAGTGCTCGATATGGTGAGGTAGTCACCATTCATGCATTGCTTTTGTTCTGTCTGCCGATGCAGGTCTTTTGTAAAAAGCGCTGCCTGCGCTAGGTGATATTTTGCGTGCTTTGTTGCTCCTCTGTACGTTTACATAGCTCCTGTGTATAGCGTGGTCTATTGCGCACTTATCATTTTTAGGCACAAGCCATGTAGTGTCACGTGTTCTTGAACAGTCAATCTTTTTCCCATTATTTAAAGCTTCACTGTGCTCTACTGCTTGCAAGGAGAAATTTTATTCAGTGGTACTGTTTAACCAGATGTCTCAGATCTGCTTCCATGATAAAGGAGATGCTATAGCTGCAGATTTCTACTCTGGGATTTCAACCTAGTCACTGAATTTAGAGAAGGTGGAGTCCGGTTACTTTAAGCATCTTAAACTAATTTGTATCTCTTACCCTCCCAATTAAAGATATGCCTTAAATGGAAGCCCATGCTTGAGTTGGTCAAGTTAAAGCCTGATGCGAACGCGCCGAAGGAAAGGCAATGAGTGTCTTGGGCACTTTCACGCATGTCGTTATAGTGACAGAGTCAAGAATGGGGTTCAAGTAAGGGTGAATATCTGATTGCAGGGTGAGTAATAAGCGATGTGTTTGCATAGTTGTAAAGATTCTGTCCTGTTTCATGTTTAGCATGCTCAAGCGAGAGAGTGGTCTTCCAAGTACGATTCGCCGTCCAGCCCTGCATATCATCGTACCGTGTGCGTTTAGAAGTGTTGACAAATTTTCTTGCTCTTTTGAAACTTGTAGTGGTCTAACTTCTAATCACGGTAATAACTACAAGGTTAAATCTATCTTCAGAGTACAAAAACATTGTTCCCTTTGAAGCGGCAACCTTAACATGAGCACTCACTGCAACATGTTTCCTTGTTAGTACTGCTGCGGGTGCCAGTGCAATTAACCACATGTTGCTACGTTGATGCCGGGGTATGAACACCAGCCGGATAACACTACGGAAATGCAGATGTAGCAGCTCATCTCCAGCATCGGGTGAATCAATGCTTTGGCCTTTCGTGGCACCTACTTGCGTTATAGGTATGGCTGTATGTTTTCAAAAATGTGGCAAATGTAGAATCCCGTTACCTGGTGTCACGCTGAGTGTACGGAAAGCAGTGAGGCAGTTTAAAAGGAAAGGGCTGACTTGATACTGCTACAAGTGGTTCAGCACTCTCAGCAGCATGGTACGGCCCTGTGCCACTGCACTTAGTTGACTAGTGCATGCGAAGTGTGTGCTGTAATCGCCTGCCTGTGTGCGGCGTGTGACGTCACGACAGATGGCTGGGCGACAACTGCGTGCGCCAAGCTACTTGTAACACGTGACGCCGCCCCCCACCCCCCCCCCCCCGAGTGTATATTATTGGCCAGCACAATAAACAAGGGGCTCTTTCCTTTCGTCACCTTGAGCGCGGCTCGTCGACTGTTCATTCCGACAGGCACACGCGTCTCGCTTGTATGCAGTGTTACCACATGGTGTCAGAAGTGGGATTACAAGCCTTGTTCCTTTTAACAAGAGACCATCAATTATGCTAAGGCATGCTCTATCTAGCCAATAAGGCATGAGAAAAGAAGGAACATTCGGTTTCTTTGGCCAATTGGTTTTAGACAGCCTGTGCAGGTGTATGCAAACGGGATCATTAATTTGACATTCTCTCACTCTAGATAAAAAATTGTCCCCCGTTTCCAAACCAAGCATACACGCCTTAGAGTACGCTGTGATATCTGACACACTCAAGCCTTGTTCAGCATCGCTGCGTGCAACAGGGGACGGCGAAAGGGTGTCGGCTGTGACTAGCGATTTGCCGGAAACGTACTGGACCCCAAAAAGATAGCGCATTAGGAGTAGCCGGAAGTGTTGAATTCGAGGGGCCATATCGACAATGACCATCTGGCCCAGTAAAGATACTGAAGGCTTGTGATAAGTTTCAAAGGTAACGTTTAGGCCACGGATGTAATGGTCAAATCTTTCGGCTGCCCACGTCAGCGCTAGTGTTTCTTTTTTCATGTGGGAGTATCGCCGTTCTGTGTTCGGGAGAGGACGAGACACGAAAGCTATTGGTCTACAATGACCGTCTTTCTGCGTTTGAAAAAAAACATTGGGATTTTACGTGCGAAAACCATTTTCTGATTATGAGGCACGTCGTAGTGGAGGACTGCGGAAATTTCTACCACCTGGGGTTCTTTAACGTGCACCTAAATCTAAGTACACGGGTGTTTTCACATTTTGCCCCAATCGAAATGCGGCCGCCGTGGCCGGGATTCGATCCCGTGACCTCGTGCTCAGCAGCCCGACACCATAGCCACTGAGGAACCTCGGCGGGTGTTTGAAAAAGGACAGCTCCCAGCCCGAAAGAGTATGCGTCCGCGGAAAGTATGGTATGAAGCGTTGCATCGTACATGGCCATACACTGCGCAGAACAAATGGGCTCTTTCAGCTCGTTTAGCGCTTTTGCTTGGTCACACCCCCAGAACCATTCGCTATCTTTATGCGAAAGAGCACGCATCGGAGCGGTAGTTTGCGCCAGGTGAGGGAAAAAGCGCCCTAGATGATTGGCCATGCCGAGCAAGCGTCTCAGTTCGGTGACATTTTTCGCTGCGTTTAGATTCTTAATAGCGCTGACCTTCGCTGGATCAGGCTCAATTCCATTCTCATTAAGAATATGACCCAAAAACCGGAGTTTATTAACGCCAAACAGGCACTTTTCTTTGTTCAGAGTCACGTTTGCGCTAGCTAGGCGTGACATAACATCAGCTAAACGTTCGTCGTGATGGGCTTTCGTATTACCAAACACTAATATGTCATCCATGACGTTGACAACACCTGGCAGGCCACATGGGATTTCGCACATCCTTTTCTGGAAGTACTCCGGAGCGAACGTAATTCCGAATGGTAGTCGACTCGTAAAGCAGTACATCCCGAATGGAGTCAAGAATGTTGTTTGTTCTTCAGAGTCCCTACTTAGTCGGACTTGATGGAAGCCCGAGAAGGCGAGAAGCATCGAAAACCATCTCGCAGCCGTCAGAGAGCCTAATGCTTGATCGACCGTAGGTAGCCTAGGTTCGGTGACCTTTTTCGGTGCGTTTAGATTCTTAATAGCGCTCACGAACGACGCACTCATTTAACTTTGTGAAGTCGACGCGTACTCTCTATTCCCCCGACTGTTTCGTTACCAGGTCTATTCCTGCGCACCAGTCCGTGGGGCCGTCTGATTTTCTAAGTATTCCCATGCGCACGAGTCTCAATTTCATGCATTAGCCTTTCCATGAGCGGAATCGGCGCGCGCCGCCGAACGGTGATGGCATGTGGAATTGCGCCCAGTTGTAGCCTGATAGTGTATTCTCCTGGGATAGTGCCTAGACTACGACCCATGCGCGGAAAAAGTGTCTGATGCCGTTGCTTGTCCACAGTAAGTGAGTCGGCAAATTTAACGATGCCTCAAGCTTCTAAGGCTGGCCGCCCGAGAAGTACGTCGCGAAGAAGGCTAACGACATAGCACGTTTGTCGGGCAGTCCTCTGTTTCCACGCAATCTCTGCGACAAATTTGCCTAGAACATTGAGCTTGTTGCCGCCAACCCCCGTAGTACCTCGTCTGCGTTATCCAGGTGGGTGGGCAATCCTGGAAATGTAGAAGGTAGAACTGACACTTCTGCACCCGAATCAACTTTAGCAAGGATAGGCACAGTGTTTATCAGAAGCTGCACATAGCGCGCTTTCCCGGCCACGTCAATCGCGCCAATGATAGTTTGTCCGGTACCATGTTCGACAGCCGAGACGCGTACCTTTCTTTGCGCTGACCCAACTTTCTTGAGCCAGCCCTTCACAAGATGTACTTTGTTACCACAGTAGTGGCACTTGGAACCTTTGGCTGGCCACGTCGACCTCGGGTGAGCGTCGCCGACGCAGTAGGGGCACCGTCCACTTTGTGCTGCGGGCGTTCCTGGTGGCCCACGGCGTCCACAATGGCGCCTTGGTCCTGAAGTTCTGGCGGGCACCCGATGTGGACACCTTCCGGTCGAAGGCTCTGTTGCTGCTGTCGCTTGGTTTCCTTGAGGTGAGCCTTGTCCAGCGCCGTAGCCAATGTCAGCTGCGCACCGATCTGCAAGGCTTCGGATAGTTGCACGTCCTGGAGCCCGACGACAAACCTGCCACGGATGAGTCTCCTCTTCATATCCCCAAAGTCGCAGTGGCCTGCCAGCACGTGAAGTGCGGTTGCGAACTGATCCACCGATTCTTCTGGCTGTTGCTGGCGCCTGTGAAGGCAGGCACTTTCATAAATAATGTTCCGCTCTTTGACGAAATGACTGTCGAACTTCTGCTTGACGACATCATAACTTGTTGCTTCATCGTCGGTCAGCTCAAATGTAGCAAAGACTTCGCGGGCTTGGCGTCCCATTGTGTAAAGTAGCGTGCGTAACTGGGCCTCTACCGAACGTTCGTTGAGAGCTTTGGCGAAGCGGTAGTCATCGAAGTGGTCGATCCACGCCGGCCACTATGACGTTTTGTTAAAGGGAAGCTGAAACGATTTTCAATTTCCATGAATTGCTGGGGTTGGGAAGAACAGACCTATTAATTTACGGTTCTGAAATTTTTTCTTTGTATTGTCAATATAAGGGGCAGAAATCGCTTTCTAAATTCCCCCCGCGGACACGCCCCCGTCGCTTCCCGGAGCGCCGGGTGAGGAGGCAGCCGGAGGAGAGAACCGGCGTGAGTGACGTCATTCCCGGAGACCGTAATGGCGGACCGGCGTGCTGGCATGTGCTGGCATGTTTCCTTCCGTCCTGCGCTTTACTAAATGACGCTACGAGAGTTCTGCCGCCGCTCACGTTTGTTTTCTTTTACGATTTTCGTGAACTGGTGCTTCCTTTCTGTGCTGCGTGAGTGCCTACAGCCAAGGCGCCCAAAGTGCCCTCGTTCTGTGCAGCATTCGGCTGTACGAACACAGGCGGACGAGACGATGTGGTGTTTCACATGTTCCCGAAGGACAAGAAGCTTGTAGCGCAGTGGGTCCGTGCGCTGATGAGAGATAATTTCTTGCCGACGAAATCAACTGTGCTGTGTTCGGACCATTTTTGTGACAGTGATTATCATCGGAGCTTGACAATGATGTGGGGAATCGGTATTCCAAATAAATCGGCGCGACTGAAGGCCGGCGTTGTTCCGTGTATATTCTCCCACAAGAGAAACACCTCGCCACTTCCAAGAGCGGCCTTCGCCAAGAGGGGAAAGGGTGAGGTAAGGGTTTTTACGTGCACACGGGCAATTTTTTAAACGGATGATCACCTGAGTGTCGAACAAACGGCCTTACAGCGGCCTATGACGAAGCGAGGTGGAGGCACAGCCGTGAATATGCACATGCGTGCAAAGTGTTTGCCGTTTTCACCCTGTTTTTCCACTCCGCTTTGTCACGGAACACTGTACTACGGCTGTTTGTTCGGCGCTGTTCTGGTACGGTGAAATAACTGGCCGGGGGTACCCTTGCGCATTCAGTGATATTTGCTATTCGTCCTACCTCGCGGTGCCCGCAGGTTTAGCTGTTCAGCATTCGTGTTCAAATCCCACGACATAAGGCGTTACGGTAATATTTTCATGCTCGCGTTAGAGTGTTAAACTCGGCGTGTAAAAACATCGTTCCGTAGATTTCGCACTCGCAGCTTGCTACCAGCAGCGAAATGCCGCAAGAACGAGCGTCGGCACAGCCGCGCCCGTGGCAAGGCGGACGGGCTCAAATAATGAAGTAACGTTGTGAGGTATTGAACTTGTCAGCGTTAGACGTGGTCTAGCCCAATACAGGCATCGCTGCTGGACAAAAAATTTTTTCTTGCCTTCAACTAGCTATGCATCGCGCATGGCAAAATTATTATTTGAAAGTAAATATAATACATTACTCATTACTTTGTTATTACGCTCATTGATTTGAATTACATTACCAAATACCGCTTTCAAAAAAGTAATGTTATTGCTTTACGATTGCTTCCAAAAAGTTTTCATGCAAACAAGAAGCAAAAAGCAAAGTATATAGGGACGCCAACCTTTCTTCAAGGTAACATACACTTACTAACATTTCATGCCCTCCTCCCATGTGCCTCCTCGACACCTCACGACACTACCAACGTTCTGGCGCCGTACGCAGCTTACTGGTGCATATTTAACGCAATTAATAAATTACTTTAGCCATGAAATTACGGACACCAAATAATTCACATTACTAAATCACCAGACAACTAATCCATCACATAAATTACTGAAAAAGTATTTCAATTAGTGTAAGTAATCCAACGGTTGTCATGTTTGCTGATATGCGTGATATGCTGAAATTGATGACATCCGTGCCTTGCACTCTTTCAAGTTCTAGCAGAGCACCTTGAGAACCGAGCCCCTTATGAACCTGTTCCACTACCATCACCACCGAAGAGTTTGAAGCTGCCAGTGTGACACGGGCAGATAATGTTAAAGAGTTTGAAGTAGCCGAACGCGGCACTTATGTTCGCGATCGTGTATCGACACGCAAAAAACCACGGTACTTTAGACAAGCAGCGGCAATAGGTGCATGACATCGCGATACTGCACCCGTGTTTACAATCTAGTGAGATGCTAGTGCTTCGGCATTCTTCCAGCAGGAAGTTCCCAGTGACACTTTAGCGCGTTTTTTCTCCCGTCATTGGAACGTGCAGCTACATGAAAAGACATATGTACCAGCTAAGATTTCCAACGCGCGAGAAGGTGCACACATCGCTCTCGCTGTTGGCACACTCAACATCATCGTTGCCTCCGTTGCCGCCATCGTTCTCTGTATCGCCTGTCGGTTCGAACATGTACGGCGAAAATACAAGCTCTCCGAGACAGCGAGAACGTTCCGTAATGCTTACAACTCAGCTGTGAAGCCAGAACAAAACAGCGTGCTACGCTCTGAAACGGCGGCGCCCACCGGCGATCCCCGTGAATGACGTCAAAGTGGTCCCGACCAATCAGGGGCAACAGCGGAGTTCGCGGGATGTCCTGAAGCGCTGGTGCGCGTTTTCTTGCGGAAAACAGCCACTTGCGTTTATTTCCGCCCTTTTTAAACGAGATGTTCGTGTTCAGTGGAATCAAAACTGTAGAATGCCGCAGGGAACTCATTCTTTTTTTCGAAAAGTGTTTCAGCTTCCCATAAAAGTCCAGCGGTGGTGGCTGCTGGAGCCCAGTGCTTAAGGTTGCGGGCTCGTTTGCCATTTTCTGGAAGCGCTGCCGTCCACGGCCTCAGCGAAATAGATGACTACCGCTCACGGAAGTGGCACAGTTCGTGAATCAGTGAACTGTTTGCGCACAACATGCCCAGCAGCTAGCCGAGCCCATGATAGCAACCGAAACACCATCATTTCCTTAGGAGAGAGTGGGAGTAGATCTGTGCGTAATCAACGGCCAGACATACCTTGTCACCGTGGATTATCTTTCACGTTACCCGGAGGAAGCCATTCTTCCTTCCACAAAATCTGGAATGGTCATTCATAGACTGAAAAGTACTTTTTCTAGGCATGGAATCTCTCCGTGCGTGGTAACCAACAACGGTCCTCAGTTCCTGACAACTGAGTTTGAACAGTTCTCTGTGTCATATAGGTTTCGCCATGTCACGGTGAGTCCGAGGCACCCGCAGGGCAACGCTGAAGTAGAGCGAATGGTTCAGACGATCAAGCACCTCCTTCTAAAGTCTAAAGGCCCTTATCTTGCATTGTTGGCTGACGTGGCCACACCCAGCACTCTTGCGGTCAGTCCTGCGGAAATAGGTATGGATAGGCGACTGAGGACAAGAGTCCCAATGCTACAACGTCTTCAAAATCCGGGAAAACGCAGCCAGAAAAAAGTCGTGGCCACCGACCAGACGGTGAGGCGGTGGCAATGCCGCTACTACAACCGACGCCATCGTGCCAGACGGCTTCCCAAGCTAAAGCAGGTGACCTGGCCTGGGTGACAAACATACAATCCAAGGCTACAGTCCTGTAGTACCAGGTAACCACTAACGGCAATTACACTGACATTTCTTATGATCCATCGATCTACACACAAATTGGCAGTAGTCTCACTTGCATGGAAATATGATATAGTTATTCTTCTCGAATAATTGATAGAGCATACCATGGTTTTACTTTGACTGCATGCTTACTTATTTGAGGAAAATGAGGCGAAAATTAAGATACTTCCTCGTTATAACAGTCTTCATTTCTCAGAGGGAACAATATATTAAAGCAATTTTTTTTTTACCCAGCAGCAGTGTTCCGAATATTTCTCCTTTATGGAGAAGCTAATTTTGCCCTCTGTTGCTGCAGGGGTTTGCCTGCTTCTCTTACGTAATTTATCGCTGTTTGTTTTTCCTATAGGATATATTGCTGTTTTGGGCGTTCAGCTGTTGCTCTCCTTTATGTTTCACTACGTTGTTTCTATTTCTTTTTTTTCTTTTTCTGAATACAAGACTATTCAAACAGTTGTTTGATGTTTCCATCTCTGAGTTGTGCTTTTGTTTTTGTTCATGAGAATTACGTCTCATAATGTGCCCTCTGTGTTTTATTTCACTGGAGAGAGTTTAGCTAACACTGCGCTGTTGCTCACCTAAGAAATCACGTCTGTGTTAGGAAAGTGTTCCTTTTAAAGTGTTGCTTTTACTCTCTTATTTTATTTATCCTTTAAAATGTTTATGCTTAGCTGTTATGCAAAAATGATATTTTATATTGGTTCGTGTGTTAAGTGCTCATTGTGCCTTTCAGAAACCAAGAGATGGCTATATGTTGTATTCTTAGTGTTTACTTTATTTTCATGTTACAGCTCCAATCAGCCATTGTATTTCTCTGCAAATATTGTCTACATCATTACGTACTTGTCAAACTGTTCACATCAATAAGAGGTTTCACAATAAAATGGCTGGTGGTGACAACTTCAGTTTCCCTTCGCTTAGTAATAGTGGCACTTTGATTTGTTATCCCAAACAGTCCGAGAAGCTGCGTATGCAAATAACTACTGGCTGTATTAGCGTCTCAAGCAGTCTGGGGCAGTCTCGGACAACAAATTGAATAGGCCCAGTGCATGCATGCATGTTAAATAAAAGAAACAGCCAAAAATAGTACAATGGATGTCCTATGGACGCAAGTGTGGTTAATATGGATATCCATTAGATGTATTAAATATCTATTGGATGTTGTGTATACCTATTAGATGTAATAAATACATCTACAGGAAGTTGTGGACGTCTATTAAATGTTGCATATATCCAGTGCTCACATTCCAACAGCGTACCACTTATATGTTCCGGATGCATTTGGGATGACCCATAGTACATCCATGAAACGTTTTCTGGATAAATCTGGATATCCAATGGGCGTGCTGAATCCTCAAGGTGGACCATATTAGGCACATCTAATGGATGTACCTGGCTATCTGGGTATCATGCGCAAACGGGCATGGCTTGACCGAAAGGCTTAACAAAACGACGAGTGACGTGCTGTCGATGTAAAGGTGCAGTATTAGACGCCGGACGAGGTACTATCGTACGTCTCCTTTGCGTAGAATACTGCTACGTAAGAAAGCACATGCTTCGCACCGGTTTTCATTTTTTACGGTCGTGAAGTTGACAATATGTTATAAGCCATGTTGCCATGAGACAATTCTGACAGTCTTGATAAAGACACCGAGCGTTTTGTGCAGCGTGCCGAGGAAGCACAGCAACTGGCTCGTGTTAACATCAGGAAGCAACAGTGTATCGACGTGCGACATTACAACCTCCACCACCGAAAAGTTGACTGCCAACCCGGTGACCAAGTGCTAGTTTGGACTTCCGTCCACCGTAAAGGCCTTTCGGAAAAACTTCTTAGTCGGTACATCGGCCCTTACAAAGTGATTCGGCGTGTGATTGCCCTCAATTATGAAGTTATTCCGGATGGCGCCCAGTAAGCACGAGGCCGACAACCGCGCTCCGGGATTCGGCACGCCGTGCGGTCCAAACCATACCACACACCATAACAGTCATGGCTTTCTGACCATTTCGTTTGTCCTGGGGCACGTCTTTCTGCCCATGAACGTTTTGTTTAGTATTTAGTGGACGCTCTTCTGGGAGGAGCGGCAATGCCACGCGCTTTTACCACGCGCTTTGGCCACTTGCCCCCAGAAGAAGACGAGGACGGGCTGGCTCACGAGCTCCGCCTTGGCCTTTTGTCGGTGCTGTGCTGCCCCTTCGACGACTTGGACTTTAACGACTTCTTTAATATGTCACCTGTGTAATAAACGTGACAATATGTGTAAACTTGAGAAGATTTTGCTTGCTTCTATTTCGTTGCGTTATCTTTCTTGTCTTTTTAATTCTTTCTTTCATTTGCTTTCGTTCTCTTGTGCTGTGCCAGTTGTGACTGCCTGTTAAACGAGCAGGAATCCCGTCAAGCTTGCATGTGTCAGCCTTCTGTCCCTGTTCACGGAATTCTGAGGTTTACGTCAAAATGCTCCAAGGTAACCATATCAATATATCCTAGGCGGTCTTCTGTAATGCATCTTCGTCGCCCTTCGGTCATTGCTTGGTCGCGTGCTTGTCCCTACCTTCTATCACCCCGCTCCAGGTATGGTAAGGAAAACATTTCAGATTGAAGCTTCTTGCTTCCTCTAACTCAACCACCATTATAAGTTTTATGTTAGACAATCTTCCTTTTCATCTTTTATTTATTTAGGCGCAAATGGGCATTGGGAAACCTTGTTAAGGTCGGAAACCATCGTTTGTGTCTTTCTATTTATTTACATGTAGACGGGTATATATGAACACCTTGCAGAAAGTTTTCCACATGTCTGTAAGCCTGAGGAGTGCGCACGCTATCCGCTAGTAAGGTGTGTCGTTTAGAGGTAGTGGCGGGCGTCGCCGAGCCGATGTCCGTTGACTACACGTGCAGGGTATTTCGGACCGACAAACGCTAAAAACGGGTGCCGACCAACACTTCACTTGCAAGTAGTCACTCTTGTCACTCGCACGGTGTCGGAGAGCTCAAAAAAGGATAAAATGCAGTGACGTTTCTCTTCGTGGACGCAGGTTACGCGCAAGCGTATGGGAATTCATCATCATCATCAGCCTGGCTACGCCCACTGCAGGGCAATGGCCTCTGCCATGCTTCTCTTACTACTGCGGTCATGTTTTAATTGTGGCCATGTTGTCCCTGCGAACTTTTTAATCTCATCCACCCACACAAATTTCAGCCGCCACCTGCTATGCTTCCTTTCTCTTGGAATCCAGTCCGTAACCCTTAATGACCATCCCTTATCTTCCCTCCTCGTTACATGCCCTGCCCATGTCCATTTCCTTTTCTTAATTTCAACTAAGGTGTCATCAACTATCGTTTGTTCCCGCACTCAATCTGCTGTCTTCTTATCCTCAGTGACACTGAAGAGCTGCTTACGCAGCTGCTAGATTGCATTTTTATACAGTAAGCTTCATAGATTTCTTGGCTCAGTTGTCACGAAAACATCTTCAAGACTTTAGTGTTGCGGAAACTAGGCGCGCAATTACGATAGTGGTGACAATGGTCAGCCAAGTTGCCACCCCCCACCAATCCTTCTACCTGCTGTGTGTGTCGGATGTGCCTTCTGTTGGCCGTGTCAAGCTTGCGCTATAAGAAAATAAGATATGCCGTACCAACAAGTCCCTATTGCTATCCTCATCGACTTCATTTCTCGTTCAACGGCCTCTTTTTTGTTCACGTACTCCGGGATCCTTGCGGTATAGCGCTGTGTGTGTCAGATGTGCCTTCGGTTGTCCGTGTCAAGCTTGCGCTATAACAAAATGAGATATGCCGTACCAACAAGCCCCTTTTGCTATCCTCATGATAATGATAGTTGATAATGATGATGATGTCGACCGTTTCCTCTTGTCAATGAATGGCTCATACCCTTTAAGTAATGAGCGACAACGACACACGCACGAGCCGTGGCACGAGCGCGATCGCGTGGTTGCGCCGAGGGGTGACAACAAGCTAGTTCGCGGCTGGTTCGTGGACGACGGAAATGCCCTAGCCGTATACAGCTTCGCCCTAAAAAGTAAAGTTATCAGCTGTGCCTCCAAGCTTGATCAAACAGCTCTCCTGTTGTCTAGGTCCCATGTCACAGGCTGCCATGTAATGACCACAAAGTGCATGACGACTACTACTCGACTTCGGAAGGCGACGAATAGGGCTGAAGTGGGCGTTTTAGAAATACTTTTCTCCTGAAAGACTCGCAAGCATGAATGCCCCTTTAGGGCCATTGTCTCTGAGAAGAACACATGGCAAATTCAAGTAGGGCATTGCCTGAGGCACCATTTATCCCAGTTACCCCTGGATGACTGTTTCCTCATGCGGAGCTTTAGTGAAGTTGCGCTGACTTTAGAACATGGAACTTAGAAGGATGTGTACGCGTTTTCACTAGACGTGGAAGACTAGTATTATGAGGGAGTGCTCTGAGCCTTTAGAAAGAAGATCAAAGATTTTGGTTCAGTTAGGTTCAGTTGTGTGACCGGAGTGAATAGTGACCAGTTTCTAGAACTTTTGAACCTTCATTCCACCGTCGTAGCGAGGCGATGATGAGTGGCTGTACCACGTGTTCCTAGCAGAGTTGTAGGCGCTGTAAGACTCGGCGGTGGGCGAAACATTGCGGGGATTGGCATTAAAACGGCTCAGGTTGGTCGGCGTGCGAGGTGTGGAGGGCAGCGAGTTTCGACAGTTTCGAGCGGCATTACCAATGCGGTGACAGATGAAACATATCGGCTGGTCGTCCGCAGTTCTCCACTCAGATGAGTTGCGATAACGGGCAGAGAAGCGCCGGGGTGGAGCTAAAATAGTAGCAGGGCGTTCGTTACCTCTGGGATTGGTGACAGCACACAAAGAATGTAAACCAATGTTTTCAAGTTCTTACCGAACGATGGCTTGTACGAGAGGAACTGAAAATGTGGTAGCATCAGGGCTACGCGAACAGAAAGCTGCGGGCTCCATAGCGCCCAATTCACGTCTAACGATTCGCACCACGTCCTCTGATGGCGACGCAGCTGCTGTGCGGGCTGATCTTCACACGTCGACGTAGCGGCAGTATTGGGAATTCTGGCCAATGGTTTCAAGACGCGTCGGCTTTTGGCCTGCATCTTTTAATGACTGCATCAACTGTAGAGGAGCCTTTGCACATGAGCAGATTAAACGCGTCGTCAGCAATGCCCTTAAAGGGAAGCTGAAGAGTCTGTCGAATTCAATAAGACGCTCATATACGGATGCGGGAACCTTATAAACCATGTAGGTAAAATTTTTTTTTTCAATTAGGAGCGACATAATCGTCATTTGAAATTGCGCTGTAGCTCCGCCCCCCGTCGAATGCCGCGCGCTGCTGCTGACGCTGACGATGCGAGTGGAGACCGCAAACCGCGGTGTTGTGACGTCAACTCTAGTGTTTCGTTCCTTCGCAGCGTCCGCGACCGTGCCTGACCGCGCTTGTTTCTGCGTGCGTGCCATCGTAATCTGCTTCGATCGACCCTGCATTCCTTTGTTGGTGCGTCTGCGTGTATGTAGAGTGGTAGTCAACGTACGTGGTAGTCAACGTGAGTGGTAGTCAACGTGGTAGTCAACAGATGAAGGATGAAGGTACACGTACTGCATGAACCGGGAAGCTTTTCACGCGTTTAAACCGTCTTTGTAGATTGCCGACAGCTTTGGACGGCGCACAAATGCCGACGATCGCATCCCCGCTTACGTTCCACGAGGAGGCATGCAGGAACACAACACTACAGTTGTTTGACCGGAAACGAGCTCACTAGATCGGCGCAAGATCGGCGAGATCACTAGATCGCTTTGCAAAAAACATACTCACCAAAGAGCATTTCCAACACAAGGAGATCCCAAGACTTTGCTTTCGTTCGCGTCGAAAGCACTGCTCGCACTAGCATCGTTTGCTTCTTCGAGAGGCTGGCTCTTCGCAGTCGGCTCGTACATGTAGGGAGTAACGCCGAACTCCTCAAAAAAACGCAGTCTCTCCAAATTTTCCATTACCGTCTCAGAAAAACAGCATCAAACTACCTGGCGCCGTGCTTCATGTGTAGCGGCAGCGGTCGGTTACTAGAGTTGACGTCACGAGGCGCCCGACCAATCACAGGCGGAAACGAGACGCGCGAGCTGGGCGTGTCCGCTGCTGCACTTTTCGTCGCAATAAAATATATTTGCGCTGTCTTTTGCTCAAGTTCGCTACGATATTCGAATTCGGAGGGTTGAAAACCATTATGTACAGATCTTCACTCATTTTTCTGGAAAACGTTTCAGCTTCCCTTTAAGCACGTGCCCGACCTTCTCGGCTTCTGTCATGTCGCGATCGGCCTTACGACAAAGTGCCAGCACGTCCTGGATGTACGAGGCATAGGACTCCGTAGGGGATTGGGCACGGGAGGACAGTTCCTACTTTGCGGCAATTTTCCGGCCGGCTGGTTTGCCAAACAAATCTGTCAATTTCTCGTTGCATTGGTTTCTCCTCTTCATCGTTTTCGTACCATTCGTACCACACCTTTGCCGTGCCTCTTAGGTAGAACAATAGGTTAGCTAGTATAAGCGTAGTGTCCCATCAATCGATTCCACTCAAGCGTTCGTACATGGCCACCTACTCTTCAACGTCGGCGCCATTGGTCCTGCAGGAAGTTCCAGGATCCTTGGCTTGTACAACGGCAACCGAAGGTGACAGCGACGTAGCATGCGACGGTGACGTAGGAGGGGGCAACGACGTTGATACTGAGTGCCCACCGTCATTCATGGTGTCGACGGTGATGCGACGCCCACTGCTGAGCTCCATTTCCACCCGTGGTACCCCGCACCTGTCACCAATATGTTACGGGGATGTTGGGAGTGTAGAAGATTATATTTACAATATATATGCAAAATGAGTCCGAGTAGTCAAAATTGCTGACCACCAACAACCCGCAGCAGCCAGCGCATCGCAATCTTCTTCCTCTCTTGGTTCATCCTTCCGTAACTATATGAATAGATTCCTCTCTGACCTTGAGGCAATAACTAATTGGTGTAACGGATTGCTCATGGAAATAAACGTTAACCAACGTAAATTTATGTACGTGTCACGGATGAAATGAAATTTATTTTATATTCATACATGAACCACAGCACCATTGAGACATTATTGCCTGCGGAATTATTCAACATGTTTGCAGTACACCACATCCGCAAGAAGTGAATTCCAAGAAACAATAGTTCTTAGAAAAAGAACATTCAGAATGATCAGACGTGGAAACATAGGGTCTAAGTTTAAGTGAATAACTTTGTCCAAGGAACATAATGCGGGGCGTTCTGATGAGCATGCTTCCATACGTTTATAAAAGGAGGAGGATGAAAAGAAAGGAAGGAAAGGTAAGGAGGTCAACCGGACGTACGTGCGGTTTGCTAGCCTACACAGGGGAAGGATTGTGGTAGGTCGAATAAAATAACTTGAGTCGTAATCTGCTTAGTCGTTCAAACAAAGGATGGCGCTAAGTTCTTTTTCTTTGCCGTTACACTTACAAAGCTGCCCTATCTCCCCAGGACCCACCTTGCCGCGACGGATTGGATTTGTTTAGTGCATTAATATGTGCACCACAGAACGGATCCCACACAGGGAAAGCATACCACAAAACTAATAAAACATGTCTTTTAAACGCTGCTTCTCATATTAAGGAATTCTAGACACATTCTGTGGTCCTTCACCGCAATCCACAAGCGTAACTGAATGGACGAAATTAGAAAAAAATATTTTTTTTCCAAGTATCGGCCGAGGATCAATAAGTTTAAACGGTCTACCCCGAGAGGGTAGCCCCTTCTAACAAGATGTACGTTTAGGACGCTTAGTCGGAACATTGGTGGTACGTTGAAGCCTTGTTTCGGTCAGGAATGGGTGGTGAAGTCACACTTCACTTCAGGATCCAATTGTGTTGCACCCTGCCGGTGGAGGCAAAGTTCGGGGCATTTTTTTTACCTTGACTTCGTGCAGACCCGTGTAGACGAGTGTAGTGGTGGGCAGAGGTTATGACGCCGTGTGCTGCACTTGGCTAGCTGGGCTGTAGCCAATCACAGCAGATTGCACTTCGTCTTCAGCATCAGCAGGCCAAAGCAATTGACTTCGCAGATACCGGCTGCGTATTTCAGTGTTAGCGGCGGCAACACCCAAGGGAGCATCGCATCGAGCCTTACTCGTAGCCGCTTTCCACCACTCCTTGCAGAAGAAATGATCCTCGTCACACGCTGACATCACGGACTGACGACGCAACGGACGAGTGTAGCACTACCCATCTCACGCTACCCTGAAACTAAATGCCAACGTGCAATTTTCGTTTCATCGACAAATCTAGACAAATTGCACCTAGCTACATCGCGAATGCGCAGTGCATGAAGACCGCGCGGAGTCTAAAACAGTCCGTACCAACAATCAGTAAGATAACTTTACTTTCTCGGAAGATTACCTCATCTCCCTTTGTGACACATGGCCACGCAAGCACTTCGCTACCGCCTTTGCAGCAAATATTCCCTATTGTCCCATATCAGTGCCGACAGTATCAGACAAAATGGCCCCACGCGTTTGCAACGCCAGCATGCTTGTTTTTTCATGCCCGCTGCCTGCACTCATCGAAACCCGAGTGTAGAAAGTTTAGTTTTCACGCTTCACTACAGCTACAAAAAATTGCTTCGTGTAGGTAGGTGGAGGCAAACTTTTCTAAAGTAAGTAAAATAAATGGCGAATTTCTACGCTAATTACACTTGTGTAGCCAGTGTAGATAAAAAAATAACCCTCTTGACTTACAGAAGCACCAAATTTAAGCCGTAAGGGGATTTATTATAGTTGGCCTTGGAATGGTAATTGCAGAGCGAGTGCGTTTGCACGCCCAGGATTTTGAGAGGCAGCCGGGAGCGAGAGAGAGTGCATTTGCATGTACACGTCTTCAGTGTACATGCGTGTGTATTGGGTTTGTGTGTGTGCACGTACTTGCGTTTCAGTATTTGAAACTGCGTGCGCACATGCACGTTTATGCGTCTGCGAGCCTATGCACAGTTGTGTATGCGTGAATTTCCGTTTGAGTGCGTGTGTACATGCGTGGTCGCGTGTAAATATGCATGGAGGCGGACGTGTGTGTTATCTGTGCGTCTGTATGCATGAGAGAGAGAGGTGTATATGTGTTTATGTGTATACGTGTATGTCAGCGAGCGAGCATTTCCTTGCTTGCACCTACTCTCGGAGGCAAATGGTATATAGACTTCAAAATGTTGGGGTTTTACGTATCAAAATCCCATTCTCATTATGAGACATGGCGTATTGGGGACTTCAGAATAATTTCGACCTCCTGGGCCTCCTTACCTTGACCTAAATCTAAGAACACGGGTGTTTTCGCATTCCGCCCTCATCGAAATGCAGCCGCCGTGGCCGGGATTTGGTCCCGTGACCTCGTGGTTAGCAGCCCAACACCATAGCCACTAAGCAACCACGGCGCGGATATGGAGTTTACTAGAACCCTTATTTATATCCACAGAGAGAATAACGCATGACGCTGCCTGTATAGCATTATCGCTCTCTGAAAGCGAAACCAACGCAAAAAGAAAAAAAATCAGGAGCCATTCCGCTCTGTGAAGGTGGATGACCAGCTATGCTGCAGCACATTGCACAGGATTAGACAAAAGGACATGCATTTATTTTCATCATTTGTTAATGGTAGTGACGATAGCTTTGTGATTACGGATTTGTCCAGTTACAGCCTTAGACAGAATCTTGGCCAAAGTTGAATCTATGCACGACCGCTTTTGCTTAATTGAGTGACATGGATCGGTGTGGCACTCGAAACCAAATTCTCTTTGCACAAACTCGGTGAACCCTTTTTTGTCTTGTTTTGAAATTCCCACATTGAAGTCTCCAATGGTGACCATGAGGGCTAGGGTCATCGCGGTTAACCCATGCAAAGTGCGTGGTCATGAACTTCTCAATACCACACATGAGTGTACCTGGATATATAGAGGCAGTGGATATTACAATTCGGTCTTTCGCTTGTACGGCACATACATCCCCACGGTCGGCGGCCTTGTCCTCTTGCGAGGTAAAGTTTTATTGTTGTACATGCATTTCTTCCTCTGAATATGCCACCTGCTCGTGAGTCCATGTGCTGTTCACGAACGATTCCAGCATGCCCATCTACTTGAAACAATGCATCTTGGTTTATTTATTTTGTTTATTCTTCTTATTCTACTTCTTCTTCTTCTTCCTCTTCTTCTTCTTATTATTATTATTAATAATATTACTAGGGGCGCTGCACTTCTCACCACAGCCGCGCGACGGTCCGATGTTCCACAACCTCCGGGATTGGCCCACATGTTTGCCCACTGACACGACAAATGCATTGCGTGGCAGAGGTATGCAGCTTCGCTGTAAAAGCGCCTGTGCAGTAAAAATTGCTGCCTTGTATTTTGTCGCGATGGCATCATCACCATCGGCACGGTCCCGCGAGGAGCTGCTAAGCAGATGCTCTATGCTCGACACGCATGGCGGCTGCACGGCCGCAATTGAAATTTGTGCAGGGAAAGGGAAACCTTGCAAATTGTAATTTTGCGCTTTGATCAAGTGCTCCCATATGGGCTGCAGAAGTGAGCGTATTTTCCCTCTCCCAAATCACGAAGAAGATGAAGATGACGAAACGTGACGCGGAGCTACAAATGTTATCGACTAATATACTTTCTGGCCCTTGGCATCTATATTGTGACGTTAGCGCTTCAAAAGTTAGTGAGCGGTAGCGCATAGAAACCAGTGCGATGTATCTGCAATTTGGTGCATATATGGTGACGATCCAAGGTAGGCGCCATGTCAGCTCGCTGATTGGCTGAAGGAATAGGCCGTGGGGAGCGTCACAGGAAGAGCCGTTTTGTAAAAGGCAATTTGATTCTGCGTGGCGTTGCGCTGGGCCCCCATAGCAGATAATTTCCGCTATAATTTGTGGTGTGATGAGCCGCACGAATTATGCTAATGGGAGGCAGGCCATATGCAATGGCAGCCGAGAGGAATGTGTATCACCCCACTTTCCCCGCCGTTTGGCGCCATGAAAGTGTTTTGTTCATAACGCGTGCTACCAGTATTTCCATTGCTCTCGGGTGGTGTTGGCATTAATGAACAACACACCATTAGAAAAAGTCAGTAGTACAGAACTTCACGCTGTCTACATGGCCTCACAGCTTTCATGGCACACACATGTGCATGAAACAGCACTTGTAATTTATAGCAAAATATCTCTTCACAGGTTACGTTACATTTTCCCGTAAAGGACATTGTTAACAGTATATTATTGTTTCATACATTCACACACTACAAATGCTGTAGCTATTTACTGATTGATCTAGCAGACAAAGCTGAAACCCCTTAAAGTATATCACAGAACATAGCACTACGTGCTATTTTTGTACAAAAAACTGACACAGTTTCGTTTGCTTACGGATTACTAAACATACAACCCCTAACAGTTTCTATCAGTTACGTGTTTGACTGCTTGCTTAGAACCTTTTGTATAATGCCGTTCTATGCCCGGCAGTAACGGTAACATATCAAAAACCCACATGTTCACTACGGTCTACCTCAAGGACACAGCGCTCTGTCCTGCGCCCTTTACTCCCTCGTACTGTGCTCCGCTGGTCCCATTATTATTCTGTACCATTATGTATACGCTACACAAGTAGTTACTATAGATTACATTAATTTTATTATATTGCAGCAACACAGTGGAATACCTTACCGTATATCGTCACATCATCCATATCATATTATTTATATGAGGAACTTGTTCGCGTTCGACTACCTAACTTACAATAGTAACCATGTTAACGAAAAAAATAACGTTTTGCGCGCATTTGTAACACAGTTATACATATATACATATATATATAAGAAACAGTAAAATTCAATGAACTGATTGATTGATTGATTGATTGATTGATTGATTGATTGATTGATTGATTGATTGATTGATTGATTGATTGACGTGTGTAGCGTCACGGGGCAAAGCCAACGGCTTACCAGGTGTGCGATATCCAGGAGCGTAGCCCCTCTGGTTCGCCGAGAAGCCACCGTGTCGCGCCGGAGCAGTTCGGTCCAACCCAGAGCCACCAGCGTGACGGCGGCGCCTATCTTCAGTGTTGCGGACACTCCGCCGATCATGACCACGTTGGTCTGAAATAGCAAGAATGTGATAACCCTCTTAAAGCAAAGGTGAACAAGAGCACTCTATCAGTTCAGGGGGGTGCAGTACTGTGTCAACAATTCCTTAGTGGGCAAATAGGCTAGATTGCCAGCGGAGACCAAACGCGCCGGTCTTGAATTTCATAGCGAGACCAATACGCCTATGTAATGTGAAAAATTGAAAGCTTTTATCGTATTTCCTTGTATTTTATGTGTTCTAGCTCACAATGAGAAAGGGGACAAGGCGCAGGGGGCGCACAACCTCGGTTGCAGCCCGCTGAGTGGCCGTTGTAATGCGGTCGAAACTGGAGACCTTGGTTCCTCCGTGGCTCGTCGCCAAATGTGATAAATGTCTGCGCCGCGATCAGCTGAAGGCGCCGATAAAAAAATATCACCTACGTTTACGATACTTCCTAATGGGAAATTTGAGCGCATCTGCGAGGCCATTTGGACGCTGCAGCGACGGGAAACTTTTCTTTATATACTCTTTTTTCTTTCCCTTTGTTTTTTTTTGTTATCTTATTTGGGAGTTCCATGGCTCTGCGCTGCGGATGAAGCCCTTTTCTAGCGATGCCAACCGCGTCGCGAGGCGAGAGGCAAAAGCACGCGCACTGGCCGCGCGGCCAGTGAGTGGTTAAGGCGGTTCCTACCTTCGGGGCGTTATGAACTCGAGGCTACTGCCCGTTCGAATGAAAAGACAGCAAGCAGTACGAATGAAGGGAGAGCAAGGTGAGAAATGTTCTAGCACTTTTAGCAACTATGTTACTTTATAACAACAAAAAACACGCTAAAAGATCACACACAAGGAACAGTTAAAGAATTTAGGTGCAGCACAGTCGTCGCTTGAATGTCACTGATTAATGTGCCGAGAGGATAGATATAAGGAGAAATATAATTTTTATGTTTGAATACTATTCCGTCAAATAGCCCTCGTGTAGCGATGTGAATTGATAAGATTATTGAGGAACCAATTTTCAAACATGAAAACATGAAAACCACATTTAGGTAGGCCGACACGTTCATTTATGTGTACTTCCGCAGTAAGCCCTGTTAGAATGAAAGTTGTGCGTTTCCATTCATACGTGCTACCTTGTACGACAGGCAGCAACACCACAGAAGGCTACCACAGAAATACCAAATATTCGCGCAAGTTAAGTTCGTTCCGAATCATCAATGTAAAGACAAAAGTATAGAGAGCTTCAAGGAACGGCATAGATGAAATTCGGCCGATCCAACACACATGCTCAAGTCTATGTGAAACGAAACTTTGTTTAAGCGGCTACTCCACTGCTATAAAGCTTAATGCGTTGACTACAGTGTCAGATTGAAGTTATGGTGAATTTAAGATTTTTGAATTTCTGCCATGATTTCAACTTGTCCCAACTTGCAATGCAAGCCACTCGAATTACGTCTACTACTTCTAAAATCCTCGATTTAGTACTCTCCACTACGCCTGATCTTTTTCGTCACATATCGTACCTGCCGGGGCTAAGGGCTCACTTACTGCTTTGTTATTTCTTTGACTTGCACCGTACCTCACAAGAGTAACCAAAAAAAAAAAAATACGTATCCGCGACTATAAACACGCTGATTATGATGATACTAACCATGAGCTCTCTGCCTTTTTAGATGATTACTTGCCTAACTTTCATGATCACTCCGCGAATACTAACTGGCATTTATTCAAAGAACAAGCCTCATCGCTCATCGAGAAATAAGTTCCACTCATAGTCATTGCGTCAAACTAGTCACTGGCATGGTTCAATTAATCGTTAAAAAGTCGCTGTAATAAGAAAAAGATGTATTTCTCGCTCTGCAAAACTAAAAGGTACTCAAGAACGTTGGGCCAGTGATCAGGCCGTGGCTACCGAATGCAGAAAAAGCTCTCAAGCACGCCAAGGATTCATTTTTCCATACTAGATTACCAACTTTTCTAATTCTAAACCTGAACAGTTTTGGAGAGTAGTCAACAAAAGAGACAATTGAGCCATCACCCTTAAAGTCTCAAGTGTTCAATGAATTCAACTTGATCAATGCGCAAATGTTCTGGCCTCTGTATTTTTTCGCTTTTTCCAAAAATGTGTGTTCTGTAACCTCTACCTATCTCTGTTCTGACTTTTTACCGATGGACCCTATTGTTTTTGATATCACTGGCATAATAAGAATAATAGATAAGTTAAAAACTTCTTCATCATGTGGCATTCATAATATAAATTCGAAGGTTTTAACCAGGACTAAAGTGTACAGTGCTATAAAAAATCTCAATGCCCTTCCACTCCGTGAAGAAGGATTACCAGCGAAGCTGTGTGTGCGGGCCACTTAATCGCGCACTGCACCTCAGCCGCGGGTCGGCCCGGCATTGCACTGTCGTCGCAATCGGCCCACGTAGAGAGAGTGCTTAACGCATGCTTCACCACCGCCGCGAATCGGCCCCGCATTGCACTACCAGACATTGTTCCAGCGCACAATTGAACACGGACGAGAAGAGAACGACAACAAGAACGCCGGTTTCAGCTGAATTTTATTCATGGAAAACAGGGCTTTATGTACACAGGGGGAGGGAGGGGGGCTGCTAGTGCGAAGGACCACCCAAAAGTATTTCCTTGGTCCAGGCAACAGTCATCAGAAGTGTCAAACCAAAAGAAGAAAGGAATAAAAGCAAAAAGTGAAAAAAAGGTAAAAAAGAACCTTTCCCTCTCTTTTCTTCCCTTCTCTTTTACATCACTCAGTACAATCTTGCTCATCTCCCGCCCTACTTAGCTGATTCGACACACCCGTTTGCCCTGAGATAACCAAGTTCTTTCTTCCCGAGTACAACAGTAGGAGCACTGACACAGTAATCGTTTTCATTGGAGATACAAGATGCTTCAAAAATTTGCCGGTTTTTCTGATTGCTATATTTGCGCAACACACGTGTTCGTTCGAAAAAGGCCTTGCATACTGGCTCATGCGAGCAACTGCGAATGTGGTCGGCTAAATGACCAGCGCCGCTGAGTTAAGTAGCATTCCTGCGACGCTCTAGCAGGCGTTCATTCAGACAGCGCCCGGTTTGGCCAATATAGCATTCCTACAGGCGAGGGGAATACTATACACAACACCGACGTCACATTCAACGAGGGCTTTGGTGTGCTTTATTTTGCAGGCTGGCTTCTTCTGGGATTCGTTACTAGGCGACGCATTCGTCCCAGCTTTCCCGGTGCTGAAAACACAACACGCACCCCGCAGCTATCGCCAACCTTCTTGAAGCGGTGAGAAACCTGGTGCCAATAGGTCACTACGACAGGGCGCTTTAGCGGGCGTGCCTCTTTTTTCAGCCTGCGCCTCCCACCAACCTTTACCTCGCGAATCTGGCTCTCTACCACCGAGCCTACGATTTCTGCATGGAAGCCAGCCTTCTCCAGATGCCTTAGCTGGGCGTCGACGCTGTCACGAACTTGATGTTCGCATGCCTTCTCCAGGGCAGAGCGGATGCAGTTTTTTGCTATAGCTCTTTTTACGAGCTTGGCGTGGGCCGATTGATAATTAAGAATTTGTTTTTTCGACCGTGGCTTGTACTGCCAGCCCACGCGCGCTCCATGAAAAATAAGACACACGTCGAGGTACTGGATGCGACCATCTTGCAGCAGTTCGTGCGTGAACTTCATTCCAAAGGCGTTACTAGCAAAAATATTGAGAATGTTTCTTATGCTATAGACTCTATCCTGAGCACCAGTCGTATTCATTACCACGAGGTAATCGCCGACATATCTAAAAACTTTCTTCACGCCTGCGTTTGTAAAGGGAGGCTTGAATGCGCTTGTCAATATTGCTAAGAAAATATCGCTTAAAAGTGGTGCTAGGCAAGAGCCAATGCACACTCCGTCTTTTAGGATAAAACTGCTGTCATTAAAAGTGATAAAGGTGGATGAGAGATAAAAGCATATTAGCTTTAAAAAATTGTCAGTTGATAGGATGAGGCAGCATGAGGCAATGAGTAGAACAAATCTTCTACATTCTACAGAGGTTATGGAATATTTGTCTGGCTGTGAAAGCTCGTGTCAAAAGAGGTTTGCATTTTCTATTGATGTAGAAGATTTGTTCTACTCATTGCTTCATCCTGAGCTTTTCCGCGTGGTTAGAAGCCAGATTGAAGACATGGCACCAGTGGCCTTCCAAAACATGACTGGGTTATCAACTGACAATTTTTTAGAGCTAATATGCTTTTATCTCTCATCCACCTTTATTACTTTTAATGGCAGCAGTTTTATCCGAAACGAAGGAGTGTGCATTGGCTCTTGCCTAGCACCACTTTTAAGCGATATTTTCTTAGCAATATTTACAAGCGCATTCAAGCCTCCCTTTACAACGCAGGCGTGCAGAAAGTTTTTAGATATGTCGGCGATTACCTCGTGGTAATGAATACGACTGGTGCTCAGGATAGAGGCTATAGTATAAGAAACATTCTCGATATTTTTGCTAGTAACGCCTTTGGAATGAAGTTCACGCACGAACTGCCGCAAGATGGTCGCATCCAGTACCTCGACATGTGTCTTATTTTTCATGGGGCGCGCGTGGGCTGGCAGTACAAGCCACGGTCGAAAAAACAAATTCTTATTTATCAATCGGCCCACGCCAAGCTCGTAAAAAGAGCTATAGCAAAAAACTGCATCCGCTCTGCCCTGGAGAAGGCATGCGAACATCAAGTTCGTGACAGCGTCGACGCCCAGCTAAGGCATCTGGAGAAGGCTGGCTTCCATGCAGAAATCGTGGCCTCAGTGGTTGGTGGGAGGCGCAGGCTGAAAAAAGAGGCACGCCCGCTAAAGCGCCCTGTCGTAGTGACCTATTGGCACCAGGTTTCTCACCGCTTCAAGAAGGTTGGCGATAGCTGCGGGGTGCGTGTTGTGTTTTCAGCACCGGGAAAGCTGGGACGAATGCGTCGCCTAGTAACGAATCCCAGAAGAAGCCAGCCTGCAAAATAAAGCACACCAAAGCCCTCGTTGAATGTGACGTCGGTGTTGTGTATAGTATTCCCCTCGCCTGTAGGAATGCTATATTGGCCAAACCGGGCGCTGTCTGAATGAACGCCTGCTAGAGCGTCGCAGGAATGCTACTTAACTCAGCGGCGCTGGTCATTTAGCCGACCACATTCGCAGTTGCTCGCATGAGCCAGTATGCAAGGCCTTTTTCGAACGAACACGTGTGTTGCGCAAATATAGCAATCAGAAAAACCGGCAAATTTTTGAAGCATTTTGTATCTCCAATGAAAACGATTACTGTGTCAGTGCTCCTACTGTTGTACTCGGGAAGAAAGAACTTGGTTATCTCAGGGCAAACGGGTGTGTCGAATCAGCTAAGTAGGGCGGGAGATGAGCAAGATTGTACTGAGTGATGTAAAAGAGAAGGGATGAAAAGAGAGGGAAAGGTTCTTTTTTACCTTTTTTTCACTTTTTGCTTTTATTCCTTTCTTCTTTTGGTTTGACACTTCTGATGACTGTTGCCTGGACCAAGGAAATACTTTAGGGTGGTCCTTCGCACTAGTAGCCCCCCTCCCTCCCCCTGTGTACATAAAGCCCTGTTTTCCATGAATAAAATTCAGCTGAAACCGGCGTTCTTGTTGTCTTTCTCTTCTCGTCCGTGTTCAATTGTGCGCTGGAACGATGTTTCATAATGCTAATCACAACCAACTAGCCCAGCTGTCCATACTTATTGCACTATCTTCGAGATCGGCCCACCTAGGGAGAGTGCTTAACGCTTGCACTGTCAACAACCGGTGTCGCAACACTGTCGGCACATTCGCAACAACCGGTGCTGCAGCCGCGCTTGCGGTTCCCACGGGCGTGGCGTTATAACCACAGAAGCGCAGGCCATGTGCAAATACAACGTCGGATGAACCGGTGCTGCAGGCACAATGGCAGTTCTCACGCGTTCGACGTCATAACCGCAGAAGCTCCGGCCACGACATAGGTGCCGTCGCCACAGCCGGTGCTGCAGCCGCACCAGGAGCTCCCACAGGCACGGCGTTATAACCAGAGAAGCGCGGGCACGTGCATAGGTGTCATCGCAACAACCGGTGTTGCAACGGCACGAGAAGTTCTGACGCAAGTGGCGTTATAACTATCGAGTACTAGACAATAGTCGAGTGGGCCGAAAGGCGCTCTTGCGCTAAGTCGCCGCATATGGAAAAAGAGTGCGAAGCCGCTGCGAGCGAACCGGATTGGGGCCGATACGCGCGTCGCGGCATATCCAACGTTATTTCGTTGCGGGCGCTGATTGCTCCGTGTGCTATTATGATTATGCTCTATACCAACTGTAAATCTATATTGACACCTTTTTGCTGCGTATACGTGTTTGAGGCCTAGGTTATACAGCATGATGTCTTCAATTTTACTTTCGCACTCAAGTGCATCGTCTTCTAGCGAGAGCCCGGTCGCTGCGCGGACGCTGTGGACGAGCAGCTTTTCAGGCAAAAGTCTGCAGTAAAATTATTTATGGTTTCACTTGCTTTAGTGCGCTCGCGGCTGTTGTCGGCCGGTACCAGTTGTAGATTTAGCTGGGTGAACTGCTATGTTGAACACGCTTCGATATAACGCGTACTTTTGGCACAGAAGCTGCTTTTTTGCCGCGTGAAGCTGCGTAAGAAACTTTTATTGAAATTTCACGTGGTACTGAAGCTGGAGAAAACAGCGAAACTGTGAATGGTGAAACTAGTGTTAGCTTGGGCGAACCTGTGCCCTCAAAAACAGGCTACATTCAATGAACAACGAAAGCGGCGAACACAGTCGGCGACCGTCAAAAATGTGTTCAGTGTTTCCAGCTCGTTGGCTTTCATACATCAGTCATCGATGGTTTCAGAATAATCGCTGGTGGCCCCGTGTCTTCCAGAAAGTTCTACACCATTCGCATTGCGGATACATAAAATCAGATTACACAAGGCTTTAGTGACAACACACAGCTGATAAGACCATCGATTACATTCCAGAAACTTCCGATACATGCAGGCGCGTCCTGCGCTGGCGATAATATTTGTTAGGCGGTGAAACGTGGTCACCCGAAGAAGATAAAGAAGTACAGGTGTCAATATCCCCTTCTTAAAGAGCATCGCCCCGATGCTGCAAACAAACGAGTCATAAACAAAACACCCGTAGTAAAAAAAACAACAAAATAACGAAGTTCGTCAGCGCGCGTAGATGGGCTTAATATGCACCACGCTATTTCAGATCGTACGCGGCGCCTCTGTGCTTGCGAAATGACGTTTGGTACGACCTCGTAGTCCAGCGCTCCAATACGTCGGTTGATCTTGTAGCGTCCGAAATAGCATCGCAATAGTTTCTCACTGAGTACTCATCGGCGCATCGGGGTCCAAACCCAAACACTATCGCCGGGATGGTATTGCAAGTAGCATCGTCCAAGATTGTAGTGTCGGCTGTCGGTGCTCTGCTGGTTTTTGATGCTCAGGCGGGCGAGCTGCCGGGCTTCTTCGGCGTGCTGGAGATAGGTGTTGACGTCAAGATTCCCTTTGTCAGCGACACGGTAGCATGGCGCCGAGAGTCGTCATCGAGTTCCTTTCGTAAACGAGCTTGAACGGCGTGGTCTGTGTTGTTTCTTGCACTGCCGTTTTGTAAGCGAAGAGGACGTACAGCAGGATGGCGTCCTACGTCTTGTGTTTGACGTCGAGGTACATTGCTAGGATGTCGGCGAGAGTCTTGTTTAGCCGCTCTGTGAAACTATTCGTCTGCGGGTGGTAGTCGGTTGTCCTCCTGTGGCTTGCCTGGCTGTACTGCAGAATGACTTCGGTGAGCTCTGCTGTGAATGCCGTTGCTCTGTCGGTGATGAGGACTTCTGGGGCGCCGTGTCGTAGCATGATGTTCTCGACGAAGAATTTCGCCACTTCTGCTGCACTACCTATCAGCAGAGCTTTTGTTGCAGCGAAGTGGGTGAGGTAGTCCTTCGACATGATGATATCCTTGTTTCCAGATGTTGTGACCGGAAAGGTCCCAAATGTTTCATCTCTATCCGCTGAAATGGCCGGCGAGGTCGCTCGAGCAGCTGTAATAATACCGCTGGCCTCGTTAACAGTGTCTTGCGTCGTTAGCAGTGACGGCAAGCCTTGACGTACCGGGCGACGTCGGTGGGCAGGCACGGCCAGTATTACTTCTCTCGTATTCTTGCAAGTGTACGGGACAACCCGAGGTGCCCGGCTGTCCGATGGTCGTGCAGGGTGCCAGGACTTGCGACCGAAATGCTTCAGGCCCAACGAGGAGGTAGTTTTCACGGGCTGGGAAAAGTTATTCACCAGGACGTAATTTCGCAAAATGAAAGACAGCAATTCGAGCATAAATATCTTCGGGACAAAATTCTTCTTAGCTTCCCAGTACTGAGAGACACTTCTTAGGTCGGGGTACACTTGCTTCTGCTCGGGAAACTCGACTGTGCTTATTGTTGCTAAAAGGCATCATCGGTTTGGTCATCTTTGGGCGGCAGTTCCATGGGAGTGCGAGACAGGCAGTCGGCATCAGCGTGTTTTCGTCTGGACTTGTAAAATACAGTGATATCACATTCTTCTAGTATGAGGCTCCACCGCGACAGCCGTCCTGAAGAGTCCTTTAGGTTCTTTAGCCAACACGAGTGATGGT
Organism: Dermacentor andersoni; assembly: GCF_023375885.2. Classification (NCBI taxonomy): domain Eukaryota; kingdom Metazoa; phylum Arthropoda; class Arachnida; order Ixodida; family Ixodidae; genus Dermacentor; species Dermacentor andersoni. The sequence goes on from NC_092822.1 coordinate 129,473,659, forward strand.
CGCTGACGACTTTGAATGGACTGCCATATAGGTAGGGGCGAAATTTTGTTGTAGCCCAAACGATGCTGAGGCATTCCTTTTCAGTCGTAGAGAAATTGCCTTCCGCTTTTGACAGCGACCGGCTAGCATAAGATATAACCCGTTCAAGTCCGTCTTTCCTCTGGACTAGGACAGCACCGAGGCCTAGGCTACTGGCGTCAGTGTGGATTTCAGTATCGACGTCCTCGCCGAAGTGTGCAAGTACCGGCGGCGACTGCATGCATCGTTTGAGTTCTTGAAATGCGTCGGCCTGCGGCGTTTTCCAGTTGAACTCGACATCACCTTTTGTTAGACGTGTTAACGGCTCCGCGATGCGTGAAAAGTCCTTAACAAAGCCTCTATAGCAGGCACACATGCCAAGGAACCTGCGCACTGCCTTCTTGTCGATTGGCTGCGGGAACTTTGCAATGGCAGCTGTCTTCTGCGGGTCGGGGCGTACTCCAAATTTGCTGATGACGTGGCCTAGGAACAGAAGCTCATCGTAAGCGAAGTGACACTTTTCCGGCTTCAGAGTGAGCCCTGATAACTTGATGGCCTTTAATACTGTCGCAAGCCGCTTAAGTTGATCGTCGAAATTTCCGGCGAAAACGATGACGTCATCCAAGAAAGCAAGACAGGTCTGCCACTTCAATCCTGCTAAAACCGTGCCCATCACGTGCTGGAACGTTGCAGGTGCCGAGCACAGTCCAAATGGCCTAACCTCGAACTCAGAGAGGCCGTCTGGCGTGATGAAGGCGGTCTTTTCGCAATCCCTTTCGTCGAGTTCTATTTGCCAGTAGCCAGACTTGAGGTCCATCGATGAGAAGTATTTAGCATTGCAGAGCCGATCCAATGCGTCGTCTATCCGTGGGAGGGGGTATACGTCTTTCTTCGTGATTTTGTTCAGTTGACGATAATCGACGCAGACACGTAGGGTTCCGTACTTTTTCTTCACTAAAACAACTGGAGACGCCCACGGGCTTTTCGACGGCTGGATGATGTCGTGGCGCAGCATTTCGTCGACTTGTTGTCTTATAGCTTCGCGTTCTCGCGTCGAAACTCGGTAAGGGCTCTGACGGGGGGGTCGACACCGTCTTAGTAGACACAGGAGCCGATTACTCCGTCATGAGGGGGCCCATCGCAGCCCATTTGAAGAAAGTTAAGACTGCATGGGAAGGCCCGTTTATTCGGACCGCTGGAGAACACCTCATCACGCCGACTGGAATCTGCTCGGCAAGAATTACCATTCATGACCTGAATTACCCTGCCACTTTCGTTATTCTGCAACAGTGTTCACGAGACGTCATTCTCGGCATGGACTTCCTGAACCAACACGGCGCAATCATCAACCAGAAGTCGAAGTCAATAACGCTGTCGGAAGATCAAGCGATACTGCCGGAGAGCCCTATAGTCTTACACACACACACACACACACACACACACACACACACACACACACACGCACGCACACACGCACGCACGCACGCACGCACGCACACACACACGCACACACACACGCACGCGCACGCGCACGCACGCACACGCACACACAGTGGTTCTCTTACAACGCGGGATTTATGCTTTTGTATTTGGATGCAAGTTATTGAACTTATTTTTGAAAGTTGGTGGTGTGCTTGAAGCATGCTTTACCTCCACCGTGGGTCGGCCCGGTATTGCACTACTTATGGGATCGGCCCACGCATTGCTGTCCAGGCGCCGTGATACGGACGTAAGCTGGCCAGGGTAACCCTAATTAAAAAAAAATTAATTATGGGGTTTTAAGTGCCAAAACCGCTTTCTGATTATGAGGCACGCCGTAGTGGGGGACTCCGGAAATTTAGACCACCTGGGGTTCTTTAACGTGCACCTAAATCTAAGTACACGGGTGTTTTCGCATTTGGCGCTCATCGAAATGCGGCCGCCGTGGCCGGGATTTGATCCCGCGACCTCGTGCTAAGCAGCCTGATACCATAGCCACTGAGCTACCACGGCGGGTCAGGGTAACCATGGTAACGCGGGGATGCGTACAGGGCTAGAGGTAAACAGCTTCGCTGGAAAGAAATTGGCACGGCAGCCTCGTTCAGATACCTTATATGTTCTTCCACTGTGCCTGGAGCTGTCATCGTGGCTGCTGTCGTAACCGTTCACTTCCTGGTCTTCTCGGGTACAAGTCCATACTCAGGGAGCAGCTTTTGTCGCCTGCGGCTTGCTCGTTGGTCCCGGGTGACATTGTTTCTGTCTTCGGGATGCGCGCATGGATCGCGGTTCTACGGGCACGTCCGGTACATAAACGCAGAAGCATTTCCAGCAGATGCCAAGTTGTAGAGACGGTCAAGAACACAGTAGCGACAATCTGAATTGCGTTATTAACTCTTTATAGGTGAGTTTGTGAACCTAAAAGCAAGTTACACTCAAAGAGCAACGATAGCGGCGAATCCAGTCGATGGTTGGCGAAAATCTATTCAGAGGGTCAAGTGCGTCGGCTTTTATGCATGAGTCGCCGAACGTTCCAGAGTCATCGTTGGGGCCCTCATGGTGACCTGAAAGTACTACGCAATACGCGTCGCACGTATACAGTCAGTTCACACAAGGTTCCGTGGCAACAGACAACGCATGGAACCATCGATAACATGCGAGAAACTTGCGACACAGGCTGGCGCGTCCTGCGCCGAGAGATAATGCATAAATTTTTTTTAATTATGACATTTTACTTGCTCAAACCCCGATTTGATTAGGAGGCACGCCCTCGTGGGGGACTGCAGAAATTCCGTCTATCCGAGGTTCTTTAACGCGCACCTAAATCTAAACACACGGATGTTTTCGCACTAGGCCCCTATCGAATTGCGGCCACCATGACAGTGATTCGGTCCCGCTACCTCGTACTCAGCAGCACAAAACCGTGGCCACTAAGCAACCAAGGAGGCTTTAACATTTCTTGGCAGCCTGAGGCTCCACCGCGCCAGCCGTCCTGAAGAGTCCTTTAAGTTAGCTAGCCAACACAACGCGTGATGGTCGCTGACGACTTTGAATGGCCTGCCATATAGATAAGGGCGGAATTTCGCTGCAGCCCAAATGAGGGCGAGGCAATCCTTTTCAGTCGTAGAATAATTGCCTTCCGCTTTTGACAGCGACTGGCTAGCACAAGATATCACCCGTTCATGTCCGTCTTTCTTCTGGACTAGGACGGCACCGAGGCCTAGGCTACTGGCGTCAGTGTTTATTTCAGTATAGGCGTCTTCGTCGAAACGTGCAAGTACCGGCGGTGACTGCATGCGTCGTTTTAGTTCTTGAAATGCGTCGGCCTGCGGCGTTTGCCATTTGAACTCGACATCAGATTTGGTTAGATGCGTTTGCGGCTCAGCGATGCGTGAAAAGTCCTTGACAAAGCGCCTGAAGTACGCGCACATGCCAAGGAATCTACGCACTGCCTTCTTATCAATGGGCTGCGGGAACTTTGCGATGGCAGCTGTTTTCTGCGGGTCGGGGCGTACTCCAGATTTGCTGATAACGTGGCTTAGGAACAGAAGCTCGTCGTAAGCGACGCGGCACTTTTGTGGCTTCAGAGTGAGCCTTGGTGATTTGATGGCCTCTAGTACTGTTACAAGCCACCTAAGGTGATCGTCGAAATTTCAGGCGAACACGACGACGTCATCCAAGTAAACGAGACAGGTCTGCCACTTCAATCCTCCTAAAACCGTGTCTATCACGCGCTGGTACGTTACAGGCGCCGAGCACAGTCCGAATGGCATAGCCTTGAACTCGTAGAGGCAGTCTGGGGTTTTGAAGGCAGTCTTTTCGCAATCTCTTTCGTGGACTTCTATTTGCCAGTAGCCAGACTTGAGGTCCATCGACGAGAAGTATTTAGCGTTGCAGAGCCGGTCAAATGCGTCGTCTATTCGTGGGAGGGGGTATACGTCCTTCTTCGTGATCTTGTTCAGACGACGGTAATCGACGCAGAAACGTAGGGTTCCGTACTTTTTCTTCACCAGGACAACAGGAGATGCTCACGGGCTTTTCGACGGCCGGATGATGACGTCGCGGAGCATTTCGTCGACTTGTTGCCTAATAGCTTCACGTTCTCGCGTCGAAACTCGGAAGGGCTCTGGCGGAGTGGTTGAGCGCTCTCTTTGGTTATTATGCGATGCTTTGCAACTGGTGTTCGTCGAATCTTCGATGAAGTCAAAAAGCAGTCCTTGTATCGTCGGAGAAGACTTCTGAGCTTTTGCTGCTTGCTCATGGGGAGACTTGGATTTACGTCGAAGTCTGGTTCGGGGACGATGGTCGGCGGGGTGGATGCGGCAGAATCTGAGAGGACAAAGGCATTGCTCGTTTCCACAATTTCCTCGATGTACGCGATTGTCGTGCCCTTGCTGATGTACCCTTGCAGTGCGATCGAGAGGCTGTATCTTCGCACATAATTGTTCACAGCGGAAAGCAGAGTCTACAGTGCTGCGTATAACAATTGGCGACGTGCCAGGTGATGGAGCCGCCGCTCAATATTGTCACGTGGTGGTGACGTTTAAGAACACAGTAGCAATACTGTGAAAGACAAAACTAACTTTTATTGGGCGAACCTGTGCCCACAAAAACAGGCTACACTTATAGCACAACGATAGCGGCGAACACGGTCGGCGATTGTCGAAAATCTCATCAGCGGGTCAAGCGTGCGGTAAGGTGGCTGCGTGCGGTAAGGTGGCTGCTTGGGCTCTCGTTACATGCGCTTGTCTGTAAAGTGTCCATATATATGGGCACCGTGGAAATGCGCCATCCCCATCGGTCTCCGTCCAGAAAGAGAAGGGCTGTTCTAAGCCTGCAAAGGACCGTTTGGCTGCGAAAGAATAAACAACCTGCGCCAGTGTCAGGCAGGGTGCCCCCGGCTTCTAACGGGGTGGTGCTCAATGCATGCATGCATATGTCAGCTAAATTAACTTCCTAATAGAATGTTTCGTAACAGGGCTCCCCAAGTTGTTTTGAAGAAGTTGGAAGTAATTAAGTAAGTTAGTTAGTAATTAAGCAAATAAGTGCCTTATTTCCCATAAACAACATACATTTGAGTATTGACTGGTCTTGAGTAAAAAAGGTGCGTCAGCAGCTTCACTAAGTCCTAAAGCACGTTTTATGGCAGCTGGAGGGCGAACAGCAGGGCATGAGGAATGGTAACAATAAAGCAGAATAAAAATAATAAAAATAATGCAAAATACACAAGCATAAAGATGCTAAACCGAAGGAAGTTGTTTAGCTTACATAATATCGCGAAATTAGCAGTATGGAGAAAAAAAGGCGGCTTTCAGATGAGTGATGTGCAGAAATAACAGATGATGCAGCAAAACTAATATTGGGGTCAACAGAGTACAGAGTATTAAACATAAAAGCAGCGCTAGCAGCACTAATCATTATACGGACTAGTTAACGAAGGCTGTAAAACATCAGTATCATCTGCGATCAGTGCATTGAGTAGGACAGGCGGTGTATAAGCAACCATTTTCTTTCCGGAATAAGTGCGTGGGTGAGTTGCATACCAGTATTCTGGAGAGCGTGATTGATAATGGGGTATGTTTAAGGTTAGCTATGGAACATATAAAACTGGTATACGATTTACACTTCCTAACTTATGCATGGACTAACCTGTATAAACTATGCACTTTGTGTATTTTCAGTTCTTGGAACACAAGTTCACTTGGGAAGTCCCATGGTAAATCGCACATCACACGGAAAAATGTTTTTTTTAAGGATGAATAATCTACTTATATATGTGACATATGTGGCACCCCAGGCAAGGCAGCAATAATTCTGATGACTGGTGAAAAGGGAGTTATATATAAGCGTTTTCACATCGCACGGAATGTACCGAAGGAAAAAAAAGAGAGTCCAACTATCTGTGAAAGTTTAGTGACAAGTGAGAACATGTGACTATTCCATGGCATGCCATGGTCAAAAATGATCCGTAGGCTTTTTATTGAGCTCAGTAGTTCAATTTGCTCCGAACTAAGTGTGATGCCAGCAGGCAGCGTGGCGTTTTCGTTTTTGGCTTGGAATAATAATATGGCTTCAGTTTTAGTAGTCTAGACGCCGACGGCGGCAGGACGACCGGCCCAAAGAACAGACGACCCACGAGGCGCCAGAAAGACAATCACGTTTATGCCTTCAGCGACGCGCTTTTTGTGCGCTAAGTAGCCAGTCAGGGGGTGGCAAAAAAGAAAAGATATCGCGGCAAGAGGGGCAATCTTATCTGCAAGCTCCAACGTAGAATGAGACCAGCACCGCGAATGTTACAGCTCGGCCAAAGCTACCCCATTTCGTAAGGCGTTCAAGAGGATGGCGCTTCTTGAACAACTTGAGGTGGGAACAGGTAGCCAACGATGGAAACAAGATTGTCCAAGCACAGCACTGACGAGTTTGGCACGATCACATTGTCCTTACACTTGGAATGGGTGAAGGCGCCGAGGTGCATAGTGGCACAGGCGGGCAAGTTGAGTTAGACATCGCAGAAAGGGTGAAGAAGGCACTGTGCGTCATCAGGCTTGAACGAGCCCGTGGAGAGGGGCTGGGACGCCCCGGAGGAGTCGACGCTTATAATTAGCACTGCTCGCCGAGTGCCAAAAGGGTACCGAGAACCTAGTGACAGGGAGCCGAGCACAGACTTCTGGCGCAGGGTTCATTCCGTCTGCCGGCACGGCAGAATCTGAAGTGGCTTCGTGAACGAAAGGAAGAAACACAGTAACTACGTCAGAAGCAACCTCGCGCCCAAGTATAGGAAAGCCTGGCAGTTGAATTCGCTGGGAGTAAAACACATGAAAACTTAACACGAAAATGAAAAGGCTTGCGTCGACTTGCATGCACACGAGCAAAATAAAATAAAAAATACAAGGGAATGCGGCTAAGGCAGTCAGCATTTGCATGGCGTTTCCCTTTCTTGTGCCGTACTAGAACATTAAACTGTTGAAGTGCTAGACTCCACCTCATCAAGCGACCATTTTTGTTTGACATTTGGTTCAACCACACTAAGGGGGAGTGATCGGTTGCAAAAACAATGGAAGTGCTCGAGAAAACAGTGATGTCATCGATGTAGGGCACAGCGAAAGACTCGGTGCCTATGAGCACTTGCTTCATTAGTTTTGAAAGTACGAATGCTGCATTCTTGAGGCCCAAGGTGAGCAGATGGCGATATGTGCCTATCGCAGTCATGAAAGTGATAAGTGCACTGGCGTTCTCCGGGAGTGGCACTCCGCGTTCCAGGTCTAACGTAGAAATGTGCTGTTCCGATTAAACTTTCTCGATCAAGGCCTCAACATTAGGAATGGGAAACGTCTTCGTTTTTGTTATCGCATTCAGCTTACGACAGTCAAAGCGGGGTCGGGGTTCCTTGCCAGGACTTTCTAAGATAAACATCGGCGACACGTATTTGCTTTCCCCTGGCACGATTATACCCAGTACCAACATGTTTTTGAACGGAATCGTTGAACAGCTTCTCATGACGGGGTGAAAACCTGTGCATCAGTGTAGGGAAGGGTTCCTCAGATGTCAACTCAATGCCATGTTCCACAAGGTTTTTCCTGCCCAGATAGGGACTGAACGAATCTCTGAAGTTGCGTACAAGCACTTTCAACTTGTTTGTTAAAGAAGCTTGTTTAGCGACAGATTCGAGTATTTCTTCTGTTGACGGCGAAGAGCAAGGAGTAGGCCCTTGAGGAACTGGAACATTTAGTTCCGCTGGTTCGTTAGGATGATGCTCAACGTCTCTGTGCGTTCGATGAACGGCTTCATTATATTGCAGTATTAGATTGTCACGTCGTTGCGTTTACCGGACGTCGTTAGAAAGTAATTGGTGTCGTAAAGCTTTTGCTTAACCCTGACCGGCCCATCCCTTGCTACTTCCAGTTTATTTGCCTTCGACTTCATATCAGCACTTTTACACCTTCCTTGAAGAATCGAGTGCGTGCAGATCTGTTGCAGTACACTTTTGCACGTTGCTGCACTTCCGCCATGTTGATCTGCGCCAGTTCTTGCGATTCACGTAGGCATTTCATGAATGTCAGCACGTACTCTACAACACGTTCGTATACAAATTTGTCTTCCCACTTTTCTTTTAGCAAAGTGAGTGGGAAGCGAAATGCTCGACCGTAAACAAGCTCCGCCGGGGTGTATCTTCTTGCTTCGTCAGTGACAGCACAGAGCAAAGAGCATTGCGCGAACAGCCGCATCTCAGTCGGTGCCCTTCGCGAAGCAGAGCGTGCGCAGAATCCGCTTCAATACTGAGTGAAGTTTTTCAACTGAATTCCTTTGCGGGTGGTAGACAGAGCTGTGGTGAATGGATATGCCACATTTATGCAAGAATGTCGTGGTAAGCGCGCTTGTAAACCCAGAACCTTGGTCACATTGGATTTCGGTGGGAACTCCGATTCTGGCAAAGACGCCGAGTAGCGCGTTTACAACTGCTGTTTAGCTTAATTCCGGTAATACCGCTGCTTCTGGAACCATCATGGCAGGGTAAATGAGTGTTAGAAAGTATTTGTTGCCCGCCGCTGTTACTTTTAATCGACCAACAATGTCGACTACTAATCTGCGAAAAGGTTCCCCAATCAAAGGCACTTGGACCAAAGGTGCCTTGAGTTTGTCGTTTGGCCATCCGGTCCTCTGGCAAACGTTGCAGGAACGTACCCATTGCCCAGATTTCTTGAAGCGCATCGGCCAGTAGTAGTTGTTCAATAGTTCGCTCTTAGTTTCGTTTATTGCTGAGTGGCCAGCCCAGCTATTGCTGTGAACAGAGCAGCAGCGAGCGTGATATATCGATGATGCACGATAAGATAGACGATTTGGAAAACCGCTCAAGGCGCTCTAATCTCCTCTTTTATGGCATTCAAGACACGGGTGATTCGGAAGACTGGGAAACGTCCGAGCAAATAGTAACTAAATTCTGCAAAGATCAACTAGGAGTGTCAGCAGCTTCAATCGCACGTGCGCATCGCCTCGGACGATTTTCAAATGAACGCACTCGACCAATTATTGTGAAGTTTTTCAATGAAAAAGAAATCGAAACAGTGCTTAGTAATGGCCACAAGCTGAAAGATACTAACTTTGGCATTTCTCGTGATTACTCGGAGGCGGTTCGCGATAAAAGACGTAAACTTTGGCAGTTCTCTAAAACCATAAAGAAAGAAAAAGACCGTGTAAGCCTTGTCTTTAACAAACTAAAAATTAACAAGGAAGTATACGTATGGGACACTCAAGCAAATTGTGCGAAGCTCGTTTCCCCGGTTGTGTCTCCAGTTTGACATAGCGCCAACTTTTCAACTTCACCTAAGATTCCACAAACACCACAAACATTAATAAATAGTACGATTAATACTGAGGACGGTTGCTGCTTTTTATACACTAACATTAGAAGCGTTATGTCAAAAAATGTCGCACTATCTTCACTAATCAACTCAACATCGGCAACAGTAATAGCATTAACAGAAACTTGGTTGAACGATGATACTCCTAATGAAAACATATTCGTTTGTGAAGCTGATTTTAATATCTTTCGTTGCGATAGGAAAAATCGTCGAGGTGGTGGTGCCCTCCTTGCAATGAACAGACAGTATATTGTAATGCCCGTTGTTATTAGCCCTTTCCTTGAATGCGTAGTAACTTGTTTTAAATTCAGATCAAGTAACGTAATTATATATGTCTTTTATCGCCCACCGGACCTTACTCATGGGTTCACAGCGGAATTTCATCGCATTTTTACTGAACTCATTCATCGGTTTCCACATTCTAATGTAATCATTTTTGGTGATTTTAATTTCCCAGACATAGCATGGTCCACACAATCAACCTATAGCACACAGTCAGAGTCGCATGCGTTCCTCCAGTGTTGTCTTGATTTCAGCCTAACCCAATTAATTTCAAGCCCGACACGATGTTCTACGCACTCTTCTAATATTCTTGATTTGATCCTAACGAACAATCCAGATATATGTTCTGAAATAACTCAGATTACTGGTCTATCCGATCATGATGTTTTAACTGGTCGCTTTGTTCGTTCACCTATCAAAAGGCAAATTATCAGCAAGCAGATTAGGTGTTACAAAAGAGCAAACCTTGATCGTATTAACAATGAACTATCGCTTTTTTCTATCGACTTTCTGAGAGATTACTTGTCGCGGACAGTAGAAGAAAACTGGTTACTACTTAAAAACGCACTCACTAATCTCACAGATAAATACATCCCGGTCATTTCCATAAAATCCGATAACACTGCTCCTTGGTTTTCGCTGAACCTTCGTCGCCTAAATAACAAGAAAAAAAGATTATTCAGGCAAGCTGACAGAAATCGATTATCTAAATCCTGGCGTCGGTACAAAGCATGTGACGAAGAATACCAAAGTTTACTCAAAACCACGCGCAGACAATTCTATAAACGGGACCTGTCATCGATGTTAACAACTAACCCTCGGCGCTTTTGGCGTGTCATTAATCCCAAGCATAATTCTGACATCGTCCTTACTGATCATGACGGCGCAGCGTTAACTGACACTGATTGTTCCGAGCTACTGAACGAAACTTGTTCATCGGTATTCACGCGCGAATGTTTGGAACCGTTAGCCACCATGACTCGCACTGATTCGTTTATGCCTGAAATAATAATTACCGATTCTGGAATTTATTCTCTCCTGACTAATCTTAAGATTTCATCTTCTGCTGATAATACTGGCTTAAATAAAACAATTCTAAAAAATATTGCCCCAAGCATCTTTCCAGTACTGTCCGCCTTATTTTCACAATCACTATCAACAGGCGTTATCCCTCACGAATGGAAGGTGGCTAAGGTAGTGCCATTTTTCAAGTCTGGGGATCGTTCTTCACCGCTTAACTATCGACCGATTTCTTTAACAAGTAACATTTGTAAATTAATCGAACATATCATACATTCCCAGGTCATTAACTACCTTGAAGAACATAACCTCATATTTAAGCAACAGCACGGTTTTCGCAGAGGCTATTCATGTGACACTCAGCTCGCTGGTTTTATTCACGACATACATTCATCAATAGACACCGGAATTCAAGTAGATGCCGTATTCCTAGATTATTGAAAAGCATTCGACCGTGTCCCTCATCGTCGACTTATTCACAAACTTACACAGCTGAACATTGACTCTACTGTTGTAACATGGATAAAAGACTTTCTTTCTAACAGGATGCAATTTACATCGGTTAACAATCACAACTCATCTCTAGTCCCCGTAACATCTGGTGTACCACAGGGAAGTGTGCTTGGGCCCCTACTTTTTCTAATTTATGTTAATGATCCACCAGACGGCATCAAATCCAATATCAGACTATTTGCTGATGATTGCGTCATATATCGTAATATTCACTCTAACTATGATCACGACATCCTTCAATCTGACCTAAACGCAATAAACGCATGGTGTTCAACTTGGCTAATGCCTCTAAATCTTACTAAAACTAAATCCATGTATTTTACTAATCAGGCGCCCCGAACATCAACATCTTACATCTTAAACAACAGCCTTGTTGAACAAGTTTCCAACTACAAATATCTTGGCGTACACTTAACCCCTAACTTGACGTGGAATAATCACATTAACCATATCCTCGCTTCTGCAAACCGTTCGCTTGGTTTCCTTAAACATAACCTCAAACAAGCTCCCGTACACTTACGCAAATTGGCATACACAACACTAATACGCCCTAAAATAGAGTACGCGTCAGCCATATGGGATCCCCATCAAGCATACCTAATAACTGACTTAGAAGCCCTGCAGAACCGTGCTGTACGCTTCATCTTTTCAGATTATTCCCGAGAAACAAGTATAACAGCATTAAAAAATCGCGCCGGACTTGAAGCCTTGTCACTTCGCCGTGATATATCTCGTTTAACACTATTCCATAAGCTCTACTATCCCGTATCCCTTCATAACGAGTTCATGCGTAAACCCTCAGTCATTTTTCCGCGTCGGGATCATTCTTGCAAAGTTAAATGCATAATGTGTCATTCCCTCGCATTTGGTCAGTCATTCATACCTCGAACCTCGAAAGAATGGAATAATCTGCCATCGCACATTGTCACCGAAACAAATGCCTTAAAATTTATAGATGCTCTATGCAGTACCATGAATACCTAATATATCACGTCTGACTCGCTGATTTGTAAACATATTTTTTTTCTTTTTTTTTTTGTAAATGCGCCGTTAACCAAGTTTCCACGACAGTGTCACATTTTGTACAAACCATTTAGAGTTGCTGTACTGATAACTATCATTATTTTTTGTGTTTGTACGTTGATGCACTGTAATAAATTTTTTCCTGTTTTGTTTTTCCATTGTATTTACATTACGCACTGTTCACCTCACCTATGTAACATTTACCCTATGTAATACCCTCCCTAGAGGGCCTTTAGGGTTATTGTGAAATAAAAACCAAATCAAGAAGTGCAGCACGATGGTTTTGGAGAACTACAAGCTGTTCGAAAGAGCGGCCTTTCTTGTTTTTGAATGTTCGGCACAAGAAGCCGTCTTTGACAGTGAACAATAGTAGTCCCTGTTGGTTCCGTCTTGATCGTTCCTAGCGCATTTGCAGTGACTCGTCGTTCACTTGATCCGTTTTGAGTGCGCTTTTGTCTACCTTTGGAAGAAGTTGAAAATTTTCAGTGACTGGGTTTAAAGTTTTGTCTACGGGTGCGGAAGCGACCGGGGCGTTATCAACGGCTTGTCTGGCCTGAACGGTTTCGCTCGTTGCGGCAGCTTGTGACGGATCGGTTTGGTCTGGCATTTCGGCGGCACGAGAGGCGTTAGTAGTGTGCGCGTTTGTGCGGGACCTTGTGACGACCCTTACAGGGTTCGCATGAAGTTCCATTCCTGTGTTTTCTAAGTCTCATTGATCTCTTAGAGAAAATATAAGAGATTTTTCGAAGAAGCTTGTCGGAAACAGCAGCTTTAGTTTGAAATTGGCCGAAGTCGCCCATCATTTCAACTTCGGCTATCGGCAAGCACTTCGTGTCGGGCTCTAGCCCCTGATGCACCCATACACACGATCCGGTAAAGTCCTCGGGCTTTAGTCCTCGATCAGGTGAAGCCCCCGATCTGGTAAAGTCCTCGATCCGGTAAAGTCCTCTGGCGGTAAAGTTCTCGCAGAATATCAAATGTCGCTTCTGTGTCACGTAGAGCCTTGCAAGTGATACCGTTCACCGTCATGTCATAAGTGTAAGGCAAGAGCAATTCGCTATCTTCAATTAGCAAAATAACAGACACATTTGCTTGTCGGCACCCTGTAGTGATATGGCCTCGTTGCTGGCATTTGTAACAGACTAACGGTCGTTTTTCATCAAACTTGGAACTTTTTGGTTCACTCAAGTTGACCGCATGCAATTTGGTGGGAACGTTGTCGGGTTTCCCTCGGTTCATTTCTCTCGCTCATTTCTGAAACTTTTTGAATGTTCCCGACGGTGTCTTTCGCAGTTCTTCTGAACTTTCCATTCTGCGGGAACAGTAATTGTCCGCTAAACTAGCTGCCGTTTGCAACGTCTCCACGTTTGACTTGAGCTGAAACCACAGGCGCATTTGTTCCGGAATAGACGCATAGAATTGCTTTAGCGCAAACCCTTGTATCAGGCGTTGCTTGTTCTCGTATGCGTTGGCAGCTTTAAGCCATTCTTCCGAGAAGCTCGTGGATTTGTAGGCGAATTGCGAGAACAACTTCCCTTGACTACGCCTCGTGTTACAAAAATTCATCCTTAAGGCTTCCGTGGACAAGCTGTACCTTTGCATCAGCTGAAACTTAACTTTATTGCAGTCGCGCGCATCTTCATCTGGCATTCTCGCGATTACGTCCGCTGTTTCGTTTGGAAGCAATGTCAATAGGCGTTGCGACCAGGTCTCTGCTGCGAGTGCTGCTCTAGTACACGTCCTCTCAAAGCTGACTATGTACAAAGTGATATACCTACCAACCATAAAAGGTTGCATGTATCCGCGCGTGTCGCAATTGTGAGTTCATTCAACGCTATGCAGCTGCATTTCTTTTAACTTCTCTTCTACCTCTCGTTCTTTCAGCTGTTGGGAAATTGCTTCCAACATTCCTCGACGTCATCGTCGTTTGCTCCGCATTTGGATATTGCTTCAATAATTGCGCGCATGCGCATCGACTTCTGTTCTGGGATACCTAAATTCAGCTAGCAACATTAGGTTTTGTTTTGCTAACGAAGCGAGGTTCATGACTGCTGATAACAAGTGCCACTCTTACACGTAATACTTATATTTCGCAAAGTCAAAATGCCTCGACTACCAAGTAAATGTCGCTAATGCTCCCAGTGAAGTCAAGCAAGCCGTGCTCTCATCAAACGGGACGCCAAGGTCACCGCGGACGTGCGCTCCCTCCACTATCAACTGCCACCAGCTGGTACGTATTCGGCGGCTAGACGTCGAGGGCGGCAGGATGACCGGCCCAAGGAAAAGACGACCCGCACAGCGCCAGGATACAATCACGTTTATTCCTTCAGTGACGCGCTTTTTGTGCGCTAAGTAGCCATTCAGAGGGTCGCGAAAGAGATATCGCGGCAAGCAGGGCAATCTTATCTGCAGGCCCCAGCGTGGAATGAGACCAGCACCACAATTGTTGCACCGCAGACGTAGAAGACGTCATCGAGGTTGACCAATGCCTACCGCTCGACCATGAAGTTTGCGTCGCAAGAGGGATCACTCGACTGCACGGAGGAAAAACGAAAGTGTTGCTGAAAAATTTCAGCCAGGAGTTCAAGCATATCAACAAGGGCACCACAATCGCATATATCGAAGAAATTCTGGAAACCATCGATGCGTTTGTCCTCTCAGATTTGGCGGCATCTACCACGACCACCATAGTTCCTAAATGCAACTCCAACATAAATTCAAGTCTCCCCATCATTAAGCAGGAACAGCTGGAAGGTGTTCTCTGACGACACAAAGAGTGCTTTTGAAGATGATCAAGGTTTCGAGAAACATCGGTTGCAAAGAAAGCATCGCATAATAACCGAAGAGTGCGCTCTACCACTGTGCAAGAGACCCTACCGAGTTTCGACGCGATAACGTGAAGCTATAAGGGAACAAGTCGACGAAATTCTGCGCGATGACCTCATCTAACCGTCGGAAAGCCCGTGGGCGTCTTCTGTAGTTTCGGTAAAGTAAAACGACGAGAACCCTACGTTTGTGCGACGCGCCGAGGTTGCTCAAGGGCTATGGTGTTGGGCTGCTGAGCACGAGGTCGCGGGATTGCATCCCGGCCACGGCGGCCGCATTTCGATGGGTGCGAAATGCGAAAACACATATGTACTTAGATTTAGGTGCACATTAAAGAACCGCAGGTGGTCAAATTTCCGTAGTCCCCCACTAGGGCCTGCCTCTCAATCAGATAGTGGTTTAGGTACGTAAAACCCCATAAATAATATTTACGTTTCCGCGTCGATTATCGTCGATTGAATAGGATTACGAAGTAAGACGTATACCCCCTTCCACGGATAGACGACGCATTGGATCGGCTCTGAAACCATAAATATTTCTCGCCGATGAATCTCAAGACTGGCAAGAGACAAATAGTAGAAGTCGACGACAGCGATCGCGAAAAGACTGCCTTCATCATGCCAGACGGTCTCTGTGGGTTCAAGGTCGTGCCATTCGGGCTGTCCTCGGCGCCTGCAACTTTCCGGCTTGTGGTGGACACGGTGTTAGGAGGGTTGAAATGGTGGATCTGCCTCGTCTAATTGGATGACGTCGGCGTTTTTTCTTAAAGTTTCGACGAGCACTTCACACGCCTCGAAACGGTAGTAAAGACAGTCAGGTGGTGCGGACTCACTTTGAAACCTGAAATGTGTCACTTTGCGTACGAAGAGCTGCTGTTCCTGGGACAGGTCTTCGGCAAGTCTGGAGTGCGCCCCGACCCGCAGAACACAGGTGCCATCGCAAAGTTCCAGCAGCCCATTGACAAGAATGCAGTGCGTAGATTCGTCGGCATGTGGGCCTCCTACATGCACTTTGTCAAGGAGTTTTCATGCATCGCTGAGCCGCCGACCCATCTAACTAGATCTCATGACGAGCCCAAATGCTAAACACCGCAGGCTGACGCATTTGAAGACCTTAAACGATGTGTGCAGTCGCCACCGGTACTTGCGGTCTTCGATGAAGATGCCGATACGGAAATCTACACTGATACCAGTGGCCTAGGCCTCGGCGCCCTTCTAGTCAAGAGGAAATATGCACTTTAATGGGTAATGGCTTACGGTAGCCGGTGCCTGTCAAAAAACGAAAGGCAATTAGTCTACAACCGAAAAGAAATTCCTTGCCATGATATGGCCTATAGGAAATATTCGCCCTTACCTATATGGCATACCATTCATAGTCGTCGTCAACCATGACGTGTTGTGTTCGCTGGAGACTTTAGGCAAACTTCAGGAAGCTTGGCACGGTGGAGCTTCAGACTGCAAGAATATGAAATCACTGTAATTTACAAGTCCGG
The DNA here is from genome assembly GCF_023375885.2 of Dermacentor andersoni. Classification (NCBI taxonomy): domain Eukaryota; kingdom Metazoa; phylum Arthropoda; class Arachnida; order Ixodida; family Ixodidae; genus Dermacentor; species Dermacentor andersoni. The sequence goes on from NC_092822.1 coordinate 129,490,168, forward strand.
GCGAGAACAGCCTGACGCCAATTGCCTGTCTCGTGCTTCGTGGACCCGCCGCCCAAAGATGACTCAGACGACGACAGCTTTTTAGCAACAGCGCGCACAGACAACCTTGCCGAGCAGTACGAGCGGACTGCGAGCTAAGTAACCATCCTGAGAACTTGGAAGGCAGGAATGCCTTTGCCCCGAGAATATTTAGGCGCCGATTGTCTTCGTTCTTCTTACAAAATGACGTCCTGATGAAGAACTTTTCCCTAGCCCATGCAAAATTCCTTCACGTTGTGCCTGGAGCATTCCGGTCAGAAGTCCTGCATGCCCTGCACGAAGATCCGACAGTTGGGCACCTCGGGTTTTTCCGCACACTTGCAGGAATACAAGAGTAGTATTACGGCTGTGGCTTACCGCCGACGTCGCCCGTTACGTGAAGTCTTGCCGTGAATGCCAACGACGTGAGACGGTGCCAACGAGGCCAGCGGTATTACCATAGCCGATCGAGCCACCTTGCCAACCGTATCAACAGATCGGGATAGATTAGTTGGGACCCTTTCGGTGTCAACTTCTAGAAACAAGTAGATCGTCGTGGTGACGGACAACCTGACCCTCTTCGCTGAAACTAAAGCTCTGCTGAAAGGTAGTGCAACAGAAGTGGCGAAGTTCCTCGTCGAGAATATGCTGTTGCGACACAGTGCCCCCGAAATTCTCATCACCGACAGAAGAACGACGTTTACAGCAGGGCTCACCCAAACCATTCTGCAATGCAGCCAGACAAGCCACAGGAGGACAACTGGCTACCACTTGCAGACTAATGGTCTTACGGAGCGACTGAACAAGACTCACCTGCATGCTAGCAATGTACGCGGACGTCGAACACAAGACGTAGGATGCCTTCCTGTCTATGTAACTTTCGCTTACAACACGGCAGCACAAGAAACAACACAAATCACTCTGTTCAAGCTGGTTTGCGAAATCAACCCGACGATGACTGTGGACGCCATGATGTCGCGCGTAACCGACAAATAAAATGTCGATGTCGCCACCTGTCTCCAGCGCGCCGAAGAAGGCCAGCAGCTCGCTCACCTGCGCATCAAGAAACCGATGCAGACGCTACAATCTTCGGCGACGCTACCTGGAATACCAGCCCGGTGACCGTGTTTGGGTTTGGACCCACATACGCCGACGAAGACTCCGTGAGAAACTATTGCGATCCTATTCGGACCCTACAAAATCATCCGACGTATTGGAGCACTGGCATATGAGGCCGTGCCAGACGGCATTCCCCAATCACAGCGGGTACGCGCACGATCAGAAGTGGTCCACGTGGGGCTTCTTAAGCCCTTTTACTCACGCTGACGAACTTGGTTATTTTGTTGTTTCTTTACTACTGGTATTTTTTCCTAGTACTTTCGCGATTTGCAGCTTAGGCACGTTGCTTGTTTAAGAGGATGGTGCTGACACGTGTACATGTTTATATTTTTCAGGTGACCACGTTTCACAGCCTAATAAAAGTGGGAAATGCGAATGTGGGAAGTTTGTCGAATGTACAGCACAGGACGCGCCTGTAATAGCGGAAGTTTGTCGACTCTTATCGATGGTTCTATTCGCTGTCTGTTGACACCGAACCTTGTATAATCTGATTTCATGTATGCGCTACGCGAATGGTGTAGAACTTGCTGGACTACATGCGGGCGCCAGCGATTTATCTGGAACCTTCGATGACTGATGTATAAAAGCCGACATGCTTGACCCGCTGATGAGATTTTCGACGATCGCTGACTGGGTTCGCACCTATCTTTGTGCTTTAAGTGCAGCATGAACTTAAAGGCATATGTCAGCCTAATAAAGCGTTAGTTTCGCCATTCACAGCTTTGCTGCTTTCCTCTGCGTCACTGCCACGTGACAATATACCAGATTTACAGGAACGAAAACTGGACGCAAGGTGCTGGAGGACTTTATTATGCGGTGTCCTTATTATATGGCAACAAGACAAGACATTGCGAAGCAGCGGTGAGCAAGTTTGCGACATTGCCTCTTCCTGAAAAGATGCACCCAGAACGTCATCAAGCAAGGAGGAGGGCAAGAGCCAAGAAGATGAACCGGATCTAGTCTAAATTAGAGGGAGCCTTCTGCGTGGATGCTTCGGGTCCGGCAGGAAGAGTCTCCGCAATATCGGCGGTGCATCAAGGGCAAACGGTCAATGATTCGGCACGGCGCAATTGCAGAATCGGAAGAGGTGGCGATTTCCATGGCAACTTCGCATCCTTATTCCGAATACATTCTTACGGACTGCATTTATGTAATCTGCATACGCAAACTGCATTTAGAAATTATACGCAGGGCCGCATTGTGCCGCTAGCTTGTAGGTTCCTGAATCTACCTGGGGTCTTCGCCTCGCGCAAAGAGCTGATTTGTATTCAGGTCATGAGGGTGTAGAAAGAAATCAGCGTGCAAACGCTGCCGCCCGAGCTTTCTCCCCCCGGTACCCTTCCTCCTCGTTGTCCGAAGACTCAGACTTCCCACTGTCATTAGTATCTTATTTATATATAATACAGAACTTCCGCTTGTCACGACACAAATACCCCGGCACGGCCACGGGACTAGGCAAAGCAGAGAAATGTCATTTACGAAGATTACAAACCATGCCATTTAAGAACCCAGTGAAGCTACGTGCTACCGAGTCCGAATTCTTTTCAGTCGATATATATTCTGCGGGCAGAAAGTAGATTTGTAACATATTATAGCAGTAGAACGCGGAGAGTAGGCAGGGAGACGTTCTTCAAGAACAGCAGGACAACTTGTTCAAAAACAAACAGGCCAGAGACACGTCTTCTTCGTCCTAGCCGAATATCACTGACCCACTAGACGAAGCCTGTTAATGTCCCTATCTTCGTTGTCATTTGCATAGAATATACGCGTGAATATGGTATAGCCAAGAGCCTTAGCCTACGGGATTTGTCAATTGGAATTGGACCACGCTTCTACGAGGTCCCCTTCCATTTCCCTGTCAATAAAACGTTTAAACAATGGAGCTGTTTGGGCTTTAGTTCCGCCGTGGAGCGTTACAAGAAAACTCAGGCCTGCTGTGCGCCGCCTCATGTTGCCTCCTCGCACCCCACGCGCGTAGGGAGGAGTCGGAACAGCCGGCGCGGCGAGACGCCTCTCGCTTCCTCTAATCCATGCAACGTGATGCCGCCATGGGAATACCGAAGAAAGTCGGTACGCCTGAAGAAAAAGCGGCTTACAAGGAAGTGCGCCGTACTGCCAAGCGAGAGGCGATGCATTGCCGCCGAGCTGATTCGGAACACCGCGCCGAAGCTGAGGCTGAGAAGAGGCGACGCCGAGTCGAGGAAACCGAGTTTTAGTCCAGGGAACGCGAGAGTCGGTGCCTGAAAGCTTGACGTCGCCGAGAAAGCGATTCCAACCTGCGACTGCTCAACAACTTCCATTGTCAAGTACGCCGACACGACTCAACAAAATCTAGCATAACCTCGCAAAAGCTAGAAACAACTTAGCCAAGCCCACTAAAACCTCGCAAAACCTAGAAACTAATTAGCCAAGCTAACCAAGAACTTAGCGAAACCTACCATAACCTCGCAAAACATACCAACAACTTAGGCAAGCCACGTTAAAGCTTACGCGCGGTTGTGTTTCCTGTACATTTGGCTTTGCAAGATAGCCACGTGCTACTGCGTGGGATGTTAAGTCTGTATAGCATTTAAATTGTAGTGTGGAAGTGGCAAGCTTATTAGCTATTACTGGTTTTACTGTGCGCTCATTGGTATCATGAACATTGCTTTGGTAGGACAGTGAGAGCTTGGCTGCGTCTTTAACACGTGCTAACACGTGCCATACATTGTCTGTGCGGCATTTATCGCTTTTAAAATTTTCGTGCTAATTAGTTTGCAGCATTTTAAGGATTTAGGTTCTATGCGTATCGTACTTTGCTTTCTCTAAGGCAAACACCGAAGCTTCCCGGCACGTGACCACTAGCAAAGTGCAACACACAGCAAGAGACACGGTGAAGCGTGTCGTGTGCGGGAGTCGCTCAAGGCCGACGTGGGGAAGCATGAAAATGGACAGGAAATAGATGTTAATCGGCAGGCACCTCAATGTCGATGCTAAAGACAATTGAGGATTTACAGTATTACCTTGTAAAACAGGTTGAAGAACTCTTAAATGAGCTGTTATGGAGCGTTATGCACGGAAGGTGATAGCAAGAAAGAGTTCAAGCAGCTGAGCAAAAACTTGGGAGGTCCCTGAAGCACCGCTAGCTCAGATGGTATTACCTTTCAGATAAACGCGAATTGTGTCACGAGCGCCAATTTCTGCCCGGCTACTTGATAGGCAAACTCTGAGAGGAAAAAAATGAAATCTGCTTCCACAGCAACGGTTTTGTTTATGCGCGAGGGGGAAGGACCATCCCGCTTGTCGTCTGCTGTGCGCAGAACCAGCGCGAATTAATTTGTAGGTGACAAGAGAACTAACCCCACTTGCATTTATTTTTTCAGATTGTTTTCCTCTCTTGGGTTTTGTTTGCAACACCCTTCGGTTTCTAATGTTCTTTTCTTACACACGCGGGTGCAACGCGTCGGTGTGAAAACTTATCTTTTCTTTTGTTGAAGATGCCCAAATCAGCATGCCATCCCACGCGGCTATTTTCATTCGGCAAAACATAGGTAGTGTGAGAATTATATTGCCCCTCATCTTTTTCACCTGTATATATTCATCATCACGGCCAGCATCATCGTGTTCAGCACGCGACCTGCAAAATACACCGTCGAGGTTTAACAGCTGTCTCGCAAGTTGGCGACCATATACAACGGAAAAGGGCGAGTGCCCCGTAGTGCGTTGGACGGCCGAGTTGTATGCGAAAGTGACGAAAGGTAGAATGACATCCCAATTGGTGTCGTCAGGTTTGATACACATTGATATCATGTCGTTATAGAGCGATCAGCTTACTGTCCGTTGCTTACAAAGTATTTACTAAGGTAATTGCAAATAGAATCAGGAACACCTTAGACTTCCGTCAACCAAAGGACCAGGCAGGATTCCCTAAAGGCTACTCAACAATAGACCATACTCGCACTATCACTCAGGCGATAGAGAAATGTGCGGAATATAACCAACCCTTATATATAGCTTTCATTGATTACGCGAAAGCGTTTGATTCAGTCGAAACCTCGGCAGTCATGGAGGCATAACTTAATCAGGGTGTAGACGAGCCGTATATAAAAATACTGAAAGATATCTATAGCGGCTCCACAACCACCGTATTCCTCCATAAAGAAAGCAACAACATCCCAATAAAGAAAGGCGTCAGGCAGGGAGATACGAGCTCTTCAATGCTATTCACAGCCTGTTTACAGGAGGTATTCAGAGATTTGGAATGGGAAGAATAGGGGATAAGAGTTAATGGAGAACACATTAGTAACTTGTGATTCGCTGATGATATTGCCTTGCTTAGTAACTTAGGGGACCAACTGCAATGCATGCTCACTGACCTGGAGATGCAAAGCAGAAGGGTGGGTCTAAAAAATAATCTGCAGCCAACTAAAATAATGTTTAAGAGTCTCGGAAGAGCACAGCAGTTTACGATATGTAGCGAGGCACTGGAACTGGTAAGGGAATACATAGATCTACTTAGAACAGATAGTGACTGTGGATCCGGATCATGAGACTGAAATAATCAGAAGAATAAGAATGGGCTGGGGTGCGTTTGGCACGCATTCTCAGATCATGAACAGCAGGTTGCCATTGTCCCTCAAGAGAAAAGTCTATCAGCTGTGTCTTGCCAGTACTCACGTACCGGGCAGAAACCTGGAGGCTTACAAAAAGGTTCTACTTAAATTGAGGACGACGCAACGAACTATGGAAAGAAGAATGATAGGTGTATCGTTAAGGGATAAGAAAAGAGCAGATTGGGTGAGAGAACAAACTCGAGGTAATGACCTCATACTTGAAATCAAGAAAAATAAATGGGCATTGGCAGGACATGTAATGAGGAGGGAAGAAAACTGATGGTCATTAAGGGTTACGGACTGGATTCGAAGGGAAGGGAAGAGTAGCAGGGGGTGGCAGAAAGCTAGGTGGGCGGATGAGAATAAGAAGTTTGCAGGGACAACATGACCACAATTAGTACATGACCGGGATAGTTGGAGAAGTAGGGGAGAGGCCTTTGCCCTGCAGTGGGTGTAACCAGGCTGATGATGATGATGATGATGATGATGATGATGATGATGATATCATGTCGGACAGCGTGCGATGAAAGCACTCTGTGACGCTATTAGTTTGAGGGTGGTAGCTGGAAGTGTTTTATGGATGGTATTGGACGCACGGAGAACATCGTCGAGAAGTTTAGGCAGAGTGGTCCTACCGCGGTCATTCAAAAGGAGACGTGGGGCTCCGTGCAGTAAAAGCATGGCTTCCAAGAAAAAGGCTGCAACCTCCTCTGCAGATCCCGAAGATAGTGCGGCTCTTTCAGCGTACCCTAAGTAATGGACAGCTGTGACGATCCAGCGTTTAGCGCCACCGGATAGGGGTAGCGGTCCATATAGGTCGATGCCAATGAATGCGAAAGGAACTTGCGGGCACAGGACAGGTTAGAGCAGTCGAGCCGGAGGTGAGGTCAGTCGTTTGCGGTGTTGGCAGAGCGAACAGGAAGTCACGTATCTCGCTACGCTGCTTGCAATTCCAGACCAAGAGAAGCGGCTGCGAATTCGCTCGTAGGTTTTGTGGAAACGAAAGTGACCGGCAGTGGGATCGTCGTGAAAGGTCTCCAGTATCTGGGCCCGAAGTGATCGGGAAACGACAGGAACCCGACGGTGTCCTTCGGGATGAAACACGTACCGCTATAAAATTTTAGATCTTGAAGTTCTTCAACTGCTGACGGAGCCGAGCGTATGTGTGCGAGAATATCCGCGAATACGTTCTATAAGGGAGGGGCAGTAACCCCCGTATTCAGAAATGCAACTTAGGTCGAAGCCCATGCTTGACTTGATTTAGATGACGCCTGGCGTTAACGTGCCCAAAGACGCTCACTGCGTTTCATTCGGCGCATTCACGATAGGCGTCACTTAGATCAAGTCAAGCATGGGCTTCAACTAAGTTGCATTTCCGAATACGGGGGTAAGAATCACTACGCTGGCAAGATGCAAACATATGAGAATGGCTGGATGGGAGGTGGTCGAGAGCTGCGAGTGAAGGGAATGCAGACGACGCGTCCTGCGGTGTGCTCATGGAAGGTGGTAAGCAAGCAGCGTTTTAAGATGGCGGTAGGGGACCACGAGAGAGAGCATCGGCATCCCGGAGTTTCTTTCCAGACTTGTAGGTAACTTCGAAGTCATATTCTTGTAAACAAAGTATCTAACGGCCGAGACGTCCCGTTAATTTTTTTAGCGCCGCCAACAAGGACAAGGCGTAGTGATAAGTAACGACCATAAAGTGACGGCAGTGCAGATAACGCCGAAAATTTTGGACGGACCAAACAACGGCGCGACACTAGCTCTTGCTCGGTAATCGTATAATTTTTCTCCGCAGCTGTTAGCGTGCGACTTGTGTACGCAACTACACGTTCTTCAGAATTTTTCTGACGTCGCAGAAGAACAGCGCCGACATCGTGGCCGCTGGCGTAAGTATGGAGAAGAGTGGGCGCGGTGTTGTCAAAATGACAAAGCACAGGTTGGGACGTGAGGGCACGCTTGAGGGCGTCAAAAGCAGTTTGGCTTTCTTCCGACCATACCTAGGGAGCACCAGAAGAAAGAAGTTGATGGAGCGGCGCCGCAATGGTGGCAAAGTTACTTATGAAGCGCCGGAAATACGAAGCTAGGCCAAGGAAGCTACGCAAGTCTTTGGCGCGTTGAGGCCTGGGGAAGCGGAGGACAACGGTAACCTTATCGGGGTCCGGTCGGAGGCCCTCCTTGCTGACAAGGTGTCCCAGTACTTTACTGGTTTTGCTGGCGAAGTGGCACTTTTTTGTATTCAGCTGAAGGCTAGCAGCTGGGAGGCGTCAGGACTTCGTCGAGGCGCTGCAAGTGCTGATAGAAGGTCGACGAAAATATGATGATGTCGTCAAGGTAGCATTAGCAAATCTGTCACTATAAGCCCCGTAGTACGGTGTCAATCATCCGCTCAAATGTGGCAGGGGCATTACACAGGCCGAAAGGCATTACGTTAAGTTCGTAAAGTCCATCGGGTGTGGCAAAGGCGGTTTTCTCCTTCTCTGCTTCGTGCATGGGGATCTGCCAGTATCTGCAGCGTAGATCAAGGCTGGAAAAATACTCCGTGCCTTGCAATGAATCTAACGCATCATCGATTCGGGGCAGTGGATAGATATCTTTGCGGGTTATTTTGTTCAAGGCACGGTAGTCTACGCAAAAACGCACTGAGCTGTATTTCTTACGCACCAAAACGACAGGTGACGACCAAGGGCTTGAGGAAGGGCAGATTATGCTACCTTTCAGCATGTTGGCAATGTGGGTATGGATGATCTGGCGTGCGGCGTAAGAAACGCGATATGGCCGCCGGCGCACGATGCAAGCGCCATGTGTGTGTATGCGATGAGCCATCGCAGAAGTCTGTCCCAGAAGAGGAGAGTGGACGTCGAAGGAGTCTTTGTGCTTGGATAACAACGCCAGTAACTCCCCCGTCTGCTGTGGCGTTAGATCGGTGCTGATGACACTAGCAAGAACAGAAGCAAGTAACGGATCCATAGCTGTGGGTTGTAGTGAAACAGCAGTAGTCGAGCTAAGCACTGAGAGAGGCTGAGTGTCAAAGACGCACATGACAAGAGCGCCTTTAGGAAGCAGCACTGGCTCAGTGGTTGTGTTGAGTACAGCGAAAGTGGCCGTGCCATTGATGAAGCGAACAAGGCTGGGTGCTACAGCAATCCCTTTGAATAGGCAGCGGGCTGACGGTACAACTAAAACATCGCCATCGGTGATGTCAGAGTTAAGTACAAGGGGTTGTTCGCGGCCAGGTGGCGCCATACAATCGTCAGCAGCTCGTAAACGAACACGTGCTTCGTACACGTCGTCAGAAGTGTCGGTCTCTCAAGGTAACGAGGCATCGACGACACGAGATGGAATCAGATGCCGAAGAGAGAAAGTCCCACCCTAGTATAAGCATGTGAGCAAAGGAAGACAACACTGCAAACTGGATATGGTGGCGTATCCCGTCAATCGAAACTCGAACGGTGCATTGCGCTGATGGCCGAATCACAACATTATTTGCCACACGAAGAAGAGCTTCATTGCAAGTGCAGTAACTTTGCGTAGACGAGAGCACAAGTCAGCGTGAATAATAGGAATAGCTGCTCCCGTATCAGTCAATGCTAGAACTGGTACAGCTTCTACACACACGAGTAAAATATTATCCGGGCACGCTGGAGGAATTGTAGTCTGTGCGAGCCATGCAGCTTTCCCTCCGAAAACTGCACCATCTAGTTTTCCGATCGGTAGTCAGGAGTGCGGGTGGCCGGTTGCAGTGGTGATGTCGAGCGTAGGACAGGGGAGGGCGAGCGGCGGCGTCCTGGACGGTATTGTTGCGAGGTAGGCGGAGAAAGTGAGCGTGGGGAAAACCAGCGCTGGTAGGGATTCGGAGGAAGCAACGGGTCTCTTTCATAAACATCGTAGCCACGGCGTTCGTCCTGTTGTCGTCTTCGGCAAAAACGCGATATGTGCCCGCGAATACGGCAATAGTAACGAATGGGGCGGGGCGTAGGCCGGGTATTGTAAAATGTTGTAGCAAGCAAACGGAGTGCTAGAGTCGCCTGATGGTTGAGAGCAGTAGCAGGAGCAGGAAGAGCAGTTTGAACGAACGCTGGTTGCATAGCCGCAACCTGAGCATATGAGGCCGACGGCGCTAGAGGGGTACAGCTCGCAGTGCAGGTCATGGAGGACAGCTCCTCTTTGATGATGTCGCGCAGACCAGGAACTGAAGACTGAGGCTGGAGAACGGCAGTACTGAGCAGGCCATACGCTTGGAGCTCTTCGCGTATGAGAGTCCGAATCAGCATATGCAGGTCCGCATCCGTGGAAGAAGGCGGGTCACAGGCGACAGGTTGTAAACGGATGGCCTGCAGTGGGTCCAGGTGTTGGCAGCTTGCGATCACATCGTTAACGGTATTCGGATTACTGATCGCCAGTGCGTTGAACGCGAAGTAGGCAATGCCCTTTAGGATATAACGAACACGATCAGATGCCGTCAAGGTGGCGTCAACATGGCGGCAAAGGGCAAGGACGTCCTCGATATAAGAGGTGTATGTTTCCACGGGAAATTGCATGCGTCCGGACGTTGCGGGCGCCGAAAGTGTGCCAAAGCTGGTGTTTAAATGCGGCCCAGCCAGGCAAGGTGCTCTCATGGTTAAGAAACCAAGTCCTGGCGACGTTAGTGAGGTAGAATGCGACGTTGCGAAGCTTGTGCATATCATCCCACCGGTTAGACTCACTCACGCGGTCATAATTGTCCAGGCAGTCGTCAACGTCTTCACTACGAAGGCCAGCGAACAAGGTGGGATCGCGCTGCCGCATGCTGACGGTCCATGAAGGAACGGCCGGTGGGGCAGAGACGATGACGCCGGAGGCTCCTGGTGGATCTTCTTAGGGCATGGTGGCCGAACGGCAGAGCAAGCAGCGACATGAATCACGCTCCAGGGAAACTCGAAGTCGTAGAGGACCAAGGGATCGAGAGCAGCCTCCACCACTTGCGAGACAGCTGTTAAATCACGGCGGTTTATTTTGCAGGTCGCGCGCTGAAGACGATGGCGCTGGCCAGGGTGATGAATATATACAGGGGAAGAAGGTGAGGAGTAATATAATGCTCACAATAGGAAGAAAAATGTGGTTTATTCACTGTTTTTATTAGCAAGCTATGTCAGAGCAAGGCATTCAATACACAAACAATAATGTAGAGCTGAGTATCTTTTTAGCCAGTACAAATGGGGGCATTCGGTACTACGATTATACATACGTAAAATTGCTCCCTTCAATTTCTCATGAATAGAAAATTGCTACAGAAGCCATTTCTGTTTTGTTGTGCACAACACAACTTTACCAAAGCTATTTTTGTCCGAACAGCAATTTGTGAATAATAAAAAGATTATCAAGAGCAGCGGATCCACATTTTTCGCATACCAGTCACTAAAACTTCCTTTTTTTTCCATACAACGTGCATACTTGCTAGTTCAGACACGCTATACATAGTCAATTTTCTGCATAGCTCTCTTTGTGCTAATGTGCCAATACATATCCACCAAATCATATTGAAAATCTCTATAGTCTTCTTTCATATGTGGTTTTGCCTCGCAATACAAAATGCAAGACCACTAGAGCTTCATTCAGATCCGTAACATTGCGAACAAGGTATCAATACAAAATTCCTCGCGAACATATTGCAGGAGTAATTTTAAAATTTGTGATGCACTTCTTTAATTCTGTCATCATCTAGCCATAAATGGCACAGTTCCAAGACAATAACGAGAAATAGCGTTAAGTATTTTTGTTACTGTTGAGAAACAGTAAACGCAGGAGAAACATGCCTCAATCGGCGGTTGTTCATCGTAGGGGTTGCGCAAGATCACAGTGACGCACAAAGGTATTACTGAATGCGTAGCTTCGGGACATGGAGAAATACTTTCTAAAAACAACTCAAGTAGGCTGCATTCAATGCATCAGGGCAACCTGCTCCGATCAATTCCATTTTGAATGGTTTTCAAGACCTTCCTCTATTACGCTGGATGTACATTACGCATTTCCATTGCCAGAGCCTATAGGCTCAGTTTCATGCGACTTATTTAAAGCAGAGACAAGGGTTAGAGCGACATTACGAGTTTCATCATTGGCTGTCGGTCATCCGTCACGACAATTTTGGTGTCGACACTCTGAGGAGGTGAAAGCGTTTCAACTTTTCTAGAGCACTCGTTCCTGGGACAGCATGCTTTCTTTGCTCATTGAGATTATTCTTCACTTTCCCGAAAGGAGACCCCCTCCCATCTTTGCTCTATTAAAGAAATCGCCGAATCATGAGTGCTGAGCAACATGAGTACTTGAACAACTTTACTGAAGTATGGTCAAGAAGATCCTAGCATCCCAAGATCCATGTATAGTAGCTATGTTATAATCCTTGAAGAGGAGGGTGCAAGTGTGGAAGCAATGGCGGTCTGCAGAAAGAATATGTTGCACGATGTTTATGCAAGTATTGAAATATGCCGAAATATTTTCTAAAGATAAGCTAATCAGGAGACCGCCCTAAAAGCTATTGGAATTACAAGATGACTAAAATATCAATCTATTGAGTGGGCTGGACGGAGCGGCAGCCATGCAGCCTCTTCCAAATCCGTTCTCGTTTCTTCATCATCCTCATTTATTGGACCCTTAAGGACCCTTTACAGGGTATTACATAGGGGGGGGGGGGAGTCATAGATATACATAAGTCAAAGATGTTACATCAAGAATGAATTGAAATAACGCAAGTTAGGTAATGCAGCAAAACAAAATAGGAGTACAGGTAACTTCAAATGCAGCAACACTTGGAATGAAAAGAGAAATCGTTAATTGTAGTTTCCAAAATGTGAAAGCAGCCGCTCTTTAAATACTTCAGGATCATGCTCCCTGACAATTGCATCTGGGAGTGCATTCCATTCCTGGATTGCTGTGGGTAAAAATGATTTATTGAAGGCAGCAGTTGATCCATACAGGCGCTGCAAACTGAGTGAATTGAACAGGCGTCGTGACGAACGTGCTGGTGGTAGAAGAAGTGATTCGCGCAGATGTTGAAAATGGTAGTACAACTTGTGGAATAAGCATAGACGTGCTATCTTGCGTCGATAGACTAATGTGGGTAAATTAAGCGATGACTTAATACTACTGATACTAGTTTTGTAGTCATATTTTCAATATATGAATCGAGCAGCATGGTTCTGGACCGATTCTATTGCATTGATTAGATATGTGTGATGTGGACACCAAATCGCGGAAGCTTATTCATGTTTTGTTTGAACAAAAGTTTAGTATGCCAGTTTACGGACGGAAGGGGGTGACAATGATAATGTTCTTCTGATGAAGCCTAGTGTTTTCGAGCTGTCGGCGATCAGTTTCGTGATGTGTTCCGACCAGTTAAGATTGTTAGCGATTAGGATACCGAGGTAGCGATACGTTTGTACTTGCGAGATGTTGACTGTGCGCAATGAGTACTCATGTGTGATGTTAGTGTGCTTGCGGGAAATTGGCATAAATTTGCATTTAGAAACGTTAAGCTGCATCAACGATTTGGTACTCCAGTTATCTATTGAATGCAGGTCGTTCTGCAAAAGGGCCTGGTCAGACTCAGTAGAAATTTGACGATAAAGGACACAGTCGTCCGCGAAGAGGCGTATGGATGATGAAATACCACAAGGGAGGTCATTAATGTAGATGAGAAAGAGAAGGGGACCAAGAACTGATCCTTGTGGAACTCCAGAAAATACCTTGCTTGAGGCTGAACAACATCCACCTATAACGGTGTACTGAAGGCGGTCGGTGAGGAAGCATTTAATCCAGGCTAGAATTTGCGGGTGTAGGCTGAGAGAAGTGAGTTTGCAGATTAGTCGTAGATGGGGAACACGATCGAATGCCTTTGAGAAGTCTAAGAATATTACATCAGTTTGAAATAATCAATCTAGGTTTAAATGAAGCTCGGTGGTAAATTCAAAAAGTTGCGTTTCGCAAGAAAGACCAGACCTGAAGCTGTGTTGATTGGCGAAAAAGAACCCGTTGTTATCAAGGTGTAGGGCGACTTGAGAATAAATTATATGCTCCATTAGTTTGCATGCAATGCATGTTAAAGAGATTGGACGATAATTTGAAGGATCAGACCGGTTACCACTTTTGAATACTGGAACTACTTTCCTGACCTTCCAGTCATCTGGAAGCGAGCCTTCGCTGAGGGATTGGGTAAAGAATATTTGTAGTAAACGACTTGATGGGACTACAGTTGATTTGAGCACTTTAGGAGATATGTTATCGGGGCCGGGACTGCTTGATAATTCCAACTTGTCTATCAGCTTTGCGATGCCTTCCGCCTTAACTGTAGTGGGCAGCTTCTGAGAAAATCTGGGATCAGAAAAGTTCGGGATGTTATGATGCGGTTCATGAGTGAATATCGAAGAAATGTAAGAGTTCATAACATCAGGACGTTCGTCAGGCAACACATGCGAACCATCCGGGTTAGAAAGAGATATGTTGTGCGATTGATAGCTAGAAGGGGAAATCAGATTCCAGAATTTTTGTGGATTTTTGCTCATTATGTTCAGTAGATACTGATGAAAGAATTTCTTTTTGGAGGTCAAGAGGCTTGTATACTCTTTCAGACATGCGAAGTATTTTTCCCACCTGAGGGCTGAACTAGAGCGCCTAGCTATGCGAAAAAGACGTTTTTTTTTTCTTCCGGGATAGCTTAGTTAGGGCACTACTGAACCAGGGTTTGCCAGCGTCGCCACGAATGCATATGACTGGAACACAGGATTCAATTAGTGCCAAGAGTTTGCGCTTGAATATTAACCAGTTTTGGTTGACAGTCCTGGAAGGAGCGAGCTGTGTAAAGGTGTGATAAAGATTCGTAAGTTCAGCGTTCATAGTGGTGAAATCTGCTTTGTTATAATCACGGATAACTTTAGTGGAAGGGTTACGGGGAGGCTTCGATACTGATAGGGTAAATAAAATATATTGTGGAGAGCACGTTGTTGGGCGAGTCGGTCGTACATATTTAAAGAAGGGAATTGCGCTAAAAAAGACACGGACGAGTAGGCCTCTTTGTGCCCCCGGATTGTCTCCGGCGATGAATGCGTGCGAGACTGCACGAAACGTCACGCCACCCAGTTTGTCAAGTGTTCGGTCGGGGCTGTGTATGAAATTCCCCTGACATGTGGAAAAGTTTACATTAGCCAGACGGGCCGTTGTATAAATGAACGACTAAGGGAACATAAGCTTTCTATGGTTAACGAAAAAGGGTCAAATTGGCCCTTACATTGCGGCGCATGCCCTTTGGCTACGCCTGATAAAGCATGCCAGCCTTTGCTGGCTAGAACCAAAATCTTAAGGCGCAGTCCTAACCAGGTGGCACGTGAACTAGCAGAGGCTTTTTACATTGATAAGTCAGGTGATGAATGCGTAAGCGATTCTAGTATCAATTTGTATAAGAAAGAGAAAACGTTCTTGGCATGTGCGCTTAGGCAATGATTGAATAAGAAGCTAGATGTATATATATGTATGTATGTTCTTTCTGAATAAAATCAGTCGCGAGTTTGCGCCCGTCCACGTCCTTACTCGTCCGTGTCTTTTTTAGCGCAATTCCCTTCTTTAAAAAAATATATTGTGATCGCTGAGACCGTGATCGCGAGACATTGAGTGGACCATTTCTGGGTACGAAACAAAAACTAGATCAAAGGTGTTGTTGATCCTAGTTGGCATATTGACTCCCTATTGCAAAACCCAGTGTCACTGGGATCCAGTGCGCCGGATTATGGGCCCAGTGCAGCGCGCTGGATGCTGGGGCGCTGGGAAGGTGCAGCGTGCTGGGAGGCACTGGGTACTCGCGCGAAAAACAGTTCTAGCGCGTTAAATATGCGGTGCCTGGACGCCGCATATATTTTTTTGAATACAGAAAGCAACAAAGAGCGTTTTAGTGCAATAAAAAAAAAAAGAAAAAAGAACCCATAAAAATAAAACTGCTCCAATCAGGATTCGATCGTCCGACCTACAGATCCGAAGCCCGGCACTCTACCGCTACGCCACGCCTTTTTTTTTCACGCCTTCGGACAGAAATAGGGGGATAATTTGCCATGTCAAAGCCGAGGAGCAGTTTGTTTCGCAAAGCTACGTCTCGTACAGGCATGGTTGATGCGCTGTCGCCCAGCTACTAAAACTCACGCCTGTACCAGAAAGAAAAAGTTGCTGTCCGTATTCAGCAGCATGCTTGGAAGTGCCACAACATTGATTTTCACTTGCGATTGCTATTTTAACTTCGAAAAAAGTCCTAAATGAACCGCCGACCCGGGACGGTGTGTGAGCTGTTACTGCCGATTTCGATAGCCGTTTCTTGTTCTTCACGCAAAGGATATGCAACGTTTCCTTAGTTCAATGATGCCTTTCAGTCAACACGCCTGTCTAGTCATATATCTTCGTCAGAGAAGCGCAGGCTAGTGCTGGGAGCCTGCGGCGATAGCACATATACCTGCGTTTATGACGCGTCACATCGGCGGTCATCGCTTCTTGTGCTGGCACTGTAGACATAAAAAAATTGTTTATTTAAGAACACCGATGCGAAAGCTGAAATATAAAGTGATTTATCCTTCTTAGAGTTCTTGATTCCTGATCCTAGACGCGCCGATAGCGTGAGGACGGACTCGGCGGATACGCTAGGCCTAAGCTTCGGTGGGGACCGATCTCGGCGTGGGTATATATAGCTGGCGAAAGCTAAAATGTGTATTTGAGCCTCAGAACTTTTTTTAGTACAATAGGGAAAGTGGAAGCGCACCAATCACCTCAGCTTTGTTATCGGTGCGATAATATCAGCTAGAGATAGGCTTCGAACTCGGGGTCCGTTCGCGCGCGTCTGAACGACTTCTGCGCATTCCTTGTCCACTGCACAACACTGCGACAACGGCGACAGCTCCCAGTCATACGTTACGTGCGAACTACTAAAAAACGCGGCGTTCTCTGCCTTTACGTGGTTTCGTTCAAGAATTTAGCTATCCACCCAGTCAAAAGGGAAAATGAAAAAAAAAAAAACGAAAGCGATTTTCAGTTTCAAATGTGCATCAATAACCAGGGCAGCTCACGCACCTTTATTCCAAGCTGTGACACGAAATAGGGTTTTCTAACCCCAAGATATAGCGTTATTTAGGACAAGAGACTAGTATCAAGCGATGAAACTGTATAAAGCATTTAATATTCAGCAGCGCTCGTCCTTGCGTACTGGAACCAGCGTGGCACAAATACAACCAGCGCAGTTTCCAGTGCGAACCAGCGAACTGCAGCGAGAACCAGCGCCTGTACAGCACAAACCAGTGCGCCCCAGCGTCATGGCAGTGGAACCAGCGTCTCTTGCAGTGTGACCCAGCTCTTATCCAGCGTTCTCACTGGTGTCCCAGTGAGTCCCAGCGAGTGCCAGCGTACCCAGTGCGACCCAGCGCCAAAAAGCGCGCTGGTTTCACACTGGAAGACGCTGGTTTTTGCAATAGGGCTGTCTGTGTAAGATTATACAGAAGTACAAGATCGAGGAATTCTTTGGATTGGCCAGAAATAGCGCACAAGTATAACGCCCGTCGTTCTATGCTAAGCGACCCAGTAATATCTGTCTGCTGTTCTTCCCAGTGATTGTTGGTGATTTCTTTGAGTGTATATATGTTGTTAAATTGCTTGATATAGCTGGGGATGTGGAGCAGAATCCTGGTCCTGAAAATGAGATTCTAGACGCCATTGCCGCCTTGTCGGTCAAAACTGACGCACGCCATACCGAGGTAATAGGGATGCTATTAGGGGCCTGAGCTAATCAGCAAAAATTTGAGGAAAATATTTCTTGCTTATCCTGTAGGCAGGCAACAGTTCGATCCCCGGTGGAATTATATGAAGCAAATCAGAATGGTGATGATCTACCGAGAGTAGTAGATGAAGCTGTGCGAGACCACACTGCAGCAATAACTTCTCGGTTGGACGAGTTAGAAGACCGCTCTCGCCGGGACAACCTTATATTCTACGGGACTCCTGACGTCCCAGCTGAGAAGTGGTCCGAATTTGAAACTGAAATTCGAAGCTGCCTTACCAGCTTACTATAGATAACTTTAATAGACGAAGCCATTTCCCACGCCCACCGGCTGGGTTCCTACACAGTAAATAAACACCGCCTTATAATTGTAAAATTCTCGTCCTCAAAGCATAAGCAAAAGGTTCTCACTGATCAAAAAAAATTCAGAGGTTCTGGCATTTCTGTTAGCGAAGACTTCTGCCGCGCCACACGCTTGTCACATAAAAAGTTTATTGCGTTCAAAAAGGCTAGCCCACAGAAATATATGCTACGCCTTAACCATCTACAAATCGACAAGAACTTACGCTTACTGTCCGGTAACTGATCGAGTCTGCGAAATCCACACAGACGAGCTGCGTTCAACAAATTCTGTTTTAAATGCACCTTCTGATGGTCCTAGTAATTCACAAACATGGAGTCATGGGCCCGTGGCAAAAAATATTTCTGTTCCGCATTCAAATATGCGCAGCATATGCAACAGGCGAGATGCTTTATCTTCTGTCGTCGACATGTGCAGTGTCGATATTGTTATCTTGACAGAGACATGGCTTCTAGCAAAGTTCAAGACCGTGAAATTTTGGAATGCGAGGGTCTTCATCGTTTCTATCGACATGACCGTGATGTGCGGTGTGGTGGCAGTGTACTTATCGGTGTTCGTGATTTGATTACCACTGCTGCAATTGAGCTTGCGTCACCATTAGAGCTACTGTGCACGCACGTAGGCTTCGAACACAAACATATTATCATTTGCGTCATTTACAGGCCCTCTTCACCTAACACATTTTCTTTAGACCTTCACTATGACTTAAATAGTCTAATTTTACGGTCCCCTTCCACGCCACTAATACTCCTCGGGGACTCTATCTTTCCTGATTTTAACTGGCATGCTGATCCCCCTTCAAAGCAAGAGTGCTGTTCTGAATATTCCGATTTCATCAGCCTTGGCCTTGATTTTAACATGCACCTGCTTGTTCCGAAGCCTACTCGATGTTCTACACACTCGGCTAATATCCTAGATTTAATCCTCACTACATCCTCAGAATTTGTTTCGCCTCTAGCTTACCTACCAGGTATTAGCGACCATTGTATTATGCAGTGTAATTTGTAGTTAACCATCTCACCAGTTACCTCGTCCGAAGTTATTCGTGGTTAAAGAAATGCTGATTTTGCTTCAACTAATAACAAACTAGAATTGCAAGTTTCCACTCCCGATCGGTTGAAGAAAACTGGTCATTATTCAAAGAAAAAGCCAACTCCTCAATTAACCGGTGCATCCCGCAAAAACGTTTTTATTCCAATTATCGTGCACCTTGGTTCAAATTGCGTCTTGAAGGTTTACTTAAAGGGAAGGGGAAGAGTCTGTCGAATTCAATAAGACGCTCATATACGGATGCGGGAACCTTATAAACCAAGAAGGTAAAATTTTGGGGGGGATTTTTCACTTAGGAGCGACGCAATCGTCGGTTAAAATTGCGCTGTAGCTCCGCCCCCCGTCGAGCGCCGCGCGCTGCTGCTAACGCTGACGATCCGAGCGGAGACTGGAAACGGCGGCGTAGCGACGTCAACACTGGTGTTCCGCTCCTTCTCAGTCTCCGCGACCATGCCTGACCGGGCTTATTTCTGCGTGCGTGCCGTCCTAATCTGCTTCGCTCGACCCTACATTCCTTTGTTTGTGTGTATATAGGAGTGGTAGTTGACGTGCGCAGCATCAATTGAATCTGTAGGTCGATCATGCCGGCGTTCTCTGCAGCCTACGCTTGCACGAGCACCAGCGGCCGCGACGATGTTCTGATGTTCCATTAGTTCCTGCAAGACAAGGAGCTTTCAGCTAAGTGGGAGGCTGCTGTGAAGCGAAACAACTTCAAGCGCTCAAGAACAAGTGTTGTGCTCTAACCACTTCCGTGGCGATTGCTACCGGAGTTTGTCAATAATGCGTGCTTTGGGTTCTCCTAAAAAACATAGCACGCTGAACGGAAGGTGCATGTTTATCGCCCACCCTTGACGCAGGTTTCATCGCCAAGCGCCGCGAATTTTCTATTCACACGTGTGTTGTCAAACAGCCTGCATGCAGCTACCATAACGCAGTGCAAGCGTAAAGTTTGCATGTGTTGGAAAGCCTGCTCACGCCAAGACGCTGCACTCCCCCTTCTCTCGAAAACATAAGAAACCGACCATCTCTCGTAGCCGACGGAATTCGTCGGTTACGAGTAGCGTGCGGATGGCGCGCTGATGAAGGTTCTATACTACACGTGCGACAACAGCCGGTAAACTTTTCCCGCGTTTAAACCGTCTGTGTAGATTGCCGACAGCTTTGGGGCAGCGCACAAATGCTGAAGATCGCATCACCGCTTACGTTCTACGAGGAGGCATGAAGGAACATAACACTACAGTTGTTTGCCCGGAAACGTACCACTGGAAAACACCACCAAACTACTTTGCACCGTGCTTCGTGTGTAGCGGCAGCAGTCGGTCTGGACGAACACCATTGTTGACGTCACGAGGCGCCCGACCAATCACAGGCGGAAACGAGGCACGCGAGCTGGGCGTGTCTGCTGCTGCACTTTTCGCCGAAATAAAATATGTTTGCGCTTTCTTTCACTCAATTTCGATGCGATATTCGAATTCAGAGGGTTGAAAACCACGGCGTACTGCTCTTCACTCATTTTTTCTGGAAAACCTTTCAGCTTCCCTTTAACAAAAAGAAAACGCTTTTCCGACGAGCGAAAATAACTAGCAGTTAGGAGCGTTAGCGTACTTACACAATGGCACTGAGCGACCACAAGAATTCTATAGCTCAGTCGAAAGCAACATTTTATGAGCAGACGTTGCCTTCTTTCTTGAAAGACAACCCACGGAAATTTTTGAGTGTGGTCAACGGTAAAAAATATAGTGCAATTGAACTGTGCGATCTTAACAACGAAACTGTCGATCGCAGCGTCTGTTGTGAAGTGTTTAATGACGCGTTCAGCTCTGTATTTTCGGAGTCTGTGCTGTGCGCAAGCACTGTTTTTTCTGATGTGCATTATTTTCTAATGCTTATTATTACCATTGACCTTGATGGCGTTGTAAAGTTGATACAGACCTAAAAAGTTTCGGCATGCACTCAGTAGATGGCATCAACTCGACATTTCTTAAGGGAACTATTAGATATCCATTTATAATTTTGAGTGAAATCTTTGCTCAGTCACTTCAAACCACCATCCTTCCGAACGACGGGAAGACAGGGATGGTGATTCCAGTACACAAGTCTGCTAATCATTAGTCCCCGCTTAATTACGGACCTATATACCTAACCAGTGTTCCCTGCTAATTAATGGAGTGCATAATTTACTCACAACTGGTTTAATTTCTCGAGTCAAACTTGTTTTTTTTTACCCCCTACCAACACGGATTTAGAAAGCACTTTTCCTGCCAAACACAGCTTTTGTCATTCACTAATGATTTATTCCAGGCGATGAATGCTAACGTTATTATTAACTGCATTTTTTAGACTTCGCCAAAGCCTTCGATACTGTTTCCCATGCATCACTTCTAACTAAATGAACTAACCTCAACATTGATCCTAACGTGCTTGCTTGGATTAAGTGTTTTTTGTCTAACCGTTCACACTTTGCTTATGCTAACGAATGTTTCTCTTCCACTGGCGGAGTAACCTCCGGTGTACCGCAAGCGTCAGTTATTGGACAATTATTATTTTTAATATATATTAATGGCCTCGCAGACCACATTAAATCATCAATTAAGTTAATCACCGATGACTGTGTTCTCTATCGTGCCATTTCTAACCCTGGCGACTGCGATACTCTTCAATGAGACATTGGCATAGTAACATCATGATGTTCTAGATCACAAATGAAGCTCAATTCTAATAAATGTAAGCTTATGCGTGTGTCCCGTGCTGTCAGAAATACCACCCTTTCTACTTACAATATTAACAATATACCCGTATAAAACGTTTCATCATAGAAATATCTTGGTACCCACATAACACACGATCTTAAATGCAACTAATTACATTTACGGTAACGCTAATCACATGCATGGGTTTTGACGGCGTATTTTTTTGTCGGCAACTGCAGCCGTCAAGTTACTTCTATACAAATCCTTAGTGACACCTAGACTTGAATATGCATGCTCCATATTTGACCCTTCTACTCTAAAGCTAAAAAATACCATCGAATCCATTCAAAACCGAGCTGCTCGTTTTATTCTTTAGAATTATTCTCGTCATGCAAGTGTCTCGTCAATGAAACTAACCCTTGGCATGCCTGAGCTAGAGTTACGTCGTAAATACTTTCGCCTATGCCTTTTTCATAAGATTTATGAACGACGCTCCCTTTAGTCACCCACCAGAGATTTCTTGGCGGGATAATAGACCGCAGTCTTTCTTGGACCAAACATGTTACTGCGCTTAGGGCTAAACTGACCAACTTCATACAGGTTCTTCGTGTAATATCAGGACTGAGATTGGGCCCTCTGAGCGAAGTTTGCTCCAAGTGTACGAGGCATTCTTGTGGGCTACATATGCTACAGCATGCCTGTGTTATCTAACATGGGGTAATCTTGTATACGCACGCTGGAGAGCCTTCAGGCACAAGCACTACGGATATGTCTCGGCTTGCCACGCTGCACGTCAACTAAGGGCACAATAGCGGAAGCACGGGCTTGTCCAATCGACATATACAGGTCTTGTGAACCTGTGCGAACCTATTTTCGCCTGCTAACCAGACACTCACACCATCCACTGTCAACACTTCCAAGCACCAACCTTGACGGTGTTTTTTCTAATGTTATTGCATGTCACGCAAGCATTATACCTGCAATATTCCGGGCCACCGACATCCCCGCGACACCTCCATGGACATTGCAAGGACCACTAGTGAGGCTTCAGATACCCGGAATTAGGAAGAAATCTCACATTTCCTCCACTGGCTTGAAGCACCTCACCCTGTCCCACATATTTACAATATATAGTGGGACTGAACAAGTATATACCGATGGTTTGGTCACGCCATCTGCCACAACGGCCGCATTTGTCATCCCACAACTTAGAATTACTCGAAGATTTCAGTTAGACCACAAATCGACATCTACGGCTGCGGAACTTGCGGGAAT
The DNA here is from genome assembly GCF_023375885.2 of Dermacentor andersoni. NCBI lineage: Eukaryota > Metazoa > Arthropoda > Arachnida > Ixodida > Ixodidae > Dermacentor > Dermacentor andersoni. Next base: position 129,513,049 of record NC_092822.1, read on the forward strand.
ACGGGAGGCTGTCCGTTTTATGAGAACGCAGACACCCAATAAATGGACGATATTGTGCGATGCCAAATCAACGCTACAGGCGCTAAAATACTTTTTAAAGAAAGGACCATACTATCTGCCCGTGCTGGAAATCGTCGAACATCATCCCAGTGCCGAGTTAAGTGGCCACGTGATCACCTTTCAATGGGTGCCTAGCCATTGTGGTGTTTTTGGGAATGAACTCGCTGACAATGAGGCGAGATCGGCCTCCTCTTCCTCTGATGAAGTACGGATTGCCTACTCGCGACCTGACACCAACTTCATGTTCAAGGCACTCATGCAGGACCTTACAAAGGCTTACAGAGCCCACTATGACAACATTCACAGACGTCTGCATATGATTGACCCAGACAGTAAATTCTGTTTGCCCCCGAAGCTTACACGGAGCAAAACATCATTGCCACACAGGATTCGGCTCGGCGTTGCTTTCACCCGTCGCTACGCACACCTCATCGGCCAATCGAACAGCCCTGATTGTGAACACTGCCAGATGCCCGAAACACTGCAACACGTACTGTGCGACTGCCCAGCATATATCCTGGAGCGAAGGACGTTAGACAGTTTCCCAGCCAGCGTTGGCAGACAACTACTGTCAGAGGAACCTATCCTCGGCCCATGGCCTGACACTGCGATTTCAATGCGTGCAACAAAAGTATTGTTGAAGTTCCTGCAGGACAACAAGCTCGACCAGTGGCTCTAGCGAGACAACTGCCTCATGTACATAAGCACTCACCACTTCTCTTATCATCATAATCCGTCCCAATACATTCACTCCCCTTCCCTCTTCCCCAGTGCAGAGTAGCAGACTAGAGCGCACTAGCTCAGGTCGACCTCTCTGTCTTTCCTATCAATAAATTCTATTCATTCATATTACACTAACGAAACCTTTACGAATAAACTAATTTCCCCACCATCATACATATCGTAACGCACAGATTATCGTATTAAGGTTGAAGTTCCAACTTGTCGCACCAACGTTTATTTTGATTCCTTTTTACCAAGATCGACGAATGACTGGAACCACTTCCCTGTATCCATCACTGCCATTTCTGACGCCACAAATTTCAAGAATATTGTCAATGAATTCATTTGTAATAATCACCATTCCTCTCTATAATGCCCCCGGGCCTTGAGAGTATGACAATGAATAAATCAAAAAGTAAGAAATTTTTTTCTTAATTTTCAAGATTTTGCAACTTTCATTTGCAGCGTGTTTTCTCTCGTGCTTGAGATGCTCTTCTTGAGATGCAGATTGATGTCTATTATGTGAAGCGCAGGCCACGCAGAGAAGAACCACTCCAGCAGGCCTTTCTGAGACTTATGAGAGAAAATATTTCTGACAGTATACTGCTGTCATGCTTATATTTCAGTACAGTGGACAAACCGCACAACGGCGCTACCGCGTGAACGTGTTCCGGAAAACATTTATCCATGTCCTTCTCTTCCTCTTGCGATAATCGAGCATCACCTGGCATTTGAAGAGCTGGTATAACTCTGGTCTCACGTGGTACATCAACTTCTCTAGTACTTCCTTATGGTAATCTTTATACCGTCGCTGATCTTTAACTTCTTTGTAAGCTCGTTAACTTCGCTGACTTACGATACCTTTGTGCATCATTGCTCAGTCGATTGATGGCGCCTGCAGTCTCTGGTGAGTATATTTTCCGCTTTTGGCCCCGAAACTAGAGTATAAAAGCTGTAAAGACAGATACATCTCGTCAGGCAAGCTGGCAAATTTTCGCCGGCGTTGCACGTTGTGTAAGGAACACTACACAAAGGACAACCCCTTTCTATTCATGAGTGTCATGTTCCTCTGTAAAAATAATTCCCTTGCATGCCATATTACATATCGCTTCACGTTTAGGAAACACGACATCAAAAGCCCGTTCATTATCACAATTCTAGAACACGTGATAAAAAAACGTAACTGTTTTTGTAAAATAGTACTTTTAATCAATGCAGGTTATTTATGATTAAATTTTATTGCAGGATCTCAAGTAGAAATTCGCCCCCACGATTTAGTAAGAAAAGCTCCAAGATTTAGTGCTGCTATATATTCATTTAACATCTTAATAGAAAGCTTTAAATCGGGTGCAACTCCGATGCAGCCTATTCAAATACATGTAAAACGCAAAAACGTTTTTCTGAGATAACCCCTGGACTGGCTGTAATGAAACTTGTTGCGTCTGATAGAGAATGTTCAATTATAGTGACTGTTGGAAGCGGAATTTCGATTTAGGGCCTGAATTTTGTTAAAATAATGTTGGAAAATTCCAAAGATTGAAAAAAAGCCTGCATTTTACAAATTATTAGCTCTGAATCAAGAACAGATGTCGAATTTCTGTAAACGGCACCTACTATATCATTGAATGCGCAAAAATTTGGTTTGTTATGGTATATCTTACGTGAATGTGTTACGTGTCTACAAGGGTTCTGCGAAAGCTGTATTTCCATATTACTAAATTTTGTTAAGATTCATGCGTAACATAAAAATTTTGTCCGCTTTAGATGTACTAATATTTGCATATCACATAATTGTGATATCATTTTTCATTGCAGAGTTGTACACTAGAGAGTGTCGCTTTCTGAAAATTTTCAATATTTGCCGCTTTTTAATAAATATGGAAGACCTAACTGATTAATTTGAAACCGACAGTCACTAGACTTTAAGATTTTCTTTTAAATGCAACAAACCTCACCAAATTTGGTGCAGTGGTTGCCGAGAAAAATAATGTCCTTTACATGTATTAGATGTACTCAAAGCCGTCAATACGATTACTAATATGGATGCGATAGTTCAACTGGCTGAGGAGTTCTATAGAGATTTGTACACTACCAGTGGCACCCACGACGATAATGGGAGAGAGAATAATCTAGAGGAATTTGAAACCCCACATGTAATACCGGAAGAAGTAAAGAAAGCCTTGTGAGCTATGCAAAGGGGGACGGCAGCTGGGGAGGATCAGGTAACAGCAGAATTGTTGAAGGATGGCGGGCAGATTGTTCTAGAAGAACTGGCCACCCTGTATACGCAATTCCCCGTGACTTCGAGCGTACCGAAATCCTGAAAGAACGCTACCATAATCCTATCTATAAGAAAGGGGACGCGAAAGACTTGAAAAATTATAGACCGATCAGCTTACTGTCCGTTGCTTACAAAGTGATTACTAAGGTAATCGCAGATAGAATCATGAACACCTTAGACTTCAGTCAACCAAAGGACCAGGCAGGATTCCGCAAGGGCTACTCAACAATAGACCGTATTCACACAATCACTCAGGTGATTGGAGAAATGGGCGGAATATAACCAAACCTTATATATAGGTTTCATTGATTAAGAGAAAACGTTTGATTCAGTCGAAACCTCAGCAGTCATGGAGGCATTACGGAATCAGGGTGTAGAGGAGCTGTATGTAAAAATACTGAAACATATCTATAGCGACTCCACAGCCACCGTAGTCCTCCATAAAAAAGCAACAAAATCTCAATAAAGAAAGGCGTCAGGTAGGGAGACACGATCTCTCCATTGCTATTCACAGCGTGTTTACAGGAGGTATTCAGAGACCTGGATTGGGAAGAATTGGGGAATAAAGTTTATGGAGAATACTCTACAGTAACTTGCAATTCGTGGATGATATTGCATTGCTTAGTAACTCAGGGGACCGACTGCAATGTATGCTCACTGACCTGGAGAGGCAATGCCGAAGGGTGGGTCTAAAAATTAATCTGCAGAATACTAAAGTAATGTTTAACAGTCTCGGAAGAGAACAGCAGTTTACGATAGGTAGCGAAGTGGTAAGGGAATACATCTACTTAGGACAGGTAGTGACTGCGGATCCAGATCATGAGACTGAAATAATCAGAAGAATAAGAATGGGCTGGGGTGCGTTTGGCTGGCATTCCCAGATCATGAGCAGCAGGTTGCCATTTTCCGTCAAGCGAAAAGTATATAACAGCTGTGTCTTACCAGTACTCACGTACGGGGCAGAAACCTGGAGGCTTACGAAAAGGGTTCTACTTAAATTGAGGACGACGCAACGAGCTATGGAAAGAAGAATCATAGGTGTAACGTTAAGGGATAAGAAAAGAGCAGATTGGGTGAGGGAACAAACGCGAGTTAATGATATCTCAGTTGAAATCAAGAAAAAGAAATGAACATGGGCAGGACATTTAATGAGGAGGTAAGATAACCGATGGTCATTAAGGGTTACGGACTAGATTCCAAGGGAAGGGAAGCGTAGCAGCGGACGGCAGAAAGTTAGGTGGGCTGATGAGATTAAGAAGTTTGCAGAGACAACATGGCCACAATTAGTACATGACCGGGGTAGTTGGAGAAGTATGGGAGAGACCTTTGCCCTGCAGTGGGCTAACCATGCTGATGATGACGATGACAAGAGTTTAGATAGAAGCACC